>NC_077230.1:209233109-209538109 GCF_027887165.1 Monodelphis domestica
TCATTTCCACATAATCGATGGTGGGAGAAATGGCTTTGGTCGCTGCCAGAGTGGTTAGTTCTTTCAAGGGTTCCCGAGGTTTAACCAAGCAGTAAAATGACTTAAAGGGAACCTTTCTTGACAGTTTTTGGGATCTGCTCAGCGGCCTGAGTCCAGTACAGATTCCCTAACCCCACCCTGTCAGCTACTTTCTGGTATGTCTTTCATCAGGGGTTCTCAGTGACTCAACTTTGGTGAGGGTTGTCACCATGAACAGTCAAGTTCCTCCCAAGGTACACATGGGACTACTTAAAGCCTTGGCGACTGCATACAGATTTTTTTTTTTCAGAGAAGACGTTCTTTAAATGGGGAAGCCAGGAATCAGTAGATGACAGACCTATTATCCAGGGGAGAGGCTGTTGAGTAAAAGACCTGTACTTCCTACTATTCTTTACTGTAATGGTTCAGTTTTTGACGCTTTTGTTTTTTTGTGGACTGAGAATCTTAACCTTGGCTGGCTAATTTCCCAGCTGTTAAATTATGTGGGACAAGGGAAAACGAGGAAGAATAATGTAGTTTAGGGATCCATGCAGTGCTAACAGATGGAGAACAGGTTTACTGAAAAACAGTGAGCATTACACATAGTTTACTTAGTATTCAATTTCAACCCAGGGATACTTATGATAACTTGTCGGCAATGGTTTGTGCAGTTTATTTTCTTGGCAGTAGGTAAACTGAGTATAATGATCTATAAACTCCAGTCTGGGAGTGTGAGAGATGGAGGCTTTATATAATAATCTCCTTTCTTTGCAGCAATGCTATGAAGGCAGGTTTTATCAAGTTTTTAGTCACTGTCTAAATATTAAATGAGAATGTCTATATGTGAAAGGGAAATTTATAATTGGAACCACTGCCTGACAGAGCTTTTTGCTTTTTTCCTTTAAACATTGTACTCAAGAAATTACCGAAAAGGATAAAGAAAGTTTCTAGTACTTTGTTTTCCCCTTGTAGAAAGACCTCAAGGGAATTTACCTCTTAGCCCATCTTCCGCTAATTGTTCCCAACCGCCATGGTAATGACTCCATTGGGCAGTAAGTGGATTCTCTTGACTCTTAGTTAAAAATTACACTTTAAAAATCTGTTGTAGATATACACACATCCTCTTGGCCATTAGGGAAGTAGTAAGGAGGGGAGGAAGCCTTTGTAATATACAGAGAAAATGACGGCTGCTGCCACTGGTGACATATTGTTAAGTTACCAGGTAATCATGTCTGTTATATAGTGACCTCTCTACTGAAAATGTATTAAAAGGAAAAAGAAAATTTGAATTATCTATATAAAATATGCAGAGAAGTTTTATTTGTATATCTAGTGAAAAATAAAAAGCCATTATATAAGATCAGGCCTGACTCAGGTCAGTCCTTGAGGTTCATTCTGGTTTGGGGTTGGAAGGAAGTATTTATGGTCCATCTGATATCCATCAAAGAAGAAATTTGCTTAATGACATTTAATGCATATTTAGCAAGAAATATGGCACCGATTAATTTGGACAAAGTTTCTTTGTGGCTCCTTTTACTGTATTGGTATGCGGGTCAGAAGCATGTGCCCAATCCGAGGAGTCAGTTGATGCCTCTTTCACTGAACTTTTGTAATTAGGTGACAAGGAATTGTCTGAGCTTTAGTCTGATGCACCAGTTATGTCTCCAGAATTATTTCATTACCTTGCCCCTCTCCCCTTTCCTTCTAGTGAGCCATTGCTTATAACAAAACAATGAGATTTACCCTTTAAAAATAAAGGGGGAAAAAAAGATGAGGAAAATCAAAACCAATGCTTTGAAAAAAAATCCAATATCTTTATGCACTATTTGATATGCTTACTCTTCCCTGCCCCTCCAAAGCAGTGTGAGAAGAAATGTCTTTTCATCCTCTACTTCTGCAGCTTTAATTTTCAGTTATTTTGTGGTGGCTATCCATTACATTTACATTATTATAGCCATTTTATGTTGTTTTCTTGCCTTTGCTCACTTCACTTTATATTAGTTCACATAAGTTTTTCTGGACTCCTTAGAAGTCCTCATCTTTGTTATTTTAGCATGATAATATCTTATTACATTAAAATACCACATTGTTATCTTTTAAGGGAAAAGTAGCCTCGATGGCATGGGAATAGATTTTCTTATTGCAGCCTTTTTGAATGTCTAGCCACTGGGAAATATAGAAATAAGATGAAATACTGTGGAAGAGACAAATTATAAGAAAATACAGAATTATCATCTATTACAATACCATGAAAATAGAAAATATGAAAAATTCAGGGAATTATGAAAGGGATTATGTGAATTATAAAATAAAAGTGTTAGGAGATTGGGTTAGAAGACCTATGATACTCTGATCATAAATGAAACAGATTGAAGAAAGTATAGTCAAAGTATTAAGTATAAATATCTATACTACATAAAAAAAGCAATGAAATCTTATTGGCACATAAACAAAAAAGAGATTAGAGGGATGCAGAATAACAAAGATATTCTTTTGTTAAATATTAGGATTTTTTTCTTTGATCAAAATGCAAATGGTGGGAAATTTTTGCTTTTAAGATTAATTGCTCATATTTTTATTATTTCTGCTGAAATTATTATTAAATGATAATAAATTTACTTGAGAAAACATCACTTTCCCTTCACCACTCCCCCCTTCCCCCTAAAAAGAGTATCTTTTTGTGAGGAGGAGACTCTTGTAAAAATGTATGTGGGCTGAGAAACTTTTGGGTGTCCATTTGCAAACCTGACATATATGTTTTATGTGTATTAGTCTCATATTCTAAAGTTACAGTCATGACTGAGTGCCAAATTAGTATAGAAGCTCTGACTTATTCACCATCCATTATGTATGTTTGTGAATAATAACATTTTGCATGAAAGGACAATATAATAAAAATGAAACATTAAGTCTTTCAGCTTCAGAAAATGATCTAGACAATTAAATTATTTGGGAAAAAAATTAACATAACATTCCTAATTCCTCATTTTCTATTCTGAGAGGTATGCTAATACTTTATTAGTGGAGCTGTTAATTAATTAGTTAAGCCATTCTGGAAAACAATTTGGATTTATGGAAATTGTGTCTGAAATGCTCAGACTCTTGGACCCAAAGACTCCACTACTTAATCATGTACTGGATGGATGATTACTGAGGGAAAAAAAAAAAGCTTCATATATATATACATCGATATATTTAAACCAATATATTTTTGGCTAGCAAAGAACTGGAAACAGTGGATAGCCATCAATTGGGGGGGAATGGCTAACCAAAGTGTGGTATGTTAAGGTAGTGCAGTGGTTCTCAACCTTTCTAATGCTGTGACCCCACAATACACTTCCTCATGTTGCAGTGACTCCGAACCAAAAAATTATTTTGGTGGCTACTTCAAAACTGTAATTTTGCTACAGTTATGATTTGGAATGTAAATACCTGATATGCATTATGTATTCTCATTGCTACAAATTGAGAGGTTGAGAACCGCTGGTCTATATAAAGGCACCGAAGTGAATAAAATGATTGACTGACAGTTATTGGGGATTGCAAGTAAAGACCATGGCTTATTTACTACATTGTTAGCTCATGCTAGAGGTGGAGGGAAGGGGACAGTATTACATGCTGGAGAAAATAGGGTCCTCTTTGGTATCTGTAGGGTTCTACATATACTTAGGTGTTCATAGGTTTTAAAATTTAAGAGACTAGATTTCTGTTTCCTGTTCATTATCTAATTGAATAAACATGGTAGGTCATCTGTTAGGAGACTCTAAAGTTTTCCCAGAGAGTATACAATTATTAATCAAATGTTAGGAATAATGCTATTCCGAGAGAGATAAAAGGAAATGTTAAAATTCCAAGCAAAATTGTTGTCATACTAATGGGTGAATTTTTTTCTTTCTCATTATAGACATATATTGGAAGTGTGGTTATATCTGTGAACCCATACAGATCATTGCCCATTTATTCTCCAGATAAAGTGGAAGATTACAGGAACAGAAATTTCTATGAGCTGAGTCCTCATATGTAAGTATGGTATTAAAGCTTTTAAGTTTCTCTGCCATTGAAGAGCTGGGTTCTTGACAGATGTGACCAGCTGTTTTCTGTGAGTCATATAAAAGTATGCTTTTATCAATTGTGGTTTTCAAGATAAAAGATTGAAGAGTTCATTTGTTGACGTTGCCTTATTTTTAAGGAAAAAGTTGAGGTAGGGGGCAACTGGGTATCTCAGTGGATTGAGATCCAGGCCTAGAGATGGGAGGTTTGAGGTTCAAATCTGGCCTCAGAAACGTTCCAGCTGTGTGACCATGGGCAAGTCACTTGACCCCCATTGCCTAGCCCTTACCACTTTTTTCTGCCTTGGCTTTCAAGACACTATTTTCTTGTTTTATATCAAGTGCCTCCGTTTCCAGATGATTTATCTTAGTTTTTAAGTTCTTTTCCCAGTTATCTTCAGCCTCTTTTAATTGTGTTTTGAATTGTATTTTGAGTTTTTCCAGAGCCTGTATCTGATTCACTAGAATTTCTGTTTTTTTGCTTGGTGTTCCCTCATCCTTCTCTGTTCTGTTTGCTCTTTGTTCATTGTCTGTATAGAAGCTGTTGATTGTATTTTCTTTTTTCTTTTTCTGTTGTTTGCTCATATTTACCCCTTCTTTACTCCCTGCTCTTACTCCTCTCAATTTTTGTGGTTTTGGGCTTTTCTTTCAGCCTTCACCCTTGGAGCTTTGTCAGCAAATCTCTTAGTGCAGTCTGTGGGGTGTTGGAGTTTGAGCTTCCCTGCCCTCTGGAAGCTTTGATGGGATTAAATCCAGCTGGGTTGCTGGATGTGTCCTGAGGCCAAAACCTCTGGAAAAGGGGGGAAATATGGAGTGTCTCCACTATTGCCACTAGGCTGCCTGCTCTGCGCTCTGCATTTCTTCTCTAACTGCTTCCCCACTTCCTGTGTTGGACACTCTAAGCCTGACACAGCTTTGCCCACAAGGTATTCTCTCCAGACCAGCGCCTTTGCTCACCTAGAGGTTCCAGCAGCTGCTGGAGGCTTAACATTCTAGGTGAGGGAGGGATCCTGGGACCTTCCTTCTTCCTTCCCCTTCAACTGGAGTGTTCTCAAATTCCTACTTTTGGGGGCGTACCTTTTAAGTTGAGTCCAGCAGGAGGGTTCTTTGGCTCTGTCTTGTTGTTATGTTTGATTTTCAGTCCCCTAGGAGCATTTAGTTTGTAATTGGTAAGGAAGGCTTTTCAGAGGTCTGAACATTTGCTGCCTCTAAGCCGCCATATTGACTCCTCCCCCCGGAAAACCACTTTTCTGTCTTGGAACCAATACACTGTATTGATTCCAAGATGTAAGGTAAGAGTTTAAAAAAAAAAAAGTTGAGGTATTTCCTTTAGTGTCATACTTTTCTATTTGAATTCTGAAAAGTTTAGTTCCCTGTGTACAAAAGTTTTCTGGTATTTTTCTCTGACACTAGTAACAGATGTTACTTTATCTTTATTGAAAGTAAAACTAAAATTTGTTGTTTTCAGGACTAATTGGCTTGAGAAAGGTCTTCAAGTGTAGATGGTTGTGTAACGTTGGTTGAGTGAATGGACTTGATGATACCTTCAGTTTATACAGGGCATTTTTGTGAGGAATGCTTCAGTGCTGTATAGACATCCAATTCCTACCGTATTTCTACTACACAAAGAAGTTAAGGAATTTACCCATGTCACAGAGACCCAGGTGCATGCTGCTTCTGTGTGTAATAATTGTAATCTCTGGAGTCAGTGGTTTGATTGTTGGTTCTTTTGTTTGTAAGACAGAAGAGAGTTATTTCTTAGAGTAAATTATTCCTGTATAATGAATGCTGCAGTATTGAATTTAAAAGCCTAATAATAACTAACATTTATCGAGCACTTAAAAGTTTATGAAGGACTTTACATTCATTAACTCATTTGAGTCTTACTAAAGCCTTATGAGGTAGGTTTTTACAGGTATTATCTCCATTTAAGATGAGGAAACTGATACTCAGTGTGGTTAAATGGCCACATCATGGTCACAGAATAAGTGTTGAGAGGCATGATTGAACCCTGGTCTTCAATCCACTGTATTACCCTGCTACTCTGTTACTCAGCATTTTCAAAGTGAGCTCTTCATAAACAACTTAAAGAAATGTCTAGATTCCTCTAAAGGGGATTAAGCCAACGATGAGCTTGGTTTTGTTTTTGAGGAATTTAAAAGTAACATAGTGTTCTGGATACTATAAAGCCATGGTGGGATCAGGTATTGAATCCCTACATTTTCTAATTTCTAGATTCGAAATCATAAAGACGAAAAACTTAGTAAAGAAAGAGCTCAAAGAATGATAATGATCTAAGTGCTTTTGTTATTTTCTTTTGGCAAAGTAGTGGTGTCTTCTTCCCGGGTCCTTAGGACAGGTCTTTCCGTCTTTATTTCTCCATTTGCAAGATGGCCATAAGAAAAGCACACATGGCCAAGATTTTCCCAAGACACCCAAGGATTTGCTAGTTACTGATTTAGCTTGGTTTTTATCCAAAACTGATGTTTTATCTCTTCTCAGCCCCTTAAAGTGAGAAATTTCTTAAAGATGAGAGTTTCAGCGATTATTTATGAATAATAACTTGTTTGAATGGTGAGGTAGCTAGGTGGCACAGGAGATTTTAGACTTAGAGTTTTAGACTTTGAATTGGAAAGATCGAGGTTCAAATTCTTCCTCAGATACTTACAGGTTATATGACCCTGAGGAAGTGTTTCATTTCTGGGCCTGTTTCCTTATCTATAAAATGGGGATAATAATCTACTTTATAGGATTGTTGCAAGGATGAAGCGAGATAATATATGTATAATATTTTGCAATCCTTAAAGTGCTATGTAAAAATTTATTATTTAGAGTGTTTCCCAGGAAGGCTTGGGAGGCAGGATTATGGGTTATGGAGGGCAGATGTGTTTCTGTGGATGGAGTCAGCCCCTTCCTTGAAAACTCAAACCAAGTCCAGTTTTAATGGACCATCTGTTGTAATGGAATAGAAAGCATCAATGGGCAGATGTTTGGCAAATGTCATGTATTGTGAAAAAAAAAGAATTGTGCAGGGGTCTATGTTGTGAGAGTTATCAGCTTGAGGGACAGTGCATTTGTTTTTGGAATTTATATGCTCACATGGTACTCATTAGCAGCTGACTAAATAAAAGGACCTGGTAGTGTCATTTTTAAAGGTGCCATAGCAAGAGGAAGATGTACTTTTTGATCCTGAAGAATCGTTAGTTGGTTTTAAAAGTGTAAAATTCTTTTGGTCATTTTTAAAGTATTTATTTGCTTCCCTGGATATGTTCCCAAATGACATTATTCTTTTGAATGGAATTTATTTAGCATTAAAACAACAACAATAAATCTCTTTGTTGAAAAATGCTTTCAAACTCATTGAATTTTCTTATAGGTGTATAGACAAGACTAGATAAAATTTTATTTAGTTTTACATTTAAAGTGCATAGAAAAAAATAGCATCTGAAATTTTCTATAGTCTTCCATTTATTCAGTCCTCTATTATGAAATCATTCCTTTGCTTTTTGCTTGAGTTTTTTATATGAATCGCTTCTGATCTTTAGGAGGGTTCACAATGCCCATTCTGTTCTCTAGCTAGAATTCTAATGCAGGCTTTTTTTCCCAGATATGGTAGCTAAGCCTTTTGCTTCTAGGGCCTGTCTTCCCTTTTGATTGATGCAGCAAAGACTGGGTAGTACACTGGATAGAATGTGAGGCCTGGATTCAGAGAGACTTGAGTTCAAATTTGAACTTAGATACTTACTACCTTCCTCCCAGAGTTGTTGTGAACATGAAATGAGATGATGTAAAATTTGCCCTTAGTAAACACTCTATAAATACTAGAAGCTAGGTGAGGCAGTGGAGAGAGCCCCTGACCTAGAATCAGGTCTTGAGTTGACTTGTGGCTTTCACATTTGAGTTCAAATCCAGCCTCACAGACCCTTACTAGCTGTGTAACCTAGGAAAACCACTTAACCCTGTTTGCTTCAGTTAAATGAAGTAGAGAAAAAAATGGGAAATCATTCTGGTATCTTTGCCACAAAAACCTCAAATGGGGTCATGAAGAGTTGAATGTGACTCAACAACAATTATTATTATTGAAGCTTTTGCTTTTCAGAGATAGTTATGAATATGCCCATGCCCCTGGACACCTAACTCCTCCTCATCCACCATAGATGTATATACTCCTACCCATCTGGATTGCCATATCTCATTCCTTGGTTTTTTGCTTTAATTCATGGCTGTATTCCAGTTTCCACCCTCACTTCATTCTTCTATCTACCAAATAAATCATGCTTTGAACATTTCTCTCTGCCCTGAGGGTACCTGTCCTTGGAATGCCCACAGTGTAGTCCTTGCCCCCACCAGCACCTCCCTCCTCCATTTTTGGGATAACTTTTCAGTTCTTGAGGATATTTGCTAGATGAGTTCTCTTTTAGTGTGCTGGCTTCACTTTCTCTTATGGGATCTGAAAAGAGAAAAGGTGAAATTAGCCAGGTTTGCTTGAATAAAAACCCAGGCTGACTTCTCCATAGTACGTCTTCGTTTTATGAGGCACAAGGTGATTTCAGACTTTTTGGAAAATTCTTTAGACCATAAACTCTACAGGGGACATACTAGGGGGGAAAACCCCCCCAAAACTTGGACAGTGGCTTCATTTTAAATCAAGACTGGCTTAAACACGATACTGGCTGTACTTTGAAAATCTAACTAATTATGTCTTCAGCCCAGACCTCATTGGAATTAAATTAGAGCTGTTCTTCAGATTTAGTCCACAGGATCATCCAGACATGTAACTGCATGAGAGCCATGTGCTTTTTTTGGAGGAAGCCTGGAATCTGACTTCTGCTTTCAGATGTAGGACATGGCTTTTAATTCTCAAATGGTGGAAATAATATGTAACCTGAAAAAACCCCCAAACACTTGTAGTAATGGAATGGTGTGGGAGAGGCTCTTACTTTCAAAAGCAGATTTAAAAATGTTATTCATGTGGCATTTGTTCAGAAAACTACCTTGTTTCAGTTTTGCTTAAACTGATTACTCTCAAGATACAGTTCTCTCTGTTCTCTGAACTCTCTTAAGGAAGCAAAGATTTAAAGGTAGAAAAGAACCTTAAAAGCCATCTAGTCCGACCAATGAATCCCCTGAATTCAGACTCTTCACTGGGAGGACAAGTCCTGAAGCTGAAGCTTAAATACTTTGGTCACATAATGAGAAGAAAGGATTCACTGGAAAAGACCCTGATGGGAAAAATTGAAGGCAAAAGGAGAAAGGATGGAAGAGAAGGAGATGGACAGAGAGTGTCATGGAAGTGATGAACACGGGCTTGGACAGACTTTGGGAGGTGATGGAGATAGAAGATCCTGGGGTGCTGTGGTCTGGGGAAAGGGTCACAAAGTCAGAAATGATTAAACAACCGAGCAACAAAGATTCCCTCCCCCCCCCATTTTTTAAACATATGTAGAAAGTGAAGCCTTCAGAAGTTGAATGACATTCAAATTCAGTTAATTGAGAGGCTGAGTTCAGAGACAAAGAAACCAAGTCCTTGAGGTAGTAAGGGGTGCTAAAGAGTCACTGACAAAAATGTTAAGTTATTGACGGACATTGAACAACCTGTTGAATATCAAGAAGAAATAGATTCTATACAAGGGAATATGGTTGGCATTTAGGTACCGAGAATCCCCCCCCTCTTTCTGCCCCTTTATAGTTTCTATTAAATAGACTGTCCAAATGGGCATAAGAACTTTTGCAAACAAAGGCTTGAAGGACCAGCCTCAAACCCTGTCCCCTTAGATATATTAGCCCTGTCCCACTTGTGATATTCTGCCACTTTCCAAGATTGAAGCTTCTTTGTAATGGGAAGACATGTAGTATGTGTGAGGAGGTTGGAAGAGAAATGGGGGTGTAGGATAAAATGCTTCTCAACTAGAGGAAAGAAGTAGCTGATAGCTGGGGGGTTCAGGCTAGATAACTAAGACGAGACAGTGTTTGAGGGGGTCAACCTTAAGAGATTAGCTGGAATCAGGACTGGGGAAAGCCAGGGACCACACAGAGGCTGGTGAGAGGGAATCCTGAGATGAGGCAGGCCAACGAGCAGGACCTTGGAGTAGCCAGAGGTCAGGACCTGGATGTGGAGCCCCGTTCAGTTTTATGAGCCTTTCTCATCTCAGAGTGCCTCCCCGTGGGTCAGGCTACAAAGCCAAACCAGCTGCCCACTAAAAGACCCACACTTTGACTTCGTGTAAAGTCTGCTCTTCGTGTAAAGTCTGCTCTTCCTGGGCAGCATCTACCTGAGGCTGAGTCACTAACAGCTTTATTACTGTAAGAAGTGATTTCATCTTGTGGAGTTTCCAGTTCCTTATCTGAAAAATAAGGGCCCTAAACTTGTTGAACAGTAAAGTTCTTCTTTGCCTCCCCCTCCTCTAAGTCCAGGAAAATATTCTGTGATTCTCTGAGGCTGTTATTAAATTGGAGATCTTCTGAGGCCATCTCTTCCCCAGGAAAAGTGTGAATGAATGGGTTGAGGGAATGCTCCAAATTAATTCAGCCCAGGCAGAATGGGTTTTTAACTTACTACAGGTATACATTTTCTTAAAAATTTGTATAAGTATCTCAGCCCTTCCCTTCCCTGCTCACATATGTATATATAGATGATATATTTCATATTTCCATTTTTCAGTTCATTTTCTGGAATGTGACATTCATAAGTTATTCTTCAATTATAAATTTTGTAGTTTTTTAATGTTTTCTTGGTTCTACCCATTTTGGTATTCATTATCTTATGTAGTTCTTTCCAAGTTTTAAAAAATTAACCTCCTCATTGTTTCTTATGGTATTATAATCATAGACAACAATTTGTTTAGTCATTCTTCAATTGATGGACATCCCCTCAATTTCCAATTCTTTGACCCCAAAAAGAGAGCTGCTAGAAGTATTCTAGAACATATAAGTTTTTTTTTTCCTTTTCCTCTGATTTCACTGGGATACAGACCCAGCTGGGTCTAAGGATATACACAGTTTTATAACTTTCTGGGTGAAATTCAAAATTGCTCTCCACAGTTACAAATTTTAAAACTGAAATTTTCCCTAAAATTTTATTTCTCTATATGTATATAGAATAGTTAAAATGTATGCATAGTTGGACCAAGTTATTAAGCCATTTACAAATTAACATAGAAATGTAAATGATAAAAACCAATAACTGATATTAATGGTGTTGTGAGATCAGATAAGCCGTAATATTAGGCAAATTTTGTTTGAATTGAATGAAGCATCAGTTAAACAAACTTAAAAATTCAAAATGGCAAGATGCAGGTGACTAGTCTATAAATGTACTTTGAGGTGTTAAAGAAAGTGGAAAATTCCTGAGGGGAGCAGAGACCCTGGAGATTTGAATTTAAAACTGAATGACTGGTAACTTGTAACCCCTGGAAGGTAATATGATAAATTTGAGGCAGAAGTGATCTGTTGGAGGAGAGAGAGGAGGTGCAAGAGGAGTAGAGAACTGTATAGAGCAGCTGGTGGCCCATTGGATAAGAGTCCAGGGCCTGGAGTCACGAATTCCTCTGGACTGTTAGACACAAATACAAGATAACATATGTAAAACATGCTATAATTGTAATGTACGATGTCCATATCAGCAATTATTATCATGCTATCCATTAGAATCCCAGTTGTAGAACTTGAAGAATTTTCAGTGAGTAATTCCCTCATTTTGCATGAGGAAACTTAGGCCCGGAGACGGTAAGTACTTTGCTCAAGATCACATAGGTAGAAAGTGTCAGAAGTGGGCTAGTTTTGTGTGGAATTGCTGCACGCATGCAAATCTTGCCTTCTTGCCAAACAATGTAAGCTTTTGGAAAGCACAGGGAAATCTTGGTCTGCCTTTTTTTAATGTCCCACTGTGACTAGCACAAGCACCAGGGAGGGATAGGTGCTCATTTAAATATTTTGAGCCCCCAACCCTCCCCCCCCCCAATAGCTGCCCTTTGCTGACTACACTTCTTTGTATTTTTACCCACTGGGAAGGATCAATGAGTTTTAAGTCCAGTTGAGCCCTGGCAAGGGATTTTCCTCCTTAAGGGAGAAGAGAAGGCAAATAAGGTCTTCACAGAGTATTCACTTTTGTAGAGTTATTATAATGTGGATTTCATTTTTTTTGACACTTGGGCACCACATAAAGTAACCTAGGCATGATTTTTTTGTTTAGAGAACCTCAGGTTACGACTTGGAATGAAATTTAACTCCCCTTAAAATATTTTCAAATACTTAGCTTTTAATGACTGTGATCACCTCTCCTTTTCATTCCATATTATGTCTGGAGGAGATTATAACCAAAAAAGGTCCCCCCCACCCCCCATTTTAGATGTTTCCATTATTTGTTATTTCTTTTACCATGCTATTCAGCACATGTGCCTGGCTCAGCCTTACTGTTGATTTATTGTGGGCAAGTGGCATGTCAGTAAGGGTTCATAGTGTCCCTTGTTCCTGAAGTAGTTTGCTTTGTAATTATTTGGAGATGCTCTGATAGGCCAGCTTAAGATCCCATTTTCTGCTGGATTCCATGTCATTGATTTTCCTGGAACCACTATATCTGATCATGAAATGTATGAGAATTTTTGGAAATTAGTCTTGATTCACATGTCCACCTAGCAGGAATTTTGGCAGTATGTCTTGCACATCCTGGAAACTTTAAGAAATGACCATTAAGTTCTTTCCCCAATGGGTGTTGAATATAGAAAACTCAAGGTCAAGTGCTCTAGGGAGCTGGTGCTGTGATTAATGATAAGTGTAGCTTCCTTCAAAGTTCTTATATGATGGGAACTTTACCTGATCCTTCCAGTTGCTAGCTCCCTCCTTTTACCATCTCAAGAAATAATGTATTTAATTTAAGGGGATGTCAGCTCCTTGAGGGACTGGTGCTGCACCATTTTTCTTCGTGTGTCCTCAGCATATAGCGTGATGCCTGGCATAGAGCAGAAAAATAAATGCTTGTTACTGATTGAGAGGGTATTTTCCCCACCTCTTTAAATATGGATGCCTTCAAAGATGGAGAGTAAAACCATCCTAAATTAGAAAGATAATCAATAATAATACAGATGATTTGTGAATAAAATATTTTAAACTAGATCAAAGTTATCTTGGTTTTTTAATGATTCCACTTTTCATTGTGAGAGACCATTTATTTTTTCAGGAGTTGTTTATAGAAATACTTCTGTGTACCATATTACATAGATGATACATGATCACATTTCATTAATTTTCAAATAGTTTTTTATTTTTATTTTGCTTCTTTTTTGGATGTGTGTGGGGGTATGGTCTACCACTGTGAATTCTTGGGTATGGGGAACTTTTAGTGTGGAAGAGACTTCCACTGATTCAGATCAGAAAAACATTTGGTTAAAATTTTTAGGTGAAGGCTTTAAAGCTACACTAAGACTTTTGGAACACATTTTATTTGAAAAATAAATTTCAAATTTTTTTCCAGATTCATGTCAATACAATTTTTAATAATCATTTTTGACATTTTGTGATTTATATTTTCTCTCTCTGCCTTACCCCTCCCTTTCCCCTAAGATGGCAGTTAATGTGGTATAGGTTGTACATGTGTTATCGTACAATATTTATTTCCATTTTTGTCATGTTATGAAAGAAGACATCTCACTTTTACTAGAGAAAAATTCATGGAGGAAATGAAGTGAAAAATGATATTCTTCAATCTTTCAGACTTCATCAGTACCTTTTGTGGCAGTGGGCAGCATTTTTTTTTCATCATGCAACCCTTGGAGTTGCCCATTTTGCATTCCTAATAATAATTAAGTCACTCAGTTGATCATCATACATTGTTGTCATTACTGTGTACAACATTCTCTTGGTTCTGCTTGCCATACTTTGTGTCACTTCATATAAGTCTTTCCAGGTTTTTTTTTTTTGATGATCATCTTGTTCCTCCCTTTAAAAAAAAATTATTTTTAGTATCATGCAACACCCTCTTCCATATTAATCATTGTTGTAAGAGCACACTCATAAAAAAATCAAAACCATTTGTCCTTTCTTATTGCACAGAAGTATTCCATTACAATCATATACCACCACTTGTTCAGCCTTTTTCCAGTTAATGAACATTTTTTTAGTTTCCTTTTCTTTTATCACCACAAAACGGAGCTGCTCTCAATATTTTTTTTTTTACAAGTAGGTCCTTTTCCCCATCTTTGATGTCTTTGGGATTAAGACCTAGTAGTTAGTGGTATTTCTGGATCAAAGGATATGCACAATTTTATTGACACTTTATATTTTGAGCCAGACAGTGAATTAGGTACTGAAAATATTATCACACTCTCATTTTATAAATGGGGAGGCTGAGATGTGGAGAGATTAATCCACGGCTACATAAATAGATTAAGTCCGGGGCAGAAATTGAACCCAGTCCTTCCTATGATTCCAAGGATGACCCTCTGTTATCCTCTGTTATTCTCTTGTTTGGTTCATAGCAGTGCTCAACTCCAGCTCAGAGATAGATGGACTAGAGCTGTCCAAAAGAAGAATGACTTGCTGCCTATATTCTAAGCATCATCCTTCTATTCTTCATACTTTGCAAACTTTGAGTGTTATATAAATGTTGACTGTCAGTATTATAAAATACACTGGAGTTTCAAGGCTGATTTTTTTGGTTACCATGGGTGGATATATGAATTAGTCCGGAATTATCATCAGATTTTTGCTTTTCTCTCGAAGCCCCAGTGCTTAGCTTACCACAGTGCCTGACATATAGTCACTCAGGAATTTGTAGCTCTACTAGTTTTATAAAAACTCAGGAATTTTTATGAGTTCTGAAGATCTGATTAAAGATGTGCTAGAAAATTGGCTGGCTTACTCATCTTTCTTCATGCCCACTTTGTTCCTGTTTTTGAGGGAGACCCTATACCTTGTAGGCTAAGGAAGGCACCATTCTAAGCTAACAGAGCTTAATTTAATTGTATTGTAGTATTTTTCTATTTTCATGGTTTCATACTATTTAGGAATTAATTTGGTTTAATGAAAGGCCCCTTAAAGTAAATAAATGAAAATAAGATAAGGCCCTTGCTGGGCTGTAGTAGTAATCATTCCTGAATATAATAGTAACATTAGCTAGCATTGATACAGGACTTAAAGGTTTGTAAAATGCAGATATCATCTCATCTTCCCAACGATGCTGGGAGGTAGGTGCTATCATTACGGACCATTTACAGATGAAGAAACGGAGGCAAGCAAAGATGAAGTGATTGGCCCAGGGTCACAAAGCTAAGTATTGGATTTGAGCTAATGTCTTCCCAGTGCCGGGTAAACACTATGCCACCATGCTTCAGTCAACTTTAGGTTAATTAATCAATAGATACAAATAAATATCAATAGATTCCAAATTAGGAAGAATAAAGTATTTCTCTTTTGCTCTACAGTATCATTGGAAACGTGACAAAAAATTTGTCTCCTGATCAGAATTATTTTGCCTGTTTGACTGATATTCTTCTTAATTGGCTCCATTTTCAATTTAAGAAGTACATCATTAATCAGGCCTGTGACTCTGTAGTACTAAGGATGAACAATATTGATTTCATAGAATGGAACTTGGTTGAATCAATATTTTCCCCAAAGGCAAGGATAGTGGGAAGTTACTAATATGCTTCATTGAATTAGGGATTAAGAGATGGAACCTGATTTGACTCAGTTATTTGGCTGTATGTTATCACAGCAAGGGCAGTGACTTTATGGGAGATTATTGTTGATTATTATTTTTTAATGACGGGTTGGGAAAAAACGCTGTGACACAGTCTTAAGTATGAGTCCATGTTAAAAATAGAATGATTAACTATGATCTTCTTTAAGGACTGTATTCTAAGTCTGCCTACTAAAAATACTTTTTATAATGTTTTGGAGGCAGTATTTTAAAACCTGGGAAATGACTTATTTTGACAGCAAATAATAGCTAACTTGGCAAAGTGGCATAAACCCAAGACTTAATGATAGCCAACCCTGATGACAATTTGAGATTTATGCATTCATAGATGGTTGTGCTATAAAATAAAGTTGGTATCAGGCTGAGTTACAGTGGCAATTTTAAGTGCCAGGAGTTCTGGAGGGACAGAGTTTTGGATAGGATACATTTCATTGACTTGACAAGTAGAAAAATAGACATTTGAAAAATCATTGGTGTTTCTTGATCTCTTTACAAATCTTTTCATTTTTGAGGAAATATGATAGGAAATGGAATCAACTCAGACTTTTTAGGATATCTTTATAAGATGTCAATCATTATTTACTGATGGAATGCTTACTTTCTCAATTTTATTGATATTTTTATCTTTACGAGTAACAAAGAACGGCTATTGTTTAATAGTGTTGGAATGAAGGTTCTTTTGACAAGGGTCTTTTTTAAGGCTCGTGCTTATTGACTGTTCTATTGCTTTTGAAGCTTTTGAAACTGTTCCCTGCCTCTTTTTCCTGATAATTGTTCCTTCTTTGGCTTATGTATAATAGTCTATCTAGTCTTCTCTGACTATTCTTTTTCAATCTTTTCCACTTAAGCTTGTTCCTCCTTTTGTCCCATAGTCTTCATCTTCCTTTGTCTCTTTTTGTATGTTTTCTCCTTTGGTAATTTCACTTAATTCCCGTGGTTTAGCTTTTCTGATTTATTTTTATCTATTTTGATGAATCTCATATTTGTTTCTCCCTTGAGTCTAGCATTTCTGGTAGCCCTTTGGATAGCTTCACTTGGATGTTCTGCCTTAACTTTAAACTTGACATGTCCAAAATGGAATCTATGATCTCCCCTTCTTTTCTTTAGCCCATTTCTAACTTCCTTAACTCTGTTGTTACCATTAACTTTCTGGCTGTCTGGAAACGTTGTGGTCCTCTTTGACCTTCTCCCATCTCATGTGGCTTACTCAGTTACCAATGCCGGCCCATTTCTTACTTTAGTTTCCCAAGCAGCCATGATCCATCCTCTTTTCACTTTGACTATTTTAATTCAGCCTCCTATTATTTTTCCCATGGATTATTTTGGATCTTCTTGGAAAGGATTAGCAAAATGATAGAAAAAGGATTGGGGAAAGAGAATGTCTGTGAATAATCTGAATAGATAAGTGACTCAGCAGTAAAATACAATGAGTTCCCAGAGTAAATAATTTTCCATTTTCACAACCAGTTATTTGTAGCTCATCAGTAATAGGAATTAAAAATTATATTCTGTTTTCCACTCTAATCATGATGTTCTTGTCTATCTTCACAAACAATAGATTTCTTTGGCCTTGTGAACATATTTGGATGTATCAATAAGAAGTGCATAAAGGGAAGTCTTTCAGGCCATTTTTCTTATATCTGTGCTTTTGATCCAGTTGGGATACTTTGATGTTCAGAATGGAGAGTGTTTTTTCCCCTTCCTATTAACATTATAATATTTCCCAACTACATTAACAAATTTAAAATAATTATTTAAAAATTTTTGATTTCCAAATATTTTATCTCCCTCATTCACCTCCCCCACGCCTTGAGTAAGCAAGTATGATATCAGTTATACATGTTAAATTATGCAAAACATTATTTTCATATTGGCTGTGTTGCAAAAGAAGAACTGAGCTTAAACACACACACACACATGCACACACACTCCCTCTCAAGGAAAATAAAGTGAAAAAAGTGTACTTCCATTTGCACTCAGAGTTTATCAGCTCTTTCTTTGAAAAATAGTAGTTTTCACCGTGGATTCTTTGGAATTGTCTAGGATTATTGTCTTCATCAGAGTAGCTCTGTTATATGCAGTTGATCATCGTTACCATACTGCTATTATTGTGAACAGTGTTCTCCTCACTCCAGTTTGTATCAGTTCATAGAAGTCTTCCATGGTTTTGGGAAAACTCTTCTGCTCCTCGTTCCTCATAGCAAACTAGTATTCTATTCCAGTGAAACTTCCTTAATTTATCAAAGAGGAAATTGGGATCCGGGAAGGATAGATGTCTTGCCTAAAGTCACAAGGGAGTAAGTATCAGAAATGAAATTAGCGTGCAGGTGCTCTGGCTTGTGCCAGCACTTTTGCCATTGTTCCACAAATTTTATGACAAGCCGTTAATCATACAGACTGTCATCAGGGAAGGTTTTAGAGAATGATCTGTGATATAATCCTTGCCATGTCTAAAAGAAATGAGAAAAAGAGTATCTGGGTAGGAGAGAGAGAAGGAAGGATTTTTAAGAGAGCACAAGTATTAGGAAATTTTTATGTTCCTAATAAATTAGGCTGTGAAGAAGTAACCTATGAAGTCAGTAAAACAAAAGTGTAACTAGAATTTCCATGCCCCAGACAAATACCACAAATTAAACTTGCAATATAAACTGCACTCTAGCCTGACTTTGGTTTGTTATTTTAACTCTGCAAAGTGATGTTTTTTCAATTCTGACAGACTGCAAATAATTGTTAACACCCTCAAAATTAAGTGCCCCCTTAAATTTGGCACACTGAGCTAAGCTTTGGTCTCCGTGCCTTAGTTATGGCTTTACCATGAAGATATGTTTGTCGAACAGGGATCTTTGGAGATCCTGGCCTTAAAAACTCCTCTCTTGTTCTTAAAAGACCTTTAAATAGCAGGTCTGTTGGGGGTAGGGACAACATTGATATTATTGTGGACACTTAGGGAAACCTTGACCCAGAAATAGAATGTAACAATAGCTGATGATACTTTAACCAGGAAGGAGGAAGTTAGGCTGATGTGATGGGGTGATCTGAAACATGAAAAGGCTTAAAGGACATATATATTTTATAAAATTTTAATTTAAATATACACTAAATATTAAATTAAACATTAATAAATTATAAATGTTTAATAAAATATATAGGGGCAGCTGGGTGGCTCAGTGACTTAAGAGCCAGGCCCAGAGATGGGAGGTCCTAGGTTCAAATGTGACCTCAGACACTTCTTAGCTGTGTGACTCTGGGCAAGTCACTTCACTCCTATTGCCTAGCCCTTACCACCTTTCTGTCATGGAATCAATAAACAGTATTGATTCCAAGATGGAAGGTTAGGGTGTGTGTATGTATACACATGTATATATGTATTTGTGTGTGTGTATATGTATTTATATATACACACACACATACACATACCAACCAAGAATGGGTTAGCTGTCTGGAAATAACTTTTTTTTTTTAATGGAAATATTAGGATCCTTTAATATTCATGGGTCCTCAAGGGATAGAGGAAGAAAGAATTTGTCATTGGCAACTCTCTTTGATCCAAAAGACAAGAAATTCTGTGTCCCATTAATCATATGGGTATATTAGAAAGAAGATTTGATTAATGGGACTTTTGAATCCTAATAAGTAACATAAAGAACTTCAAATATAGGATGTAAAAAAGATTTTTTTTTAATGTTCTTGGGAACTTAGACTTCTGTATTTTTAAGTTAATATATATACACTTTTTAATTTTCTTATTTAACCTTTGGGAAGCATAAACAATTAGGTACTTGAAATTTTGATGGCTATTTTCTATTTAGTTAACATGAATATTGGAGGGAAGACTGTAGAACTGGTGTATTCACTTGAATAAAGTCTTCTTGGCTCTAGTATTCCTCTAACATTTAGGATTTTAAAAGCCAGATTGTTTGTTTGGCAGGCCACAGATTTCTAGACCAATGTATTCTCTTGTTCACAAAAGGCTGTGCAATTATATAGTTATAATTAGCATTATTTCTCTCTTTATAATGAATTCCCTTTGAGATTTTTTTCAGATGTTGTTTCATTAGCATATAGAAAGATTAACTTAGCTATTAAACAGGAAGATCTTTGTTTTTCTCTGGACTTGTCTTTCTTCCTGTATAATTCCACTTTGGTATTCAGAAATACATCTTTCCTATGGAATATATACTATTTTCAATTTGGTTCTAAGTAGAAACAACTTTACTTTTAGAAAATCTTCTTTCCCCAAATTATGTGTCCTGATACTCCAAGTCAAGTGTACCAATCCAAGTTCAACCTGTCACTATTCTTTGTGTGATCTCTATGCCAGTTGTCCAATTCCTAGAACAATCATTTCCTTTTACTCCTTTTGGACTTGAGATGATACAGTTTCCACTGCCTGAAAATACCTTTCCCTTTCCATCTCCCTCTTTTAAAACAATCCAATTCTCCAAGGCCACTTTAAAAAAAAAAGGTTTTTCTGATCTTAAAAAAAAACTGAACCAACATTATTTTGACTTCCCATTAATTTCTGCCACCCCGCGTCTCTAAGACCCTTCCTTATAACAGCAAAGTCCAGTTATCTAAAGTTAAAGTTATCTAAAACAAACCAACACTTTTACCATCTACCAGAGCATTTGCCTCCTTCCACACTTTTAATGGACTTCTTCTCTCTTGAGAACATGGAGCCATATAGTAGTAGTCTCTCGGTAACCGAGGATGACGATTGACTGTGTGTGTTTTTGTGCACAAAGACACCTGTGCATGGAGATTTAAGTGGAAAAGTCGATGCACAGAGACAGTCCCACTCTCTTGGAGTTGGAAGCCTGGGTCCAGTGGCACGAAAAGTCGTTACACCTGGAGACTTCCTCAGCTGCATTGGATGGCCCTGTTGTCCTTTGTGCTCCAACACGCCCTGAGCACTCCACTGTGCTTTGCTGCGTCGCCCTCTCAGCCGTTGAACCTTCTTATTGGTTTCTTCCGTCTGTTCTGCCAAAGCAGTCTTCACATGCTGGGTGAGCAAAGCCCTGGTTCACCAGGGGTCGATGACCCAATGGCTACCCTCACAAGGTTTAGCCGGCCTGTCGAAGCCTTTGCCTGGGGTGTGGCCACTGCCGCATGCTAGCAGCTACTGGGAGCCACCAGTGAGAGCTGGGTGTCAGGTGAGGGTCAGAGGCTGGAGAGCTGCCCTAGGGGGGCACGACAAGCCCTCCATACCAGAGATACTGCCCCTCCCTGAGCACCCCATACACCCTGGAGCCATATAGTAAGCATTTATTAGAGTTGTGGGATCCCAGGATGTCAGATCAAGAGTCAGGAGGGATTTCTAGCCATCTAGTCCACCTGAGGCCAAAGGAGATGAAGTGACTCACCCAGGGTGCTGTAGGTGGGAAGTGTGGGAGCCAGAGGCAGGACTTAGATCCAGGTCCTTGCTGACTCTGGATCTTTCTTCCTTGTGGTTGTCGCCGTTTTTCAGGCATTGGGGTTAATGGGTGAATTGCCTGCTGGTTCTGTTCACTTCCTGCTGAATCAGTTCCTGCCAGTATCTGAAGTTTCTCTATATCATCCTTCAATCCAAATGCCACTTTCACATCGCCCAGGGCAGAAACAGTCACACTTCTCTTCTGTTACTGAAGTGCTTAGTTTGTTAACACTGTATAGCTTTTCTTCTATGCTGCTTTTTACAGTGGTCACTTTGTGTAATTATCTTGTAAAAATAATCTTGTCATTATTTTGTGTAATTACTTAGTACCTATCTACTTGATGGTGAGTTATGGGGGACAGGATAGCAATCACTCAATAAGTATGTAAAGTACCTGTGAGGTACCTGAGGAAGAGGTGGCTGTGGCTCGGAGTCAGAGTTCAAATCCAGCTCTCCATGCTTTTATTGGGCAAGTCACTTAACCTCATTATGCCTAGGAGGCTGCTAGGTAGCTCAGAGTGTTAGGTCTAGGGTCAGGAAGACCTGAATCTAGCTCTGGCCTCGGACACTGTGGGTAAGTCACTTGCCTTTTGATTGTCTAACCAGTGAATCCACTGGGGAAGGAAATGGCAAACAATTCCAGTAACCTTGCCTAGAAAACCTCATGGATAGTTAAGGTCCAGTAGATTATAAAGGTTGGACTTAACACATGACTGGAACTAGGTATATATATTTTTCTTTTAAAAAGAGAGACACACAGAGTTCTTGTCCCCATTCACTAAACTTTCTACTAAAATGATAGAATGTAATGAATGTATAACCCAGATTGAATTCCTTGTCAATTCCTGGAGGTGGGAGGGAAGAAAAGAGGGAGACAACAAGAATCCTATAACTTTGGAAAACTTATATGGAAATTTGCTATTAAAATAAAATAAAAATAAAACATTTAAAATAATGTACTGCTTTATTCATAGTAGGTATTTAACAGAAATTTATTGAATAAATTCTCTCTCACCAATTTGCCCAAAATATTTTAAATCGGAATAGTGTTGAATTAACTCATAATAAACCAAATAGCCCCATAGTTTGTTGTTTGAAGCCTTATTAATAATTTTTTATAGTATTTTATTTGTTCATTTCCATGCATTTTTCATTAAAGACAAAGATCATTTTCTTTTCCTCCCTCCCACCCCCCGTGGCCGACGCGTGATTCCACTGGTATCATATGTGTTCTTGACTTGAACCCATTGCCATGTTGTTAGTATTTGCATCAGAGTGTTCGCTCCGAGTCTTTCCTCTGTCATGTCCCCTCAGCCATTGTAGTCAGGCAGTTGCTTTTCCTTAGTGTTTCTATTCCCTCAGTTTGTCCTCTGCTTTTGGATAGTGTTTTTTTCTCCTTGATCCCTGCAGATTGTGCAGGGACATTACACCACCACTAATGGAGAAGTCCATTATATTCGATTATACCACAGTGTATCAGTCTCTGTGTACAATGTTCTCCTGGTTCTGCTCCTCTCGCTCTGCATCACTTCCTGGAGGTTGTTCCAGTTCACATGGAAATCCTCCACTTTATTATTCCTTTGAGCGCAATAGTATTCCATCACCAACATATACCACAATTTGTTCAGCCATTCCCCAATTGATGGGCATCCCCTCATTTTCCAATTTTTGGCCACCACAAAGAGCGCAGCTATGAATATTTTTGTACAAGTCTTTTTGTCCATTATGAAGCCTTATTAATAATGATTGTTGGTTAGCCAACCTTATGACTCTTGGGAGCCAATCAAATAAGCACATTTATGAAGTGCTTGCTCTGTGCCAGGCACTGTGCTAACTGCTGAGGATGCAGAGAAGACAGAAACAGGATCTACTGCCCTCAAGGAGCTCACATTCTGACGGGGGAGACAGCATTCAAACAACTCGGTCCAGTGCTATCTTTTTTGTGATGAAATCAGAAGAGGACATTTTTGTATGAATTGTGAGAACGGAGTGGTAGGGAGGCAGTTTTATTGACCTCTTTCTAAAGTAAACAGATACAAACTTTACATTATTCACAAAACAAAAAGGTCAGTTAAGATATACTTAAAATAAGAACTGGGCCAAACTGATGAGTTATTTTCAAAGATAAGGTTAAAAAAAATCAAGTTTTAGAAACTAGCAATAATAATAACCACCATGAAAACCAAACTATTAAAGTATTTTAAGTAATCTGCATTAGTGTAAAAAGCTTTTGAAATACTTCCTTAGTTTCTGTTTGGATAGTATTTACTTTGGACTGGTAAGCCAGTTCTTTATATAAATTGAAATATATTGAACTATTTTGACTGAGAATCTGGTTCTGTGGAAAATGTGACTTAGTATGGAATACATGCATTAAAAGAGGGGGGAAATTACTTAAGGGCTTGTTAAAAATGATCTTATTGGACAACTTGCATGCACCTATTTCCTTCTGGTCACCACTTTTTCTCCCCCCCAAAATAAAATAAGGTAGAGTCATACTCCAAATAACATTGCTGTGACCAGCTTTATGCCATTATTATGTTCGACCTTTTGGTGGATCTGTGTCTCACCATTGTGCCTATTCTCTTAAGAGATGTGAATGCTGGCCAGCATTGCTGGCCAAATGCCTAAACCTGTTATTCTTTAAAGGTTATGTTTTAGAGATCTAATTAACTAGGGTGCCTGTTGAAACTCTCACTGCTTTTCTAAGTAGATACTACTAAATAAATACTGTTGAGTCTAATTGAAGTAGATATGTCAGGTTTTGGACCCATGGTCTCCTGAGTTTCCTCATGTCCATGTGAAAAAATTTCCTGGAAAAGTGGAACCAATAGAATGCTTCATTTGAAAGCATATTGGCTTTGGAGTCAACAGATATTTGTTCAAATCCTACCCATAATGCCCACTATTCAGGTGAATTTTGAGGAGATTGCTAACTTCCTTGAGCCTCAGTTTCTTCATCTGTAAAAAAGTGGGGGTTGGACTAGATGAACTTTGAGGTTCATTTGAGCTCCAGGTCTATGTTATTATAATTTTTATTCTTTGTAGAGTCCGTTTGGATTCTGTTAGAACAGATTGAGAAATCTTATAGGGTATTTAAGTTAGGATTAGGTTTTCCTGTCAATTTATGACATGCTATTTGAGGGGGAAAGTAGTAGTAGTTTCTCGGTAACTGAGGATGACGATTGTCTTTGTGCGTTTTCATCTATGATAGATGAGTGTGCACAAAGACACTTGTGCATGAAGGAGATTTAAGTGGAAGAGTCGATGCACAGAGGCAGTCCCACTCTCTCGGAGTTGGAAGCCTGGGTCCAGTGGCACGAAAAGTCATTACACCTGGAGACTTCCTCAGCTGCATTGGATGGCCCTGTTGTCCTTTGTGCTCCAACACGCCCTAAGCACTCCACAGTGCTTTGCTGCGTCGCCCTCTCAGCCGTTGAACCTTCTTATTGGTTTCTTCCGTCTGTTCTGCCAAAGCAGTCTTCACATGCTGGGTGAGCAAGGCCCTGGTTCACCACGGGTCGACAACCCAATGGCTACCCTCACAAGGTTTAGCCGGCCTGTCGAAGCCTTTGCCCGGGGTTTGGCCTCTGCCTCATGCTAGCAGCTACTAGGAGCCACAAGTGAGAGCTGAGTGTCAGGTGAGGGTCAGAGGCTGGAGAGCTGCCCTAGGAGGGCAGGACAAGCCCTCCATACCAGAGATACTACCCCTCCCTGAGCACCCCATACACCCCTGAGGGAGAAAGTATAGAGTAAAATACTGCATTACCTGAATTTCAAATGGCAATTTTTAAGCCCTTTTGGCTGGTTTCCCCTTAATTACTTTTTCTTCTTTGTTCCCTTTCATTTGCTTTCTTATCTTATCTAGTCTTATTCCTTCCTGTAGTAATTTCATCTCTCTCTTTTTTTTTATCTACTTCTTAGTGCTAGTTTCTAAAACCAAAATTGTTTTGAATTTTATCTTTGAAAAAGTCAGTTTGTCTTGGGATATATTCAGGTCTGTCTCCTCATAGGAAAAAGGTGCTTCTACTATAAATTGGAAGGATTGCAGAACCAAATAACCTCTGACCTCCCTCCCCCAGGAGTTATCCTGTTAGATCTGAAATGTAGGGAAATTTGGGCTATGAAATAACAAATGTCTTCATCACTTCAAAGGAAATTGAAAGTAAAACTCAGGTCCTGAAAGATAGCTATACTTAAAAGTGTCTTGCTATATTAGTTTTGGATTATTTTATGTAGCCAGCTTGTGAATTTTTAAAATTAATTTTGTTTTTATAAAAGCTAAAATTTTGGAGTAATTATAACTCTTTGTCTAATAGGTCTTTTCAAAAAAATTAAATTTTGTTTTTCCAATTAGATGCAGAAGCAACTTTTGACCATTGTTTCTCTGACTTTTTTGTCATTCAGATTTTCTCCTTCCCTCCCTTCTCTCCTTCCTGAGGAGGTAAATAGTCTTATATAGGTTACACTATGCTTTCATGCAATATGTATTTTTACATTCCATGTGCTGTGACTGAAGACATATATCTCAAATATAATACAAAATTCATGAAGAAATAAAATAAAGGATGTCATGCTTTAATCTGTAGTCAGGTTCCAACAATTCCTTCTTTGGCTGTGGATAGTGTTTTTTTTTTAAATCGTGTGTTCCTAGGGGTTGTTATGGAATCTTGTTTTTCAGATGATGGTCATAAGAAGCTGATCATCATGCAATATTTCTGTTACTTTTGTATACACTGTTCTCCTTGTTCAGTTCCCTTCACTTTGCATCAGTTCATATAGGTCTTTCCAGGTTTTTCTGAACTCATTCTGTTCATCATTTTTTATGGCACAAGGATATTCCATTACAACCATATTTAGCCATTTCCCAGTTCATGGACACCCCCTTACTTGCCACTTCAAAGCTAAGAATATTTTTGTTACAAGTAAGTCCTTTCCCCCTATCTCTGATCTCTTTGAGATACAGACCCAGTAATGGTTCTTCTGGGTCAGAGGGCCTGCATAGTTTTATGTCCCTTTGTGTGGTCTAATGAGTCTATAAAATAGACCTACCAGGGGTGTGCTTGGTCCTGCTCCAACAGGCTAATTTAACAGTTTTCAGTGTGAATATTTACACCTTGAAAATCAGCAAAAGCTATAAATATGAGCTGGGTTTGTTGTTTTGTTGATTGTTTAGATTTAAGAAAGTGATGGAGAAAAAGTTAACAATACAGATTGGACTTAGAAGTGTGTTATGGGCATATTTATTTTTCCTGGTTGTTAAATATTTGCCAGCACACTCTTGGACCTGCCCTTCCTACCTGCAAACATAGACTGTACTATATGCAAAGCATTGTATATACATCACATTCCACAAAACCATAGTTATAATCTGTTATTGGTTACATGGGATTTTCTTGATTATGGTATGTTTTTTGAGTGCTTTTAATCTGTATGGCACTGTATCAAGTTGTCTACTCAATTTGTTCAAAGATTGTAATTTTCCCTTCCTTCCCAAAAAAGGGTATAAAATTTCTATTAAAAAAGAATATTTAATTTTAAGATAATATAATATCCAAGTTCTTGCTCATTACCACATTTTGAAAAGGAGGGGAAGTCGTGATGGGATTCTTTTGTTTTTTACTAATAAGTTGCCATACCCCCTTCACTTGACATCCTTAGTCAGTTCCATAATAATGCCAGATTGGGTGACTCATGTTGTAAAACTGCCTAAGAGTACCAGGAATAATGCAGATGGTGTTTCATGGTAGCCCTGTTTTGTAGTTTTATGGTGAGGTTTAGTTGTACTGTATTCATGTTATAGCAACGCCAACCTGTTTATAAATGAACAAGAGACCTGAAGAGACCTCACAGATCATTTTCTTTAGCCTGTTCCTGAACTGAAATGTCAGGGAAGCCACTATCTCTTGAGACATCCCATGCCATTTTTGGACAACTCTCATGATTAGAATAGTTTTTTCTTACTCTGATCTAAAGTTGATCTCTGCAACTTTGTGTTTTATGAATATCTAAAACTTCTGGGTTAAAGAAAAAATAAGTATTTTTTTGCCAAACAAATAATTTATAAAATTCCTTGGCATTTCTCATGCTACCCATGAAGAGCCTCACTAAGTTAGGCCCCCAAAGGTAGATAAATGTCTTTTTATAAAAATCTCATAGCATACATTTTTCCTGTTGCTATTTATTCTGAAAGAATAGCCTAATTTTGTTCCATATCTTTTTTTTGCTCTGACATTTGGACTGTTAGGAATGCTCAGCATTAAGTATTGTGGCTATAAGTGGAAGACTGTATAATGGGAAAAACACGAATATAATGTGTTTGTATTAACATGTTACAGGAAGCTAGTAAAGTCTCCTGGCACAGAAATAATAGGCAACATTCTCAAGTTTTAGCTGAAATTGTGATTGGATGAGGAAGTGAGTACAAGTGGTCCCTATTGCAGGAGTTATGTTCCAGAGACCCCTGCGATAGGTGAAAATCCGCAAAGTAGAGGCATTATGTTTATTTTATTATTTATGTATATTTTAAGGCTTTAGAAACCCTTCCCACTTTCCTATAAACCTTTTCCACACTCTTATTAACTTATAATCACCAATCAGCTCCCAGGATACAGAATACAGTGCTTTGATTGATTGCCTTTCATTCCATCAGCCAGTAGTGTGCCCGGATAAGTGTAACTCTGTGATACAGAATTAGATATATAGTTTTAAAAAACCCTTGATACAGTGAAGCCTCAATAAGTGAACTACAATATAGGGAGGGATGAGTGTACATGGGCAAAAGTAGGCAACTAAATGGTGAAGCAGATAAGAGTGCTGGGTCTGAAGAGGAAGATCTGAGTTCAAATGGAGCTTCAGATTCTTACTAGCTATGTGACCCTGGGCAAATCATGAAAGCCTTGGTTTCCTCATCTGTAAAATAAACTAGAGAAGGAAATGCTAAGTCCCATTACTTTTGCCAATAACACCCCAAATGGAGTCACAAAGAATTGGACACAACTGAACAACAATTTTCAACTCCTGAAGTAGTAAGAAGGCCTTATCTCAATATTTGGGTAGGACTTAGCATGAAATTTAAATTCAGAGAGATTTATCCTGCTTTTGTTATTTTCAGTTTGGGAATCATTGAATCTTTAGGATGTGAATATAAGAGCTGAAAGATGAGATTCAGATTTATAGGGGGATTTCTTGTAAATTTTTTTTTCTTTAAAGGCCAAGTTTGGAAAGGTGCTTCAATGAGCAGAATTTAGTTCTGCTGCATGTGTGGAAATGTTCTTGTGTG
Source organism: Monodelphis domestica (assembly GCF_027887165.1). Classification (NCBI taxonomy): domain Eukaryota; kingdom Metazoa; phylum Chordata; class Mammalia; order Didelphimorphia; family Didelphidae; genus Monodelphis; species Monodelphis domestica. The sequence goes on from NC_077230.1 coordinate 209,261,567, forward strand.
TGTGTGTGTGTGTGTGTGTGTGTGTGTGTGTTTAAGTTTAGAATTTTAAAAATTAGTTAATTTTTAGAAAAGAAGCTAGAGACTGAAAGAGAATGTCATGGTCAGCAACTCTTTCTTGGATATTTATTAGCAAAGAGATAATAGATTAAGACCATGCTGAGAGTTTTTTTATATTTGAGGAAAGATTCCTGTGGTTGGTGATTGTCAATAGGAATGAAGTTATGTTTTAGAGATGGCAGCTGGATCAGAGGAGTAGTTCTTTTGAACATATCTAAGAGTTTAATTCTTTACTATAAGGCCCAGTGGATAGAGCACTTGACTTTGAGTCAGAAAGATGCGAGTTAAAATCTGTCTCAAAACACTTCCTAATTGTGTAATACAATCAGGCCATTTAATGTTTCTCTGCTTCAGTTTCCCTATCCATAAAATGGAGATAATAAAAGTACATATTTCTCTAAGAGTTGCCTTGAGTACCAAATAAGATAACATGTAAAGTGGTATATTAATGTTAGCCATCATCATTGTCATCATCATTATCGTCATCATAGTTATTGTTGTCATTAGCACAGTAGGGGAAAGATGAAGGAATTCAAGTTTAAGGGAGAAATGAGATGAAGTTAGATGGCTAGATGATATTTTATAGAGCCTTGGGCTTAGAAGTCAGGATGACAAGTTCAGATCCTCCCTCAGACACTAGATATGTGACCCTGGGCAAGCTACTTAACTTTTTTCTGCCTCAATTTTCTCATCTGTAAAGTGGGGGGAATAATAGTGCTTATGTTAGAAGGCTTTAGGGATAAAGTAATACAAGTAAAGTTTTACAGTATGCAATAAATTTAAATAAACCTAAACATTTGTTATATAATAAATGCTAGATGAAGATGACATGGATTATACTCTATTTCAGATATCTGAAAATCATTTGTGTTTTTGGAGTTGAGAGAGAAGGTGAAGGCAGTCAGAAAACATGAAGTTTGGGAGGAACAGAAAGGCTGTGTGCTTCTCTCCTGTTCCTGAGTCTTTGTAGAGATTAACATTCTGAACAGAAATAAAATGGAAGAACATAAATATCTGCAAGACAATTTTGAACATGCAACACAGCATTCCAGGATGTCAAAAAGTAACAGATGAGCCCCAAACCAAACCCCTGAAACCTAAAAGTGATAGATCCAGCTGTCTGGAAGCATACGGCTGACATATTTGGTGCTACAGAGTTTGTCTCCAAATGGGTAGCTTTCTGAGATGATCTGGGACCGAAGAGAAGCTGATGAAAAGGCAGCACTTTAACTTAAGGCCATTCCCTATACTTAGAGCTCAACTAGAGGACACAAGAGCACATTTTTTGTGTTCTTGATGTGGTCAGAGAGAAGGCACACTTGCCCTCTACATTATCTTCATTACTGGAAACCCGTCATTTTTGTGTGTGGTAAATAACAATGCTGACACACTCACAAAATAATAGGAAGCATATGGCTCACAACTGTTTTAAACTTAAAAACTTCTTAAAAGACTTATTTAGATTCAGTAATTATATAGTGGTTTGGGAGAGTGGCATGTGGTCTCGGTTTGTAGTTATAAATGTTGGCCTTAGTGATGGATAAATATGCTAATCTTTCCAAGAAGGGTGGATTGAAAGGATTCTTTGTGTTCCTTAACATTTTGCCACATTTAAAAAATTTTTAAAGTGAAAACTTGAAGACAATTAAAAAACTCAACTGAGGTCCTTCTCCTCTCATGCCTCATTATGGTAATGGTGAGATGGTGGTGGTGGTGGTGATGGTGATGGTGGAGGAGGAGGTGGTGGTGGTGGTGGTGGTAATAGTCAGGGGACCCTTGTCTTTCTAAGAATATGCTGAGAAGAGTTCAAGAAATTTGTCAGCATCTATTGTCTTTAGAGTTTATATGGAGTGTTTGACTACGTGTTGCCTGAAGGTTGGATTCCCACAGTTTGGAGAGACTCATCATCAAAATTATCACCCTCTAGCTTTTGGCTTTTCTTTTTTATGTTACAACAACTCATCAAAACTGCTCTTCAGTCTTTTGGGCCTAGTGTTTTAAGGAGTTAAGATTGACATAGGGAGAGGGAATAGTCACTTTGATAAGACCAGAGATCCTAAAGGACCCACTTTCATGAAATTCAAGTCTATAGTTCAGAAATAATAGAAATGTAACAGTTGTTCTTGTGATGGATGCTTCCTTTTATTTAATTTTTGAATTGTTGTCAGGTCCTAATGAGCACAAAAAATGAAACTCATGAAGTATTTGAATTATTTATTCAAAGTTATGACAATTGATTCTAGACTGATGGAAATAGTGAATTCAAATGATACTATTACTTCATAGAATTCATTTTCTGCACTATGACTTTACCGAGGTAAGGGACATTTTCACAAGAGATTGTCCTCGAGTCCATTCTTTCTTTAAGACAATTCCAATTTGGAAATGAATCTTATGAAGCTCTGTAAAAATAGACATCTCCCTTAAATATCTAAGATATCAAGAAATAACCCACATTGGAAGAGAGAGAACTTAGTGAATGTTTATTGTGTTATCTGCCTCAGAAATGCTATTTAGTATTGATCCTAAGACAGAATGTTAAGGGTTTAAAAACAACAAACAAAAAGAACTCCTAATGATGGATACCATAAGATCATATAGAATTTGCCTGAGCCAAGAATTGATCTTGGTCCTTTATAGTTATAGTAGTGGTAGTTACTTTAGTGGACTTTTTTTTTTTATCCAATAACTGACAATTATACTTCTCTTTTTAAAAAAGAATGCATTGTATACGTAATGACTAACTTCTTTTTTTGTCCTTATTTGTCCTCAGATTACAGGGAACTGACCACCTTTTGGGGGTTCATTTTAGTTCTTTATAGGTGGATTAAAATATTTTAGAATATGTGTATGTGAAAACAATTTCAGATGCAGTGGCCTCAGGGTAAAATTTAAGAAGTGTATCAAAGGGATGTTACTACATGAAATCATTTTATGAATGCCATTAACCTCAAAATATAAAACAGTTCAGAAACTGCTTCTGAATTGGTGACCTTTTGGAATCTTAGTGTGTTCACCTGTGAAAAGGAAATTTATGATACTTGTAATTATTTCACAAGGTAGCTGTAGAATTCAAATGAGATCATAATGTTGTATATAAAGCTTTTAAGGTGCTTTATTAATGCCTGTTATTATTGGTAGTCCTTTTGAGCTGTTAGACTCATAGTCTGGGCAAAAATGAAAACTGAAAAACTAAGATACTTTACCTTTGGATCATAAATTTAATACATAGAAACACATGTGTATGTATGTGTGTGTATATATTGTTTTGATCAAAATTATCTTGAGAGACTGATTTTTGGATAGGAATGTAAGTTTGTTGATTATATCACAATCATTGGTTAGGCCAGCATCATAACCAATAAAGTGATGTAGATGTCCGGGTCCCTCTCAGACCAGGGGTGACTAACCTGTGTCAGGTAGCTTAATAGATTTTTTTTTTAACCCTCACCTTCCATCTTGGAATCAATACTGTGTATTGGTTCTAAGGCAGAAGAGTGGTAAGGGTTAGGCAATGGAGGTTAAGTGACTTGCCCAGGGTCACACAGCCAGGAAGTGTCTGAGGCTAGATTTGAACCCGGGACCTCCCATCTCTAGGCCTGGCTCTTAATCCACTGAGCTACCCAGCTGCCCCCAGCTTAATAGATTTTTAGGAGTTCATTATTCTGCTCCTCCCTTAACTATCCCAAGACAACTTTAATTGGTGCCATGCCATACCATCCCCACAGGTAGACAGGTCAGGTACATAGGAAAAGAACCCTTATTTATTAACCAGCTTCCATTAAAAAGAAAAATATTTTTTGGGATTCCTTAGGACAAAATAAATGCAAAAAGCAGCAGAATGGATGGTATCTATGACCCAGATCCTAGACACACAATAATAAATTCTCACTGTATGTGTGCACATGTATGTATATGTATGTCTACACCTACACTCCATATACATGCATACGTATGTGTGTATCTATATCTGCATCTAAGTCTTATTACAAAACCATCAACAATGATTCTATATTGTCGTGCTGTGCAAGGAAGCATTAAATGTTCCTTTTCAAGGACAAAACCCCAGCAACCTGATTATAGAGTTCTAAAAAAATGAATCACCATAATCATTTCTACCCCAAAGTGCTGGAGGAATGATTGGAAATAGTGTTATGGATATCTTCCATTAGCCAACAAGGCCCAGTGATGTTTTGCTGTTGTTGGTAAAGTTCCAGTGGCAGGTGATGTTCTGTTAGCCACATCACCAGTCCACTGTATGGGTAGCGTAGTTAGTTCCTGTGCCTTGGGATTGCAAGCATTCCTCCAAGGAAGGACCACACCGAGCTGTGAATGTATTATGTGCTTGATAGCAGAATCGATTGTTTTAAGTTAAATGGTTCCTATTAAACCGCACCTCTGTTACCCAGGCAATAACATATGCACTGATAGGTTCAAAGCAAACTATTTAATTTAATTTGCTCATTTATTTTAGTCTTATCTTTATTTTATTCCAATAACAAATTTACACATAAGTTTTCCAAAGTCACATTCAAATCAAACTATTTAGAGAGGGCTGGTTAGAAAGCAGCAAATTTGAAAATCAGAGAATTTTAGTAGACTTCATGCTCAGGATGAATCATCACTACCATATGTGAGCCAAAGAACTCATGTGGTCCTAGGCTTCATTAAGAGAGGGATAAGTAAAGGGGCAGCGAGGTGGCTCAGTGTATGGAGAGCCAGGCTTAGAGTTGGGGGCATCTCAATTCAAATCTGGCCTCAGACACTTCCAAGCTGCATGACCTTGGGCAGGTTACTTAACCTCCAGTGTCTAGTCTTTTTGCTCCTTAGCCTTAGACCTGAAGACCAAGAGACAGACAGAGACGGGTGGGCAGGGAGAGACAGACAGACAGACAGACAGAGACAGAGAGAGAACTTTGGAGAATAAGGAGGGGATAGTCTCACTCTATTCAACCCTGGTGAGCCACAAGTCTAGACTGTTGTATTGAGTTTTGTGTTTAGGAAAGACTATAAGTTGGTGGGTGTCCAGATAAGGAGCAACTGGAATAGTGATGCCCAAGTCCAAAGAAATTCAGGAACTTTTTAGCCTAGAAAAAAGAAAAGCCAGAGAGGATATTCATAACTATCTTATTTTTGAAAGATTGTCACATGGAATAAGGGGTAGATTTACTTTATTTAGCCTCCGCGGGAAGAACCTGGAGCAGTGGGTGGAAATTGCAGGGGCGAATTGCAAGGTTTGGTAGCAAGAAAAGTTGCCTAATAATTAGAGCCATCCAAACATGGAGTGGGCTGCTGCAGGAGGCCATGGACAAGCAAAGACAACCAGTTACCTTTGTGGAGGTGGGGTGGGTTCTTTTTCAGGTATTCTATTGTATTAGGAGTCTGTCTAAGTTCATTGCAACCTTGAAAATCTGTGATTTATTATTATTAGAATGAATTATTTTCTCAGATTTGCTAATAAAAGATTAGACCCAAAGGCAGCAAATTTTGGTTGCTAGTAAGTGTCTTTTCTTGATTTCTAAAGTACTTGAAATATCCCTGGGCACGTTATCCCTCCAAACAATGCTGGTTGATTTTCAGTATCTAATCATCTGGCTGTGAATCAAACCACTACCACCAGAGGTTGGATTGAATTAAGTGAATTCTAAGGGTTGTTTCTTCTTGTTTTTACAGCTTTGCTCTGTCAGATGAAGCATACAGATCTCTGCGGGACCAAGATAAAGACCAGTGTATTCTTATTACTGGAGAAAGTGGAGCTGGGAAGACAGGTAAGATCATTCTGCAACTTTTTTCCTCTCCTTTTTGATTTGTATACGTTATATTATGTTTTGCTGTTGTGATGTGATGTATGATATGTGATGATATGATATGATATGATATGATATGATATGATATGATATGATATGATATGATATTCCCAAGAAGGGCAACTAAATGGCTCCATGGATTGAGAGTCTGGTCTGAAGATCAGAGATTTCTTGAGTTCAAATCTAGCCTCAGACACTTCTTAACTTTTGTGATCCTGGGCAAGTCACTTAATCCCAATTACTCGCCTTTACTACTCTTCTGCTTTGGAACCAGTATTTACTGTGGATTCTAAGACAAAAGGTAAAAGTTTAAAAAAAAAGAAGGGAAGAAGTAAATAGAATGGCTGCCATAAAGGAAAAAGATAGGGGACAAGTTCAGACTGTGTTCTGTTGATGTAAGAAGATTGGACATTGTTTTCCTATTGTGAGGTTATCTTTTGTTTGCCCAGCATATAGAATCATTGGATTTTGGAGATGGACAGGAACTTAAATGCTCTCTATGTTTCAAGCACTGGGAATAAATACATAGAGAAATTGAGATAATCTCCGTTTTCCAGGAGCAGATAGCACTTATAGGAAAGTTCAGCTGCAGTGAAGATGGGAAGACCCAGAAGTCTTAAGGGGGTCATTGGGATGCTTGACAAGACCCAAAGACTATATGGGGGCCAGGGACCTACAAGGACCTATTGAGATAGGGCAGATGGCAGGATCTCACCTGAGGAATGGAGGTGATGACCCCATTTCTTCCAAGCCCAGTAAGTTGTTAGTGAAGGGCTTAGGGGGGGAATGCCTTTTCCTGCTTCCTGGCCACCATCTAGGATAGGTTCTGGGATAGCTAGAGAGTGACTCTTCCTTCCATTAGGCTTATACCTTGTAGAGATGAATAAAGATGGCCTAAAAGATTGCCTTCAAGCTAGATCACTGGGCATATTGTTCAAAGGACAAGAAACCACCACTACCATTTAGGATGCAGTATGGTACAATGGAAAGAAAGTAATCCCAAGTTTAGGTGGGCAAATCATGTGAGCCTCCCTGACCTTCATTTTCTTCAACTGTAAAAGTGATGATTAGTGGATTAGTAAATGAGCTTTGAAGACCCTTCTGACTTCCAGCTAGTTCATTAATAAGCCAATTAATTAATTAATCCAGTTAATAATAATGCAACCAACTAAATTATTTTGGTTGGTATTGAGATATATTAAGTAATTTAAAAAATTATACAGTTCCTGGTTTGGATTACACATTGTAGGCATTGTTTTTTCAAAATTTCCTAGGTGCTAGTAAAGTCTATATTAATGCCTCCTCTCTGGAAAAGTGAGGGGCAGCTAGGAGGTTCAGAGGATAAAGTGCTGGGCCTGGAGTCAGGAAGACTCATCTTGCTGAGTTCAAATCTGGCCTCAGACACTTATTAGTTGTATGATCTGGTCAAGTTAATGAACCCTGTTTGCCTCAGTTTCCTCATCTGTAAAATGAGATGGAGAAGGCCAAGAAAACCCTAGATAGGGTCGTGATGAGTTGGACACAACTGAACAGCAACAAACAACTCTGGAAAAGTAAGGATGGTTATAGTCCTTCAGGTAAATACCTGATTTCCCCTTGTGGTGATTACGCTATTTCCTTGGGATTCAGATTTATTTTGTATGTTCTTACTAGGCATGTAATGTATCTTAAAAGAAACTGCAAATGTGGGCAGCTTCTCTTAGGCTCTTTATTCAGAACATTTCATGTGATTAATCTTGAATGTGAAACATTGTACACATGGTACCCAGCTACACTGGAAAAGACTCCAAACAATGCCTTCTCCAGTACCAAAGGGGGGAATACTTCAACAATGACTGTCAGTGAACTTCCTTGATTGGAATGGTGTGGTGGTGGGGAGGATGAGGAAAAGAGTGCTGAGAAGAAACTGGCACTTTCAAAACTTTTAAAATTTCTAAATTGTCGTTTTTTTAGGAAAAGAATCTGAGCAAGCCTGAGTATTTTTGTATCCTGAAATGAAAAATATGCACAGAATTAAGTTTTTAAAAATGCTACACAGCCAGTTATGTACAACATACTATCTAATTTGTCTCTGTTTCATTTGAGAAGTTGCTTAGTTAACTCATTTTAACATTTTCAATTTCCATTGACCCAGAGAAGAACATCTATTACTGGTATTTCATTCAGTTTCTTGAGCCCAGTTATTTGGGTTAGTAGAGCATAGTTTGTGATAAAAGAGACTTTTAGGGTCTTAGTGTCCTTTCTATCAATAATTTTCTTTTCTAGGACTATTTCTGGTGATACACAACAGAGAGTGCTGACCCAATTCCGTTCCCAGTGACTCCTACCAACCAGTCAATAAATATTTATTAATCAACTACTGTGTATCAGGCACCATGATAAGTACTAGAGATACAAGGGAAAGACAAAAGACTACCTGCTCTTGAGGAGCTTATAATTTAATAAAGGAAACAACATGAAAATAGCTATGAATAAATAATCCACATGCAGAAAAAATAGGAAATAATTCCCTTGGAAGAACAAAAGATTAAGAATATAAAAATTAAAAAAAAAAAGATTTCTTTGTAGAAGAGAGGAGAATGGTCACCTACCCATGGTTTAACATCTTTATTATTCTGTTCCTGAGCCCTTGAAATTCTACTGCCTTCCTTCTATAAGTTATTTGTTTCTTCACTCAATAAAATAATTTTTTGCCAATTTAACTGGAATGACATTGAATAAGTAGATTAGGTAGGATTGCTGTTTTAATTATATTGACTCTGCCCAGCCATGAACAATTACTATTTCTCCAATTATTTAGATCTAACTTTATTTGTGTAAAAAGTATTTTATATTTATGTTCATGTATTTCCTGGGCTTGTTTTGGCAGGTATACTCACAGGTTATAAAGAAATCTTATTTCCTTAAATAATAGAGGAATAGTAGGGATTGGCATACATGTGTTTTTATAAGCAGAACATTGAGAATCATAGATTTTGAATTTGAAGGAACCTTACAAGTCATCTAGCCCAATGTCCTGCCAAGTGTGTAGCATTACTTTCTACATTCTTTTCTCTCTCTCTTTTTTAAAACTCTGAACTTCTTCTGCCTTAGAATCAATACTAAATATCAGTTCCAAGACAGTGTCTGAGGCTAGAGTTGAACCCAAGGCCTCTGGTCTCTGGGCTTAACTCAGTAGCCACGGAGCCACTTAGAGGCCCCTGTGTTATTTTCAACAGATGATGGAGGGCTGTCACTTCCTAATAAGATAGCACACTTCATTATTGGGTAACATTTGAAAATTTCCCCTCATGCTAAAAGCAAACTCTATCCCTCTGAAACCTCAGACCAGTGACTAGGCCTGCCACGGGGGGAAATGGAAAGGAAGGGAGGAAGAAAAAGGGAAAGAAGGTCATTGCCCTTCTGTTCTTTGCTGTGATCCTTACCAGGTAGGGTCCCTGCTCCCTCATGACCACAACCATTCTTCTCTGCCCTGGAATGGAACTTTTTGTTAGATTTTTCCACTCAGAGTTTGATTTGGCTCGAGCGTGTGTGTGTGTGTGTGTGTGTGTGTGTGTGTGTGTGTGTGTGTGTGGTAGGAGAGGTCTCATAGTTGTGATCCTCCACCATTTTTGGAAGGGAGGGAGGGAGGAAGAAAGGAAGGGGAGTAGGGAAAGAAGGAAGGAGAGAGGAAAAGAGGGAAGGAAGGTAAAGTTGGTAGGTGGGTGGGTGAGTGAGTCAAATGCTGGAGCTACAAATTCAAAAGCAAACATACTCTTGTCCTCAAAGAGCTTATGTTCTAATAGAAGGACCCAGCACCCATAGCAAAATTGTGACCGCTTTAGTCTGAAAGGTCCCAGTGCTAATGAGTGGGGCTCTAAGTGCTGGTTTGGCCCAGGAACACTGTCAGAGTTCATTTGATAATAGTCCCGCAACAGGAGCCTGGTGGGAGGTGGAGGCAGACAGACAGACATTCGGGAGTGGAATGAAGGATGGCAGGATCCTACCTGAAGTAGTGAGATGGAGGACAGTCACCAATCTAGGCAGCAGGAGCCCCAGGTTGGAATTTTGGGAGATGAAAGGTTAAAAACCTCCAGGGCATGGTTTCTGGACCAGATAAAAGTCCCTTAATGGAGCTGTCAAGTAGATGATGGCTCAGAGTAGGGAATGCAGAATAAAGAGTTGGTTAGTCGGCTCCCTTTGCCACATGCCAATACTAAATTTAATTGAAGGTGACTGCTGTGTCTCCCTGGAACCTCCTCTTCTATAGGCTAAATGTTCTTAATTCCCTCAAAACATGCCTCATAAGATATTCGTGCTAGAATCTTTATCAGCCTGGTTTCCCCTCTCTTGAAAGTGCTGAAACTTTTCAGTGTTCTTCATATAAGCTGGGACCTAGAACTGAGCACAGTATTCTGGCTGTGATCTGACCCAGTGCAGAGTAAGGTGGAATTTATTACCTCCTGGGATCTGGGCACCATGCGGTGCATCTATTACTACATTCACAACCTGTGTTCACTTTTTTAAAAAAAGTTGTTGTAACAATCATGCTTCTCTCAGATGCCCTCAGCTTGGAGAGAGAACATCTCTATTCAGTCCCAAGTCTGCCTTTCCTTTTACGAGATTTGGGGCAAATCACTTAACTCTCTTCATCCCTGGTTTTCTTAAAAGAGGTTACTTTTGAATACTTTGTTCTTTAAAAACAAACATATTGCTCACTAGCAATTACAAAACTTTTTCTAAAGGTGTCAAATGATTTAATAACATTTAAAAACATTACTGATACATTTAATAACATAAAATTGCAGAATTTTATGTTATTGGCATTAAATTGGGGAATTGGCATTAAACTTGCTAATCTATTATCTCAATAAACTTCCTTTTCTCCATTTTTGATAGTGAAAATATGTCCTGTATTTGAGTGACACTTTTCTATTAAGATATAACTGAATCTGCTCGAGGGCAGCCAGGTGGCATAGTGGTGAAATCTTGGCCTTAGAATTAGGAAGACCAGAGTTCCCATACTGTTTCAGATTCTTATTGTCTATTATTAGACCCTCATTTGCCTCATTTGTAAAATAGGGATTAAAATGACACCTACCTGTATTATGAGAATCAAATGATATATTATTTGTAAAGTGCTTTGCATACCTTAAAGCAGTATATAAATGATAGGTTTTAATTGTATCGACATCCTTTGGATATTTTTTTTCCAGATATAAGCAATTAAATACTTTTGCTGATTTGTTTTGGAAATTTTTACCTTCTATTTTAGAATCTATACTAAATATTGGTTCTAAGGCAGAAAAGTGATAAGGGCCAGGCAATGGGAAATGGAGGGGAAAAAGGTAGTTTATTAAGATAATAGATTAGTGACTTGCCCATTGTCACACAGTTAGAACATGTCTGAGGCTAGTTTTGAACCCAGGGCTTCCTATCTCTAGGCTTGGCTATCAATTCACTAAGGCACCTAACTTCTTCCCAATTAAGCACTTTGGAAATAATCAAAAGACAGAAAGTGAAGGGTTCAAATCCTTGATATACACTTGTAGAATGATCCTGAGGTTGTTTACCTGGGTAGGTAGAAAGATATTTGTGCCCTGAATAGAAATAGAGAAATTGGAAAGAGCCACAAATTTAGAGGAGGACATTTTATATTTCATTTTGGCTATATTGAATAATTCTATTTCTTTCTTTCTTATTAATCTACTAACATTATACTGTGTGTTGGAAGCAATGGAATCATTCATTCTCCCAACAGTGGTCCTAAGTCTAGCCATACCTTATATATCTTACTGTTCAGAAATCTACAGCTAACACCCTCCCCCCAGCTCCTCAATGGTCTTTGGAAATTTTTTTGTTAGGCCCATGTCATTCTGGACCCAGGCTTTCCTGGTACTATTATTTAAATTTTTTGTTATTTTAATAAATTTCCACATACATTTTCCAAAAGTTGTATGATCTATTATCTCCCTCCCTTCTTCAATCCCCCCTTGGAGCTGACAAGCAATTCAGTCTGTGTTACACATGTAACACATGCAAAATATACTTCTATATTATTCATTTTTGTAAGTAAATAATTTTATACAACCCAAACCCCCAAATAAAAATATGTTTTCATCTCCATTTCTTCTCCAATAGTTCTTTCTCTGGAGGTGGATAGTATTCTTTTTCATAAGTCCTTCAGAATTTTCCCGGATCATTGTATTGCTGTTAGTAGCAAAGTCTATCATATTTGATCATTCCACAGTATAGCAGTTACTGTGTATAATGTTCTCCTGGTTCTGCTTATTTCACTCTGCATCAACTCATGTAGATCTTTCCAGCTCTTTCTGAAATTGTCCTATTCATCATTCCTGGTACTATTATTTTATTATTTATTATTCTGTTTAAAAAATTGACTGCAAATTTTTAAAAAATCATCAGAGAGCCTCCTCCATGGCTATATATCTATATATATCCCCCCCCCCCCAGTTGCTTTCCTGCTTTCTTCCTTTTGATTCACAATTATGGAAAGAGAATTTTATCTTTTATCCTTCTTGAACCTAATTCCTTTTGCTCATACTCTAATTATGTATCTTTTCTCTGAGTTTTAGTCATGTACTCATTGGTTTATATATTTATTTACATATTTATTCATTAAATTAGTTATTTAGTTATTCAGCTATTCATTCGTTCATTTATTTATTTATTTATTTGGAGATTCTGCTTTTTAAGTCCTTGGCTGTATCCAGGATTCCTTTACTTTGATCAACTCCTAGATAACATTATTTGATACAATGTTCCCTATCACTTCTGTTCATGTTTTCTCTTTGTTCCTTGTATCTAGTCTTAGCTAGATAAAATGATAAAAAATTTTCCCTGCCTGGGGAGAGGAATACTCAGCCCCACCCCAGGGGTTCAGGCTTCTGCCATGTATTGTTTCTAACCTTTTGGCTAGGCTTACCTAATTATCTTAAATGTATCAGGGAAACCAGTTGGTGTGGTAACCTCAATTAAGGAGAAAAATGTAACATGTAACCTGCATGCCTTTGAAACAGTTTCCTTAGTCCCTTTTCTTTGGATGACCTACAGTGGAGTTCTTTGTCCCTGCTCTATAGACTCCAGGTTAAATTGACCATTTGTACTGATCTTAGGTCAAAGATGCTTGTCACTTTTATTTAGAATTAGTCAGACTCTCCCTAGCCTCTAGCTAATCTTACTTTCTTGCTTTGGAATGTTAGCAAATTAGGCAACTGAGTGAGTGGTTGACCTGCCCACAGAACCCACTGACCTGCTTATAATCCATTCCTACCTGTTTTTCTGTGTTTGTTTTGAAGACAATAGAGTAGGAATTGTCCAAGAATATTTTATCATATCTTTAATTAGTGTTAGATTCCAAAGTTGAAGATAATCTAAAATCTGTGCCCTTTTGAAACAGAAACACACTCACACAAAACAAAATTTGGGCTTAAATTTTAGAGAATAAAAGCATGAAAGAAGGCAATAATGTGACAGGAATGATATTAAGTACTTTGAGAGAAAAGCCACTCTTTTCTTTTTAAATATGTCATATTCTGGATAAAGTAAAATAAAAAGACATTTTACTCCGCTTTGCAAATGGTGTCCCTACTTTCTTGTTGGACTTAGGTTTCTTTAAGCAAGTTTCCGTACTATAAATTTCACATCTTGCAATTGATACGAAACAATACAGTATCTTTCAACAAATTTTTTACCTAGAATCATGTGCTTCTATTGCCAAAGGGAATCTTAGAAATCATCCTAACATGGGAGAATAAACTTGCAAATTAAGAAAATGATTTTTGACATTAATAAAATATAGTAAATTATTTGGTTTGGCGTTTTACAGTCACTTGCATTTTCTAGGAACTTGCATGTGGAATCTTCCAAGAGTTCTGTAGGCTACTGTACTCATTAAGATGTAAACTCTTAAGTGACCTTGAACTGCTCGTGAGGTGGTCCACTTGTTCTATCAGAGTGAAAAGATGATGCTTTGAGCTTACCAAAGCTTAAACATGGCATTGCACCCAAGCTGAATGAAGGATGGCTAAGCAGTCTCAAGGCCAGAAGAAAATAGGCTGCGTTGCTTATTTTCTGAAGGTTCAGATCAGAGAGGCAGACCAAGTGGCCAAGCAGAGAAAGTGTCAGGTCAGGAGGACCTCTTTTCAAATCCTACTTCCTAGCCAATCACTTATGATTGGGTCATTTTAACCCCCACCCCCCATCCCACCTCCCCCGAGCCTTTGTTTCTTCATATATAAAAATAGAGATAATAATAATCATAGCTATAACCATTTTGGATTGTTGTGAGGCTCAAATCAGAGAAAATATTTTTTAAACATGAAAGTGCTATGTAGGGGTGGATGTTATTATTTCATCCCAGAATGACCATGAGAAGACCCTCAACACATGGTTTTTTACCAATCTTTGACTCCTTAGGGCATCACGTGGAATCTGACTCATTCAATAATGGTCAGAAAAAAAACTTATCTGCAACCTTTTTAGAATGCTTCTATCTACTTAGGATCTGTTCAGTTAAAGGCTTGTCTGTTTTGATATCTCAGCATCTTAAATTCCTGTCCTAACTCATCCATCCCCAGTGTATTGATGCGCATGCATTCATTGTCTTCCATGTGATGTCAATTCCAAATGCTGATGGGGCATTTCATCACAGAAAGATACATTCATTAGGTGCAATAACTCTTGTTACCAAAGAATGCGAAGATTATATACTATGTCACTTCTTGCACCCTTCTAGGAAGCATGTATAGAGTCGGGAGATAAAAACATAGCTTTTCTGATACAATAAAAAATTCCCTCATTTGCATCATCAGGTTCAAAATGATTTTTTTAGGTAGTAAAGTCTCATGTAGAAGTTTGTCCCTAGTGGAAGGTTTTTCATTAGCCTTTGGGGATTCCCTGGGATGAAGCTTCCTCCACCAGTGCAGATGGGCAGCTGTTTTGCAACATAGAGATTTGCCTGGAATTTTGAGAGCTGGACCTGGGGTGCCTAGATCATCTTAACTCCAGGGATCATTGAATCAAAAATCTAGATCTGGGAGGGAATGTGGAGGCTGTGTAGTTTAGTCCTCTCGTTTTATAGATAAGGAAACTGAAGTCTAAGGGGCTAACTGATTTGCTTAAGTTACATAGCAAGCTGGAATTGGAATCCATAGGATCCAGGGCAGCTAGGTGCTTTGGTAGATGGAGCACTGGGCTTGGAATCAGGAAGGCTTATCTTCATGAGTTCAAATCGATCCTCAGACACTTAAAAGCTATGTGACTCTGGGCAAGTCACTTAACCCTCTTTGCCTCATTTTCCACATCTATAAAATGATCTGGAGAAGAAGATGACAGACCACTCCAGTATCTTTGCCAAGAAAACCTCAAATGGGGTCAGGAAGAGCTGGATACATCCTGGATGTCTCTCTTTATACAGATGTTGAACACCATGATGTTTTTCTTTTTATAGAATTGGATTGTAGTTTTCGAACTGGAAAGAGCCTTAGAGGCTTCTGGAGACTCCTTCTTTTTACAGATGAAGATACTGAGGCACAAGGAGGTCCAGGGTCACAGAGCTTATAAGACTGAGGATGAGATTTAAATTGACTCCCAAGGTCTTCCCCCTGTCCAGGACTCTGTCCACTAGGCTTGGCTCAAATTCTGCCTCTGAAATGTGATCATGGATAGCTTAACCTGGTTTAGCTTCAGGCAATTCCCTAAGACTTTTCTACCAAGTTATCTATGATTGTGATTTCCCTTGATAAAGGGAATTCCACACCCACAGAGACCCTTAGCATTGCTGTATTGCCCTATTATGTGTACATGCTTATACCTGTTTTTTGAGGGGTGGGAATGGGAATGTTTTAGAGAAGAGAATCCTTTTAAATCCTGTTGAATCACTGGAACCAGTCTTTTAAAATTTGTTTAGTATATTAAAAATACTAATATCCGTTCTCAGATATGCAAAGGGTTTTTATATTATGACTGTTAGTGAGAAAATTCTCTTCCTATCCTTAAATAGAGCCCTTTCTTGTTATATGGGGATGGCAGTGGGGTACAGATCTATGATCCTGCCAGGGTGGGGATATCCCAGGAGAGTTACACACAGGGAAACCCAAAAGGCATCTTATTCAATCCCTTATTTTACAGGTGAAGAGTGAGGTTAAATGATTTGCAAAGGGTTGCACAGCCAGGAAGTTCAGAATCCTGGTCTTCCTAAGAGTTCTACACTTTCTCTACTAATCTACTCATCCTTCTATTATTAGAAAATATCTATGTGTTTGTTGTAACATCCTCAAAATTCCTCATCCTGTGTTGGGCACTTAGAGATGACAGGGCCCTGCAGAGTTGTAGGTATACAAAATCATGCATCTGGCTAGGGCCTAACAGTTGAAACTATCTGAGAGCTAGGCTTTTGAATATAAAAGGATGGATAGCCACTTTTCAAAGATTTTGAACTTGAGAGGGACATCTCATTCAGCTTTCTCCCTTTAGTGATGAGAAAACCGAGGCCCACAGGAATGGAGCTGCTTGTTCAAGAGCACACAGAGTAGGTGACTGAGCTTAAATTGAAACCCTCATCCTCCAACTCCATAGCCAATATTTTTTTATACTTTTTTTGTCATTAACAGAAATGATTATGTAAAGATTTGATTTGGATAAAGTCTTAAGTATTTGGAAACTGATCCAAATTTATCTGAACTTTGGCACGTATGGACAGAAAGGAAATTGAACAGAAAACCTCATGAGATTACTATTATTTCCTGTTTTCAGCAGGACTCGACACCATGAGAACAGACTGTAAAAAATTATGTTCACCAAACATTCTTGGATCTCAAAATGCTGCCTTACTGGTTTGTTCATCTTTCTAAAGAAGTAACTTGTTCTTGGACTTGGCTTTTAAAGATCAGGTATCATGCTGGAAAAAAAATAGTGCTAAAAAATAGTTGCACAAATTGACATTTTTGGTCAAAGAGGCCTTATTTGGAGAAAATTACCCTTAAACCCTGCTTCCAAAAATGAATTGCTAAAAACAGTTTTAGAATTCTTGCTTGAAGACTTTTACCAACCTGAGACCAAGAACCATGAGCTGAAACTTTAAAATGATTGCCTTAAAAATACTCTGTTGCACTACTATATATGGCTTCCAATTAAAATCTCACTTTTTGTAAGAAATCTTCCCAAGCCCTTTCTCTTAATTCTAGTACTTTCCCTCTCAATTATTTCCTGCTTTTCTTGTATACAATTTCCATGTATATATTTGTCTGCATATTGTTTTACCCATTAGACTATAAAGCTCCTCGGGGGCAGAGACTGTCTCTTGCCTCTTTGTGTATCCCAAGTTCAGTGGTTCAGTCATGTCTGGCTCTTTGGGACCCTATAGACCATACTGTCCATGGGGTTCTCCTGGCAAAGATACTGGAATGGCTTGTCATTTCCTTCTCTAGTGGATAAAAGCCGAGATTAAGTGACTTTTCCAGGGTCCTACAGCTCTTAAGTGTCTTCAGAGTAGAGTTCCTGGTCTTTCCAGCACTCTCTCCATTTAGCCTCCCAGCTGCCTTCTTGGCACATAGTCATCACTTAATAATTGTTTATTGTTAGAGATCTACGGTCCTCTGTAAACACACATGTGTACATATTTATATTTGCGTGGCTTTGCATACATCTATATTTACATAGATACATGCATATATGCATACACAGATGCATGTACCTGAGAAAAACTAAAAACTTTGCAAGAATAATATGTGGGATACGTAAGATAAAGAATTTCACAGTTTGGAGAGTCATATAGATATTAATAACATAAATACACCCAATTCAAATGGTTTCCTTCATAATTTTTGTGGGTCCATTCCTGGATACACCTTTGCTAATTATCCACTGTCCCCTGTTCTAGCTTATTGTAGATATGTGGCCTGGGGTGGAAGTCTTCAGGATCATTGTGAATGAGGGAGTCTGTGTGTTCTCAGTCATTAAAGCCGTGTTGCCATGAAGTTGGGAAATGTTAAGCACCGGTTATGTGCAGAAACTATAAACTATACAGTACCTGCCCACAGGGAGCTGACATGCCTCTTCTTAGGAAAGGGAAGTCATTATGATACACAGCTAAGTCAGTCTACAGTGGCGTGTAATGGGGACAAAGATGGTGTCCAGCCAAAATTCTCAAGGAAAATTAGAAGAGATCTGACAAATATGATTTTTAATTAAAATCGAGAGCCTGTTTTAGAGCTCAGGAAACTTATGTGATATAATTTATGTATTCCTTGCCCACATTTCATATAGTAAGATTAGAAAATCTTGAGTTCAATCTTGCAATAACATTTGTGGGACATTTTATAGTTTATAGAGTGCTTTATATTTGCTAGTCCATTCAGTGCATTAGAATATGCCAGTTGGATCTAGAATGTTAATAAAAAGTTTAATTGATGCTGACTTGTAGCTGTTATCATTACATTTTAGCATTTAGGCATGTAGAATTTGCTCAATTATGGCATGATTTGTTACCTGTTTCTTTGCCCAGATTAAGTATAAATCATAGGGAATGAGTAGTTAGGTCACTTTTTAATTTGAAGACTGAATATTTGCTTCTGGCAGAACTGTACAACCATGAATAATCACTAACATTTCAGAATTTCATGACCAAGTGAGTATAGCTAAAGACTAATTTTGAAGAGATGACATTTTAGTTCTTTTATGTATATGTAGCAGCAAGAACAAGATTTACCAAGGTGGGATAAATAATCTCATGTGAAGGCTGCTTTTAATGAGTGTTTTAAGGATGGTTTAAATTAGTAATTATATCTAAATATGGAATCTTTACAATATTTTTCTTAAATATCCCTCTTGCACACCTTTCTCCTTTTCTCAGCAAAAGTAGAGATCTAGAAGGCAGCTGGGGGGCTCAGTGGATTGAGAGCCAGGCCGAGATGGTAGGTCCTAGGTTCAAATCTTGATTTAGACACTTCTAGCTGTGTGACCCTGAGCAAATCACTTAACCCCCATCATCTTTCCCTTATCATTCTTCTGCTTTGGAACTAGTACACAGTGTTGATTCCCAGATAGAAGATAAAGATGGAAAAAAAAAAGTAGAGTGCCATTGGTGTGGAGCATTGCATGCACCATGAGATTTTTTTAGTGTCTTAATTGATTTTGCTATTATCCCCCTTATTCCTTATTTATACATACATACTCCCACATAAACTTGTCCTATGTGGTGGATCTCTGGGAGGGGGCAGAAGAACAAATGAAGGTGAGGTAAAAATAAAAGATTTATTTTGTATTTTAAAAATGTATTATAAAAATATTTCTTCTGAGATCTTTATGCTAGCAATTGACTTATAAAACTCTCAGAAGAAATATTTTCTTTGTAACCTCTTTTTTCATAATCTAGAGTTTAACTTACTCCCAATGAGGTCTGAATTACTATTGAAAATTAAGATTTTTCTTAGTTTTTTAGAAAAGGCTTACACTGAGACTATGCCACATTTAAAAATGAGGAGGCTTATTGCTCCCTGTCCCCCCATTAAAAGCCTTTTTCCATGTAGTAGCACATCCTAAAGATTTTAGAGATTTTTGTTTAACTCATTATGGTGTCTTGTTTCTCGTCTACAGAGGCCAGCAAACTTGTGATGTCCTATGTTGCTGCAGTTTGTGGAAAAGGAGCTGAAGTCAACCAGGTCAAAGAACAACTTCTACAGTCAAATCCAGTACTAGAAGGTATGATTTTCCTCTGTCTGTATGTGTTAGGTCTGTTTCAGTGAGGTATCAGTTCAGTATGTGGTTGTACATTTTAAGAACACTTCAAACACTTGGCATTCTGGGAGGGAAAAGGAATGAAGTAAGAGAATTTGGACCAGATCCTGCAGAGTAAATAAGCCCTAGCCTGGATAGTTTGGGTTGGGCATTTGTGGAGTGCAGGAAACAGTTTCAGTGAGAGAAACTTGCCCACTATTAAGTGATTATTTGTTTTTCATTTTCAAGGTTAACTTTAATATTTTACAACCCAAAAAAATTCCAAATTCCCAAATCTAGCTGACATTTATGGTTGAGATTTGCTAGTGAAGAAAAATCCAGCAGAAAAGAACAATACTGATAGAAATCAATTACACACCCGTTAAGAACCAGACCTTTGTTTTATAAAGTTAAGACTGAAATAGCCCTTTCCTGCAAGGAATTCTGTACTACAGAGCAAAATGCCACAGCATTAAGTTGGGAGCTGGGAGCATTCTGAAGGTTAGTTTTTGTTCTCCCTGACCACAAATGCCATCACTAAACTTGCTTATCCATCTCATAATGGCATATACCTGGATAAAGTCAGAAGCTCCTCAGGGGACCAATTGAGTTAGGTCAGCACAAATCACTTACCACTATTGGAGCAGCATCTCAGAGCATATAACGTGGGCGCCATCATCTTTTTCTCTTGTGAATGGCTGAGGTGGTGTAAATAGTCTTTTTTTTTTTAACACCTTTACCTTCTGTCTTAGTATCAATTCTAAGACTGAATGGCAAGGACTAGGCAATTGGGGTTAAGCTTCTCCATCAGGGTCACACAGCTAGGAAGTATCTGAAGTCAGATTTGAACCCTAATCCTCCCCACTGGTGGTCTGGTGCTCTATCCATTGAGCTGTCCCTGGCCTACATGGTCTTTGAAGGCAGCGAGCAGACTTGGGAATTCAGTGGTCCAAATGCCATTACTAACTCCCTGTGGGAGAAGGAAGGCTTCTCTGTACTTAGGTTTCCCAAATTTATAAAAAGAAGAGATAGGATTTTCCTTTATCTCCTGAGAGAGGGTGAACTAATAAGCATAAATTTTTGTTAAAGCCTTCATAAGGATAGTGCTGAAGAGTCCAAGGTGTATATTGCTCCCCCTTTTTCTTCTGCTGTGCAGCTTCTATTACTTACCATATCCAAAGCTTGTGTAGAGAACTCTTGTTATGGAAACTCCCTTCTCTGATGCAGATTAGTAACTTATAGAGTCATAGCTGGAAGAGATCTGGGGTACAGTCCCTTCAAGTTACAGATGCAAAAATTGAGGCTGAGAGAGGTAAATGCTCCATCTCCATAAGCAGCTAATAAGCATCACACGTGGAATTTGAAACTAGACCGTAGGCTTTCAGAACCAGAGTTTTCCACTAAATTCCATCAGACCTCTTTATCTGCAAGACAGCCTTAAAAAGTTGCCTGCAGACACCAAAAGGTTAAGTTTGTTGGCCATTTTTGCATGGTGTATGTCATGTGGACACTTGAACCCAGGTCTTTCCAAATTCAAGGCTGTGCTGCTATGGAAGGAATGCCAAGTCTTTTCAGATTTATCATTCCATTCTTGAGATTTTTCAATTATTGACTTTTTCTGTTCCTGCTGAATCATAGGGCTCTTGCTTTAATATTTTGTGCAAGGTATGTGCTGTATATCTCTCCTTGTGCTTATTTTAAGAATGCCGAGTCCTAAAGTAGGAGCATTGTACAGCCTTTACTCTGCCTTTGTGTTTAGAATCCATTCCTTTATTCAGTGGTATTTGAAACTAGACTCGAACCCAGGAAATGGGAGAAATGTACACTGGTGGGCATGTGTTATCTTTAAAGGGAATGCTCTTTGCTTTCTAACTGGAGCAGCCACTGTAAATGAACATGAAAAACAATGAACTTAGAAAAACAATTGAGGAATGTGTCTCAAGCATTTTAGAATAGAGTGCTTGTGTTTGAGTCCCTGCTCCACAATGAAAAGCTCCACTGTTTAGGTCTGTGCTTAATAATATGTAACTCAGATTTGCTAGATGAAAAGATGATTTATGGCTCACAAATGGTGCCCTGAATAAAGTTTTTTTTTGAAATATTTCTTTCAGTCACTCTTGACCTTCACTTCAACAAATTGCCCCATTTTTTGTATCAGCTCCTTAAGTTAGATCTAAAATTCTGCCAGTCTCCTGACTAGAGAGCCATGTATATTTCCACCCACCGAAATTTGGGCCTTATGAGAAATACCAAAAATGTTAGGCTTTTCTTATCAAGTAAAGTCCGAGCTGACTTAGCGACATTGCATTTTTGGAAATCATTAGCCTGCTGTGTGAATGACGGGGCGCCTACCCTCCTCATCAAGCATGAGTTGAGAGGATTTCCTCTTTTCTTTCCATACCATGCAGTGTATTACAGTTGATTTTTTTAGTTCGATAGGAAGTTGTTGCCAGAAGCTGTCCGTTCTGATCCCTGAACTGCATCCTTGTCTATCGAAAACTTGGTCTGGGCCTGCATTGCTAGTTCTCCTAAAACGGAAACATTTTAATGCAAAACCAAGAAGCCCACCAAAGGAAAGTAAAATCTGCCTTGCCTTCATCAGGTTTGATATTTAATTCTCAAGGGTCATTTTCTTCTCCAAATGTACCTTTTGGGTCTTTGTAGCTCCCAGCTAGTTCTCAATTTTGAGCTTAAACTCCTTTTCTGCCTTTGAAAATAAAGGAACAGAGATAGCATTCCTAGTGGATCAGAGCTGGGCTTGGCTCTGATACTGGACAAATGACTTTGGCAAAGTCACTTAACCATTTCAGGACCCTACCTCCCCATGACAACTCTCTTTAAGCCCATGAGTTACAAATAAGTCAGATGCTGACCATTAATAAGAGGGAGTTTCTTTAGTGGGGAATTCCCTGAAGACTCAGATCCAATACAAATAAAACAACAGCAGCAGCAACAACTAACCAAAATGTTAAACTAATTAAATTGGTTTGATGTATGGGGGCAGCTAAGTGGCTCAGTGGATTGAGAGCCAGGCTCGTAGACAGCAGGTCCTGGGTTCAAATATAGCCCCAGACACTTCCTAGCTGTGTGACCCTGGGCAAATCACTTGATCCCCGTAGCCAACCCCTTTCTTCTCTTCTGCCTTGGAACCAATACAAGGTGTTGATACTAAGACAGAATGGTAAGGTTTAAAAAAATTTTTGGTTTGATGTTTAGATAACTTATCCTTGGCAAGTCGAGATTATTTCATCATTTTTACTTGTAGCCCTGGCACCTCACATGGTACATAGTAGGCACCGTTTATTATTAGTAAGCTTAAACTAGAAACTCTTTGACACTGTGTATTAAGGACTTATTTCTTGATTGATAGTTCTTAGGAGACGTTTGAGTTTCTCCAGTTTTTCCCTCATCCTCACATTCACATTTTTCTTTCCTAGAACATGGCACATTGTATACCTCGGTGAGCAGGTCTTGTGATCTCTTTGCCATATCATCACCTATGGGATGTGCCTGGGGCCTACTAGACAGGGGTCTGGAGATTCTTATTTAGGAGACATAACTGCACTTTTCTTGGAGCTAATGAAATGAGCTCAAGCTGGAATGAATCAGTTGTCTCCCAAAGGAGTTTTTTTATGTATTCCAGAAATTTTTACTTATTTCATAGGAATAGAAAATTGGTCCTCTCTAACATGATGGTTATATACTTTGTAAATTGGTTGTCAGTCAACTAACATTAATTAAGCAACTTCTTTGTGCCAGGCAGTGCTCTAAGAGCTAGTTGTGAGTACTGTCCCTCACTCTGTCCTTGGAGGACTTCCTTAGCTAGCCTCAGTTAAATAGATGACTTTTATTTTTCATTAAAATGCACAAAGTTTTACAACATGATGAATTTGGAAATATGTGCTATATGATAACATACATAAAACCTATAGCACATTACCTGCCTTCTTGAAGAAGGGAGAGGAGTGGGAAAGAGAGAGAGAACATGGATTGCAAAATAAGCCCATGGCTTCTTGCTTATATTCACCAATGATGATAGGATATCATCATCACTGAGGTTTGATATTACTAAATTGATTGATATCAGAAAAACTTCAAAATCATTGAAATAAGTGACAGCTCATGAAACACAATGAAGCTGCACTATGCCTCCTAATCTAGAAATTTGAAGTAATAACAAGGCTTGCAAATTTTAGATATTTCATTTTAAACCTTCCAACCCTGATTTCTGGAGAAATTTCACAGGTAAAATCAAACCAATTTTACACTAAAAATGTCATTGTTAAGACTCCAGGATATTGCTAAATTTTAAAGTAGAACGTTTATATCTTGGTCTTCTTGCTTCAGTTTTTATCACTCATAGTCAATGTCTTTTAATCATGTCAAATATATGTCTTTTTGTTTCCTACCAGCATTTGGAAATGCCAAAACTGTAAGGAATGACAATTCCTCTAGATTTGTAAGTATTTGTATAAATAGAAGAGTTAATACCAATGTTTGATTCATTCATGCTGAAAATGAATGAGATGTTTAATATTGTCCTGATATGTGTGTATGTGTATTTATCTTTAAAATATAAAGAGAAAATTATTGAAATACAGATGATTCTGATGGGGAATGCTTTGATCCCCCCGATGTTTTTTACCCTGTAATTCATTTTAGAAAGAGCAGACCATTCTGCTATTGCATTGTCCTTGTTACTACAGCTGTTATAAAAAATCAAGGGCAGTTTTAACATGATGTTTTATCATGAGTTTATGTATTCGAGCACCCAACAGGTCCTCATCCTACCTATTTTTCCCTCCTTATACAAAGTTCTAGTAAACTTTTTATTTCCAAGCAAATTGCAAATTAAATAAAGAGCAGTATGGTACAGTGGCAATAGCAAGAGAAAATACAAGGTTGGACCACAAGATTGGTCGATGGTTTTAAAATCAATAGATTTTAGAGCCAGAAGAGACCACAGAAACTCAAATCAGTCATCAGGGACCATTTGGTATGACAGATAACTCTGAACACCTCAGTATATCTTGAAGTCAACATATTTTAACACAGAGCAGCAATTGATACTTACAGTGAACCAGAGTCATTAAGAAAAGGTTAGATTATGTTTACTGTCCTGGGGGGGGAGGGGGGAATGAAGCGGAATGTAATACATTCCATCCAGCATAGGCCTAAGTTTGGTTATACGAAAAACCCAGGTTTCTAAAGATTTTGAAGAGTTCTAGTAAAGTGAGATTTTATCCAAGTAACATTTCTTCCTCTGCCTTTGAAGCCACTGCCCCACTGTTATTTATATTGGTAACACAGACAGTTAATAGATATGAGAAGAGAAGGGGAAAGGTATGTTGAATATTCCCAAGAAACTCTTATTAATAAATTAAGTTGTTTTCATGCTAGGTATCTGTAGTCTCACTTGGTGAATAGTTAAAGAATCCAAGCTTATGGCTTTGGAGATCAGGCATCTTGCCATTTCTCTGTTTCTTTTCCAAAGATCATTCCCCCCTTCCTCCTCCTCCTTCCCTCTTCCCTCCTTATCTTATTGATGAGAAACTGATGCCTACAGACATGAAATGTTGGCACTCTATTCAGACCAGATAGTGATGGAGACTCCAAGGCCCATACTATTGCCCAGATAGTTGTTCTAGTATATGGGTCTTGTCGTGCCTCTCCTCTCCTCAGAATGATTCATTGATTCCCTTTGGCTCCAGAGTGAATGCCAATCTCCTTCTCAGATACCATTCCAGTCTTTTTGCATTTTACTCCCTTCCTTGCCCTTTAGGATCTGACAGCACACGGTTCTCCATCTTCCCACAATGCCTTTTCACTGGCTGTCCTCATTGGGCTTCCATTAAGGCTCAACCTAAATTCCCTTTTCTGCAGGAAGTCTTTCCTGGGCTCCCCCTGACTAGTGCCTCCTCTGAGTCTCCTGTTTGTACATAGTCATCTGGACCTCTCTGTCTGAGAGCCCAGAAGGGAGAGTGCCTTACGTGAGATCACACAGGTAATAAGGAGCAGAGCCAAGACCCGAGGGCTGTGACCCTAGCTCTAATGGATCTAATGGAGAGAAGGGACCATGTTTTTGCCTTTATATTTATCCCCATGGTTTTGATCAGCACTTGGCACATTGTAAATACTTATTAAATGTGTGTTGACTGCCTAACTGGCAGTTATAGTAGGACCTCATTTTATGCAAACTCAACACGTGCTCAAGTACATATGTTTGAAATTTGAAAAAAATAAAGGCAAAAAATCTGTAAAATGGGGCAGCTAGGTTGCTCAGTGGATAGGAAGCTAGGCTTGGACATGGGAAAGACCTGGATTCAAATATGGGCACATCACTTAATCCCAGTTGCCTGGACCTTATTGCTCTTCTTCCTTGGAACCAATACTTAGTATCAACTCTAAGACAAAAAGTAAGAGTTTTTTAAAAAAAGACATAAAGAAAAACAATTTTGCTCTGCACATAGGTACATAACATTTTTATTGAATTAAAATGAGGTAAACATATAGGAGATTTGTGATTTCATTTGCAAACTATCTTCTTTTCCTTTGTGTTAATAGAAATGCTTGTTTCATTTGGTTATGTAATATTTTGGAATTAAAAAAAAAGAATTGAAATGAGGTAGCCATGGTTGCAGAAAACAGCTAGAGTTTCCATTTTCCAGACTTATAGGAGAAGTCATTCCAGACTTATAGGAAAAGGACCTTGAATTACTTGAGAATTCATAGTTGCACAGAGAACCTACTTCCTTTGTGCCATGTAGAACAGAGAAGGGTAAATGGAAACTAGATATAGAGTGTGTGTGTGTGTGTGTGTGTGTGTGTGTGTGTGTGTGTGTGTGTGTGTGTGTGTGTGTTGGGAGTGCACAGAACATATTTTTATGGAAGAGCAGAGTTAGAAAAATGTCCATGATTGTACTTACTGTATGTTTGGAAAGTTCTTTCAGAAAGTAAGGCTGGCTCCTCACGCAAAAGGAAATGAACTAATTATGCCTTAAGTTTGTTCTGTAGCTATTCTTACTACATTGGCCAACCCTTATGGTCACAGAAGAGAGAGCCAGGCAAGGGATTTCATCATCATTTTACTTTTTTCCTCCCAGTATTTTTAGATTTAACTCCTTTTGATTGATGTTACAGAAAGCTTTAACATTAAATACAGAAGCAAGATATGAATTCCTTAGCCCAGACTTGCTATAGTAAAGCCAGTGGTTTATATCATCCCGAAAAAGTCACAAGTTGCAAAACGGAAAAACAGTAGTCCTCCACTGTGTTTCTAGGGAAGGGAGAAAGTGTGGGAGGGAAATGCTGATGTGATAGAGGTTTATATGGTTTTAGACCTGACAGGGGCCTGAGAAGTCATCTAATCCAGCTTTCTCACTGTACAGATGAGAAAACTTGAAGGTTAATTAGGGCAGGTAGGTGGCATAGTGGACAGAGGGCCTGGCCTGGAATCAGGAAGACCTCAAATACTTATTATCTGGGTGACTCTGGGCAAGTCACTTCACTGTGCCTCATTTCCTCATCTATAAAATGAGCTGGAGAAGGAAATGGCAAACCACTCCAGGATCTTTGTCAAGGAAACTCCAAATGGGGTCATGAAGAATAGGACTGAAATGACAATAAGGTTGGTTAGCACTGTGGCGAAAAAAACAGTGGCTTTTTCAGTTTAGGAGACCTGAGTTCAAATCTATTCTTTGCTTATATGAGCTTTCTTAGGAAAATTATTTTACCTCTCTAGATCTTAGTTTTTTCATCTGTTAATGAGGGAATTTGACTAGGGATCTCTAACCTTCTTGCCAGTGTTAAATCCTGTGAAATACTATGATGATTTCTTAACAGAGGTTTTTTTGCAACACTCCCAAGTAAAGTATGACCCAAATCGAATTAAAATGTCATTGAAACATGTTTAATAAAATAAATAAATTTACATTACAACATAGATAATGTTAATTTGTAGTTTTCTAAATATGCACCAACAGGGATCTCTTTCTATTTGAGTCTGATACCACTGAGAAAGACTAATCATTCTTTTAAAAGCTGTTCTAGGGGGCAGCTTAGGTGACTTAGTGGATTGAGAGCCAGGCTAAGAGATGGGAGGTCCTAGGTTCAAATGTGACCTCAGATTTCCTAGACTGTGCGACCCTCAGCAAGTCTCTTAACTCCCACTGCCTAGCCCTTCCTGTTCTTCTGCCTTTGAACCAATACACAGAATTGATTCTAAGACAGAAAGTATGGGTTAAAAAAATAAAGAAATAAAAGCCGTTCTAGTAAGTTTATGATCACTTGAGACTGAATAAAGACAGCTTGTGACAGAGGCTTAGTAGCATATTTTAAGTTTTGTTTGTGGTCAGAAATTTTTTACTAGTTTTGATAGGTGTGATATTTTTGTAATACCTAAATGCCTAATTTTTTCTAATACCTCAATATACTTGTACATATATACATACATGCATGCATGTATGTGTGTACATGTGTATATATACACATATTTATGTGTGTGTATATGTAGAGAGAGACAGAGGAGAGAGGGAAAGAGAGACAGAGAAAGAGAGAGTGTGAGAGTTGTTTTCAATTCTTTCTGACTCTTTGCGATCCCATTTGGGGTTTTCTTGGCAGAGATACTGGTGTCATTTGTCATTTCTTTCTCTAGTTCATTTTATAGATAAGAAAACTGAGGCAAACATGGTTAAAGTGATTTGCTCAGGATCACACAGCTAGAAAGTAACTGAGGCCAAATTTGAACTAAGGAAGATGAGTCTTTCTGACTGCAGGCCCAACATTCTATCTACTGTACTACCTAGCTCCGCCCCCCCCCTTATATGTAGGTATATATTTGAATGGTATTCATTAATTTAATAAAGAAGATTATTCAGCTTGATTTAGCATGATCTTTAGAGCGCCTTCCACACAATAGCAAAAGTTTTGAATTGGAAGGTGTCTTAAAACTCATCTAATCTCCTTCCTTATACAGAGGAGGAATGCTCAGCTTCCTTCACCTAAGGCCATACAGGTAATAAGGAGCAAAATTACGGCTCAAATTCAGGTTCTCTGGGTCTAACACCACTGATCTTTCCACTGTGCCCACACTGCCAAGTAATTATTAGGGATCGACTTTCTGCAAAATACTTTTGGAAATATTCACAGAAGAAAAAGGAGAAATGACTGACCCCTGCCTCCCAAGGAGTTTATCATGTAGTAAGGAAATGTACAGAAATCACTAACAATAGGAGTTAGAATAACTGGGGGATCTGTTTCCTTCCATCTCTCTTAGTTTATGTTATATGGCTTTCTTCCATATCACTAGAGATGACATTTCATGCTTCCTTCACAAGGTGTTTCCAAAATTTATAGGCATTGTCAAGCAAAATAGGGTAAAAGCTTTGGTTTGTTGAGACTGAGAGCAGCCAGGCCTGGATGTGGATTGAAGTGAATGATGAGATGAGCAAAGCTATGAAGGATTCTACCCCAGACTGCATCAGGAACTAGATTTGCCTTCTTATTGGAAAAGATATTTGTTTTTTAGACTCCAGGTCCAGGAAGTGTAGCAGTTTTTCTAATCAAAAGGCTGTTGCTGATTTTATGTGATCATTTTTCTTCTATTTCAGTGACTTAATGATCACATTGTTTTGATAGCCCATGTACACCTCATTGTGTGTAGTTCATGTCCATGTTCCTCTCTAGTTCTTTTTAGACCCCATCTTAAGAACTCTTGCTCTAAATATTTTTGGCTTTTTTTGAGTTTTGTTTTTGTTTCCCCTCCTTTTACATGATAGTATATTACCGAGATTGTCTAGCTCTTAAGAGCCTGGCTCTTACCAAATGGCTGTCTCATCTCCTTTCTAACAATACATTTCTTGGATGGTGATGATAAGATATTCTTAATCTATCAGAATCCTATCACTTTATCCTATAAGAAAAAGTTTTTTATATAGAAATTGTCATTGGAAAAAATTCTGAAGCCTATTGTGTCCACCATGTATTTCTTCTTTGTGCTTTGACTCATTTGAAAATTTGATTCTTTAGGAGGAAATGGGTTCCGGGGCTTACCACCATGTAATATCACCAGGAGAATATTGGTATTTAAGTACCTTTCTCCTACACTTTGCAGCCCCTCACATCTGTTCCCTTCAGATCGACCATGGAAAAGAGAGTGGAATGAAAATGACTTTTTCTTAGTCAGATGTTAAGTATAAATGTGACTTTGCCTTTATTATTTCATGTTGTCTTTCTTCCTTTCTCTTCCCTTTGAATCACCTTTTCCACTAAGTTACGCCTCTCTCCCTTATGCCTAAATGACTTTTTCCTTTTAATAAGGCATTACTTCTTATTCCCATATGCCATATGTAGTTATGGGACCCTAGAGTTTAGAGCCAGGACAGACACTTCACACTAGTCTAAATAGAACTATGCCCACCAGAGTGTTGGAGATGGAATAATTTTAAAATCAAATTACTTTTGCTGGTTGCTTTATAAGCATAAGTTCAGTTTAACTTATTTTATTGAACAGGTACTATGTGACTGTCTGTGGCAGCTAGGTGTTGACTGGCCTGGAATTGAGAAGACCTGAGTTTAAATCCATCCTCAGACACTTACTGTGTGACCCTGGGCAGGGCACTTAAGCTCCATTTGCTTCAGTTTCTCCACTGTAAAATGGGGACATACTGGAGATGGGCAAACCACTCTAGAATCTTGGCCAAGAAAACCCCATGCAACTTTGCTACTAGTGGCAATGCAACAAGCCAGGACACTCCTCGAGGTCTTATGGGAAAGAATGCTAACCACATTGAGTGACAGAACTATGGGAGTAGAAATGAAAAAGAAAAACATATGACATCACTTACCATATATATGTGTGTGTGTGTGTGTGATTTGGGGTTTAGGCTTTAAAAGATTGCTCTATAGCAAAAATGAATAATATATAAATAGGTATCAAGTAGTAACATTTGTACAACCCAGTGGAATTGCTTGTTGGCTCTGGGAAGTAGGGAGGGAAGGAAGAGGGGAGGGAAAGAAAATGAATCATGGAAACATGGAAAATATTTTAAAAATAGACTCAAAACAAAACTTATGGACAAATGTATGGGGTCTCAAAAAGAGTCGAACATGATTGATCAAAAGCCATTCAGAAGATTGTTTTACAAAGGCAAAAATAATAGCCTCCATCCTTTGAGTAGTTATAATAACTGTAATTTTGAAGAGGTATCTTTAAAAACTTTATGGTCAAGTTTTCTCTCCCCTTCTGCCCCTGTTATTTTCAGAATTAAGAATTCATTGTGAACTTCTTCAGGGCAGAAATGGCTTTTATTTTTGTTTCAGTCTTTATATTCCTAGTATTTCATGCAGGACTCATCACATATAAGTACTCAATAAATTTTTGTTAAATTGAATTGAGTAATAATCATTAGGATCTAAATAGTTCTAAAATGTCTGAATGTTGCTAAAGTGAGATGTAAAATATAACCAGTCTTTTATCCTCCTATCCTATCCTATTCCAAAGGAGGAATCTGCCAACAGGATTACTTGTTACCTTTAACTTTGTCATTACAGGCCTGTTTTTTTTTTTAATGGGAGTATAAGATTGGGCTTGTGTGCGTGCATGCATGTGTGTATGTGTATGTTTGTCTCTTTATCTACAAAGTGTACTACAACATGTTGGACTATGGATTGTTTTATAATCAGGATCAAAAATGTAGGAAAAAATTTTGTCATCAGATAGCAATTAACAATGAGTCTATAACCTCTACCCATTAGTTTTTCTGTAGGATGAATAGGTGAATAAGCAAAAGCATTGAGTTTGTTTCAGGGGTTTGCAAAATGTTTTATTTGTAAGATGCTAATGTAGGGGAAAAATACAAAAACCCTTTCATAACTATGTTTATAATTTTCTTTTCTATAGCATATAAACAGTTATGACTAAACTGACTAATTTGCTTAGGAATGTGACACAATACTTTGACTTGGAAATCAAATGAGAACTATTTTTCTGTTAACAAAATGATGCATTATCTGTTAACAAAACGATGATAGTTTTGAGGTAATGCTGTATTTTATCTGAAGTGTCTTTGAGGGGATTTTTAAAAAAGTATATAGGCTTTGAATTAAGATTGAGCTATATATCACTTTATCCTTTAGCCTTTCCTCATTACTTGTAGATTAATATATAAAATGCAGTCATGGACTTCAGCAAAGGCAGTTATCTAAAAAGAAAACCATCTTGGATTGTAGATAAACATACACCCATGGCAAAGCTTAACACTTATAAATGTCTTTTTACAGGGCAAGTATATGGATATTGAATTTGACTTCAAAGGAGATCCACTGGGAGGAGTAATAAGTAACTGTGAGTATTGTTTTTAGTCTCATTTAGAAAATTTCAAAGTAGTTTTTTAAAAAATAGAATAAAAATTTAGCTTGGAGCTTTGATTTCAAAATATAAAGCATGTATTTATAAGAACAAGGCGTTTCTCTTTTTTTGCGTAGAATTTGGAAATTTGAGTTTCAGAGTATTGTTGTTTTTAAATATTATAAAATGCAGAATGTGGACATTTGCTTTCTCGATATAAATGTATGTAATAAACTATTAATCTGCAAAGGTAAGATGAATTCTAAAATCACTGACTCTTTTTTTCTGACCATTTTCTTTAAAACTATTAAAAAATCCTTACCCTCTGTCTTAGAATTGATACTTAGTATGAGTTTCAAGGAAGAAGAGTGGTAAAGGCTAAACAAATGGAGTTAAATGATTTGCCCAGGTTCACACAGCTAGGAAGTGTCTGAGACCAAATTTCAACCCAGGACTTCCAATGTCTAGGTCTGCCTCTCAATCCACTGAGCCATCCAGCTACTCCTATAAATTAATTTTTAAAATGTGTCAATTGCCTATTTTATGTAAGGCTGACTTTAAAAATAAAGTAGCAAAAGGAAATTAATTCCCAGTCAGGGTACACAGTACAGATTTCTTGTCTTCTTTCTTCCTCCTCCTCTCCTCTTTAAGGGAACCCAACATATAAAAGTATAAATTTAAAAGAAAACATTAAATTTGCTTTATAGAAAGGCTTATATTTAAAGACCTTTTTAAATGGCAAAGTTTTCTTGATATATTTAGAATATTATTACATTTGCACAAATTTGATTTGCCAAACCATTCAGCAAAATCTCTATTGTTCATAATGGAAAATAGATTTGTACTTGAAGGTTTACTGCAAGAGACCTTTTGACACCATTATGTCTAGGTGAATTAAATTTCATAATGTGTTAGAGAGATTCACACTTATTTCTGCTTCTCTGCCCTCTGCAGATCTGACAGTTGTCTCTCTATAACTTCCTCTATCTGGGTAGACTTATACTATATCATACTTTAGAAGCAGCCATTCGATAAAGAGATGACTTTTGCAAAATGTATTACTATTATAAAATGGTTAGTAGCATGATGGACTTACATGAATGATTTTGTACATTTGCTGTGGGCTCAAGTCATCCTCGTTATCTTTCTGCTCACCCTGCCAGTGGGAAGTGACTGGGGAGGGAGGATCTCCAATATATATCATTAGCCCACCAGCTATAAGTCTCTCTTTTGATTTTTAGGAAAACAAACAAGTTGTGAATATGAACAGATCTGTCATATGAATTAAAGTGATGTCTTCAAATTTAATGGATTAATGTCTTTTATATATAAAAAGAATCTCTACCTTCCAAAACAATCTTCCTCCAAAATATTTTGGGGGGGAAAGTGTTCATGCAAGCAGTTCATAAAATAACAAGAAAAGAAATCTGTCACACTTGACTCCATTCCAAATCCATGGAATCTTATAATAATTTGGTATAAAATTCATAAGTGTACATTTGAATTCTACATATAAATATATGTGATAAACTATTAATCTACAAAGGTAAGATGAATTCTAACATCACTGACTCCTTTAATGTGTGTGTATATATATATATATATATATATATACACACATATAGATATATATACACCTATGTATATTGTGTATATGTGTGTATATAACTATTATATGTCTATATTTGTACTTCTTATACTATATATTTTTGTACTTATACATGCATACACAAATACATATATGAATGAATGTTCTGAATCAATATTTATCAGACATTTATGCTTTCCAAAGTACCTGTCTAAGATCCTAAGTTATAGAATGGTTGCAGATTAGTATTGAAAGGAGGAATTTTCTCACTGGGAGCTCTCCTGCCTGATGAGATACTTTTGAAGATTGCTTGACCTGAGAGATAGGAGGAGGGAGGGCTAGCTTTCATTCCAGCTAAGCATATCAAGGAAAGTTTCATCGAAGTAGCAACCGGGCTTGGACCTTAACTCTGAAGAGATGTCTTCAACAGGTTACAGTGATGCATGAAAACTCTTCTGAGAAGTTACCTAGTACCAAAATTTGTTTAGATGTTTCCATCACTACTTTTTATGTATGAAGATAATCGGCAATAATGAAACATTAATTGGTATTGTTTTTTCTCAATTTTTCCAACTGTAAAATGCAGATAATAATAGCAACTATTTCCCAGTTATTGGGAGGATCAAATGAAATAATATTTATCAACATTGTAAATTGAGTTGCAAGATAAATTAGTATTGTGATTGTTATTTAGTTGTTTCAAGCATATCTGACTCTTCATGACTCCAGAGATACTGGAATGATGTACCATTTCCTTCTCCAGCTCATTTTATAGATGAGGAAACTGAGGCAACCAGAATTAAGTGACTTGCCTAGGTTCATACAGCTAGTAAATGTCTGGGGCCAGATTTAAACTCAAGTCTTCCTGACTCCAGGCCTGGCAATGCATTACCTGGCTGTCCTTGAATTGTATTTATGTTTTTTATGGAAAACAAAAAGAACCATAAACATAAAATGACATGTTGCAGGAATGTGAATATCACTGTATTTTAGACCCTTCCTAGCTGTGTGACCCTGGGAAAAGTCACCCAACCTTTGTTTGCCTCAATTTTTTCAACATAAAATGCAGATAATGATAGCAACCACTTCCCAGAGTTATTGGGAGGATCAAATGAAGTAATAGTTACAAACGTAGTTGAGTTGTAATATAAAATATAACCATTTCTCTTTAGCTTTTAATACACTATCCAATTGGTCAATTTGATCTTTCCTTCCTTAATGGATATTACTTATCCTGCTGTGCACTCTTCAGTTCAGCCCATCTGGCTTCCTCTGTAGTCTGCTTGTACTACTTTGTCTCCAGATTCTTCCATCTCAGACTTGAGTCCTCTCTCTTCCCAGACATTATGTATTTTATTTTTATTTATAATAAAGGTTTTTAATGGAGGCAGACAGATTATAATCTGGGAAGTAGCCCGGAATTGTAGTCCTGGGACTTGCCCGGTCACTCTCCTCTTCATGAAGCCTTTACCAATTCTCTACAACTCCTGGTGGTCTCTCTCCTGATTACCTTGTATTTAACTATTGTGTCCACATTTGCATTTATTTACTTTATATTTTTGTTGTCCGTGTTTTTATATATAATTATTGTCTTCTACCTAAATGAGAGTAGTATTGGTTTTATTCTTTGTTCTCGATTCCCCAGCACCTAGCACAGTGCCTGGCATATAGCAGACATTAAATAATGATTGATTAATTAATAGTTTAAATTAACCGTTCTTTTCTCATTTCTCTTGAAGAAACATATGGGGAGGAAGAAACATCTCTGTATGGTTTAGTTTAATTTTTCATCAGGGAATGGATTTCATATGTTGGTTGCTTCCCTAATAAAATTATTTTGATATTTGTAGCAGTGGGAAATACCCAATGGTTTCTAAATATCCTTTCCTTTTCCTTGGGAAGAAAAGGAACGAATTAGTGGTTGAAGCAGGAAATGTCTTCCTATAGGCATGACTGATTCATAGGGTGCTGATGGTCATGAGTACAGCAGTCAGCCCTGTGTCTGTAAGCAGATGGGCAGGCCCTCCAAAGGGATTATTAAACAATGGAGAAATGGGCTTCCTTCCTCTAATGTGTGTAGCATAGCCCTGAAATACAAGCACTCACAAAAATACTGGGTTGACACTCCGCTACCCACACAGATTCCTTGTGTCCCGAAGGGAAGATGAGATCCCTGGGACTGAATGTCATGCCTCCACATAGGGAAATGCAGAGGATTCTTCTAAGATGTACTTAATCCTCTTTCTAGCTAGTCAGGTCCTATTTAGGGGAGTTGGGGAGAAGTGTGAAGTTAGATTTCAAATTAGCTTTTCTTCTCTTAAAACAGCCTCACTGGGAGATGTCATCCACCTCCATATCTTTAGTTATCTTTGGGCAGATGTCTCCCAAGCCTTCTATCTCCCCACCGCTTCAGTTCTTTCCAAATGCCTATTGGATAGTTCTAGACCTGGCTCTGCTTCCTATCTCAAACTTAAATCTCAAACTACACTCATTATCTTCCTCCTAAACTCCCAAACCTATTCCAGCATCCTGCTTCCCATTTTCTGGAGTTGGCCTCACCAGGCTCCACTATAATGCGCCTATTATGGGGGGTGGGGGAGAGCAGGGGTGTGCTGGTAAATGTTTAACAACTGTCTCTCCCACCCCCCTTCATGACACGCTTTTAATGTTTAATCTGTTTTATTAACACTTTTCAAAGTCTAGACCAGCCTATCAGTGGCACCAGTAGAGTACCAAAGTTTAGATAAAACTCATCTCCTGCCCCCTGGGAGATTGTATATATAGTTGAGTTGGGGGAGGGAGCAGATAAGAGTTAGAAAACAAAGTGCTTTGTGGAGTCCCAGGGAGGAGGTCTTTATTGACCCTTTACAGACTCCTCTGGCTTTTAAGCCCTTTCATAACCTGGCTCTCCTCTCTACCTTCCTTGAAGCCTTATTATCCATTACTCTATAGTTTAATCTTTTCTTTCTCTCTTTCCTTCTTTCCTTCCTTCCTTCCTTCCTTCCTTCCTTCCTTCCTTCCTTCCTTCCTTCCTTCCTTCCTTCCTTCCTTCCTTCCTTCCTTCCTTCCTTCCTCCCTCCCTCCCTCCCTCCCTCCTTCCCTCCTTCCCTCCCTCCCTCCCTCCCTCCCTCTTCTCTCTCTCTCAATGCTCTTACCTCCATTTCAGAATCAATATTAAGTATTAGTTCCAAGGCAGAAGTGGCATGTGCTAAGCAATTGGATTTAAAGTGACTTGGCTGAGTCACACAGCTAGGAAGTGTCTAAGATCACATTTGAACCCAGAACCTGGTTCTCTTTCCATGGAGCTATCTAGCTTCCCTCAAACTGACCTCCTCCCTCCATCTCTCATCTCTTGACCTATGTCCAAGCCTGGAATGCCAGTGTTCCTGCATCCTCTCTGCTCCTACATCAGATGTGGCTTGATGAATTCCCCTGTGCCCAAATGCTCATCCCTCCCTCCCTCCCTCCCCTAAATCACTGTATTTATTTTGTATTTCTTTGTAAGTATGCTAGTTGTTTCCTTGATAGTCTTCGAGCTCCTACCTGGCCTGTCAGAGGCCCTTTATAAATACATATTAGTTGATTTACCACATGGCAGGAACAAGCAATGTTCCCCTTCCTGTTGGGGGGGGGGGGTCTTTTGGAGCCTTTATTTAAAGAAGGGGCTCATGAAGCAGAGGTTGTGTGTCTGCCTGGGCCCTTCCTCTCTCAGTGGCTACATGCTCATGCCCTCATGCTTCTGGCCTTGGCTGTTCAGTCTCCTCTCATAACAATCAACTTCAAATCCTGCCCCCCAAAACTATTGCTTCTCACATAAAGTATAAACATATTAATGTGGCATTTAAGGCCCTTTGTTCTGGTACAGAACTTTGCCCTTAATAGATACACAATCAATATTTGTTATAAGTTTAATTATGCATAAGATAACGGGAGCCACATTATTTCTCATGATAATAAAAGTAATATGTTCTAAAAATTGAAGTCTGCACATTTTGAATATGGCAATTAAAATACCTTCTAGAATAATTTCTTAAGGCAATATGATATGGAGGCGAGCACTGAGTCTATAATGAACGAACTTGAATCCAAATCCTCGATAGAGCACTGGGTCTGAAATCAGAAAGACTCGAGTTTAAATCTGGCCTCAGACATTCAGTAGCTATAAGACCCTGGCCAACTCACTTAACCTCTGCCCCAGTTTCCTTATCTGCACAATGGAGAGGATGTTAATAACAACACTTACTTCCCAGGATTGTTTCAAGGATTAAATGAGATCATCATTGTAAAGTGCTTGGTGCAGTGGTCGGCATCTAGTAGATACTATATAAGTGGTGGCTGTTATTGTTGTTACTATCTGAGTAACTTTGGATAAGTTACTGAACCTCAGGGTCTTCCTCTGTAGATCTAAGTAACCCAGTGATCTCTGGCCTATATCAGGAAAGCTAAAATATTCAGGTTTTAAAAAATATTTTAAACTATTTCATGTCTGATAAAAGTTGATGACAACTACTTAGGAAATGAAAATGTGCCTGGAATTCTTAAGCCTTCATTTTATTTTTAATCAGCCTGTATCTAATTAGGAATTGTTAGATAAAATTTCTCATCCTAAGGAACCAATTCTTATTTGCCCCAGCAGCTTTTCTTTCTAGCTATATCCCGGCATACTTATCAAGTTTGCTTCTATACGTAAATTATAGGCTTTGACTTTGAAGCTAAAATTCACCGGAGTGAAAGGAGGAATACACCTGTCTCGGCAAGCTCAGCTATGCGTTCTCCTTTCCTTGACCTTGTTACAGAATATCTCTCTAACCCGTGCTGGCTCTTCTGCACTAGGTAGACCAACAAGTCAGTTCAGTCACTTAACTAATATGTATTGTGACCATTGTTCACATTCATGCTCTTTACTGCCATGAAAATAATATTTTCTGGTTGTTATTGGCTCCTAAAATAATACAAAGTAACTGTGAATTTCTTTTAAAGTTTTACATTTATATAGTGCAGTCATCTTCATCCATTAGTTGGCTCCTATGGTTGATAATCTATAAAGCAGAAGCTTTGAACAGTGGGAATGGTAAGCTCTCTGGCTGTGGGGTATTATCACATAACAAGAATAAATAGATGCTCCCTGGCTAAGCTCTGACAGGTGAATAGTGACATGGACTCAGCCAGATTTCATACTTCAGGCCTTTGACTTTCAACTGTCACATACATGCGTAGCCAGGATGCTGTCTCTACACTTGGAATCCTCCTCTCTCCCCTCCCGCCTTGAAAGTACTCCACCAGGGGCAGCTAGGCACAAGCTAAAAAACAGGAGGTCTTGGGTTCAGATTAGACCTCAGACACTTCCTAACTGTGTGACCCTGGGCAAGTCACTTAACCCTATTATTGTTGTTCAGTTGTGTCTAACTCTTGGTGACTCTCTGGACCATGGCACCCCAGGCCCTTCTGTCTTCCATTATCTCCGGAAGTCTGTCCAAACCCATGTTCATAGCTTCTGTGAAACTCTCTGTCCATCTCCTCCTCTTCCATCCTTTCTCCTTTTGTTTTCAGTCTTTCTCACCATCAGGATCTTTTCCAATGAATCTTCTCTTCTCATCATGTGGCCAGAGTATTTATTCTTTGGCTTTAGGATTTGTCCTTCTGTTGAATAGTCTAATTTCCTTAAAGATTGCCTGACTCACTCGCCTTGCTATCTGAGGGACTCTCCCATGTCTTTTTCAGCACCACAATTTAAAAGCATTTACTCTTCAGAGCTCACTTTCCTCGCAGTCCAACTTTCATAGCCGCACATCGCTCCTGGAAAAGCCATCACTTGGACCCTATCGTTTGGGGTTGCACAGATAGTAAATAGATGAGGCAGAAGTTCAGTCCAGCTCTCCTTGCTATTCCATCTGAAAGATCTTGGCTTTTTTTTGTTCTCCCAATAAGTAAACATGGAATCCCAAGTGTAAACGAAGCACAGGCTATGTCATGGTCAGTCTTTACATTATTTTGATGGGGTTTTCTCCCTTAATGATAGGAAAGGGATTGATCAATTACTCATTCCCAGGATGCCTGAGAGGACAGAAGAGAACTCAAATCAAATAAATTGGGTTAAGGGCAGAATAGAGTAGGGGAAGTTCAAACAAAACTTTTTGGGAAATGAGAGAAAGAGGAGATTATAAGATTCTGGATGGGGTGGGGGGGGGGGGGGCTGGGCTAGGCTAGGTGTCTTAGTAGATTGAGAGCCAGACCCAAAAAGGGAAGATCCGAGGTTTAAATCTGAACTCTGGACACTTCCTAGCTGTGCGACCTGGGCAAGTCACTGAACCCTCATTGCTTAACCCTTACTGCTCTTTTTCCTTGGAACCACCAATACATATTATTGATTCTAAGATGGAAGGTAAGGGTTTAAAAAAATTAAGATTTTGAACTTCCATACTTAGAAGCTATTAGTTAAATGAAATATGAGATGGAGAAAAGAATCACATATGGACAGAAGTTTGAGTTAACTCTGCCCTCTCTAAGAAACTAAAGACTCTAGAAATGGATTGCCTTGTCCCTCATTCACCCAGGTATTCAGTGGCTGGTCCAGAATGTCAGTGGTCTTTCCACTAGCCAGAAAGTGTTGACACAGCCTGGCATATAGTGCCTAATAAAATAAATAAATAAATAAAAATGTTGACTGAGCAGACATTTAATAGTAGCTCACATTTCTGTCATTCCTAATATGTCCCAGGGACTGTTCTGAGCACTTCATTTTTTAAAATTAAGTGATTTTTTTCATTTACATGTAGAAACAATTTTTGATTTTTTTTTTGACATTTTAGGATTCAGATTTTCTCTCCCCCCCCTTAAAGCAGTAAGTAGTCTAATATAGGTTAGAGCACTGCTTTTATGCAATGCATGTTTCTTTATTGCTCATGTTGTGACATAAGACACTTATCTCACACACAATAAAACACTCATGAAGGAAATAAATCAGACTCCAGTAGTTCCATCTTTGGCATAAACACATTAAAATTATTATCTCATTTGATCCTCACAACAACCCTGGGAGATAATTGCTATTATTATTCCCATTTTGTAGATAAGGAAACTGAGGAAAATAATAAAGAGATTTGCCTGTCACAGAGTGTTTTTTTTTTTTTTAACTCAATTCTAACTGACTCCAAGCCCAGCATTCTGTGCACTATGGTAGCACCTTTTCAGTCATTTTTTCAGTTGTGTCTGACTCTTCCTGATCCCACTGGGTGGTTTTTTTTTGTTTGTTTGTTTTGTTTTGTTTTGTTTTGTTTTGTTTTGTTTTGTTTGGCAAAGATACTAGAATGCTTTTTGCCATTTGCTTCTCCAGCTCATTTTATAGATGAGGAAACTAAAGTAAATAGGGTAAAGTGACTTGCTTAGGGTCACACAGCTATTAAGTGTCCAAGGCTGGGTTCAAACTTTGGAAGAGGAGTCTTCCTGACTCTGGACCCAGCTCACTAGCCACTGCTCCACTTAGTAGCCATGGCACTCCCTGTCTTCCTACTTTTATGTATAGAAACAATGTTGAGACAAATGTTGCAGGGTTAAGGTACTCCATTATGTTAAAAAAAAAAGGCAAAGAAGTCTCAAAACCGCTTTTGGTAAATATTGAGGTTATCAAATAAGCAGCAACATGGTGTAGTACAGTAATGGCAAACCTTTTGGAGACAGCGTGCCAGACCCTCCCCCCACCCTCCAGACCACGTGCCAACAAGCCGTCGGAAGGAAGCACTCCCATTGAGCTGCTGGGTGTAGGGGCAGGTAAAGGGAGAAACTTCCTCAGTGAGTATAGAGAGGGGGAAGGGAATGGCACAAGTGCTCCTCTAGCTTTGTGGCCTGTGGGCCCCCCCATGCATTCCCATTGGCTACTGGACAGAGGGCCTTTCTAGTAATGAACTAAGGTTGCAGGGTCAGCCATGTGCCTGCAGAGAGAATGCTCTGCATTCTATCTTTGGCACCTGTGCCATAGGTTCACTATCATTGGTATAGCCTCAGAGTCAGGGAGACCTGGGTTTAAATTCTCACTCTGTATCATAACCTTTCAGGGCCCCTTGTGACAACTCTCTAAGATAATAAATTATAGAGTAATTGCAATTCTGCA
This sequence comes from Monodelphis domestica, assembly GCF_027887165.1. NCBI lineage: Eukaryota > Metazoa > Chordata > Mammalia > Didelphimorphia > Didelphidae > Monodelphis > Monodelphis domestica. The sequence continues at coordinate 209,303,188 of NC_077230.1, forward strand.
ATGATGGTGGGAACTTTCAATACTCCTGAAATGATAGATCCTATCCCCCTGAAATGTGAAATTATTTTCTCAATTATGTCTCAGATCTGGTTACATTAATTAATGAAATTTTCAATTACTAGGAAAAAACACAATGGGTTGGTATTTCTGAATACTTTAAAAAAAGCATGTGCTATTTGATTATAGAGATGAATCACCATGCTGCATTATATTGGCTTACCTACACTGGGCTGCTTTAATAAGTTTATATTCAAAGAGAGTGACATTCATGTAAAACCCAGTGGAATTGAGCATCAGCCAAGGGAGGGGGTTGGAGGGAGGGGAGGGGAAGAGGATGAATTTTGTAACCATAGAAAAATATTCTAAAATAACTAATTAAATAAAAATTTTTAAAAAGATTGACATTGACAGGGCAGGCATTCTTTTTTCTTGGGACAATCATAACAGTGTAAGTTTTCTTTTTTTAAGATGAAGGGAAGTACCATTGTCAGGTGATATTTGTTTTTTATAAGTTCGTTGGTAGAAGAAATGAACCTTAGTATAATAGGATAGCCTTATTGTATTTCTGCTTAAATAAAAAAGGCTATAACTGTGTGATAGATCACTGTTATGTTATACTCTGGACCAGCTAAAATAAAACAGAATAGCTGTGTTTTGTGTCAATAAATAAATAATAAAAGTAATGTTTGCTGAAGAATATACTTTAAATGTGAGCTTGTGACTGTGTATGTGTGTGTGTCCCACCCTACAATAAAAAATATTAGAAGACATTATTTGAAGAGCACTATATGCCTTTTTAAAATGTTGAGAGATTTGTCTCTCTTGTTGGGAGGGGGTTTGGGAGAGGAGAAGACATTGAGGGAAAGCTACTAGAGGACACACTTAATATTCAAGATTCTCTCTAGATCCTCAGAAAATACAGTCTACTCAGTCATCCTGTCCTATCTCTCTGTCTCCATCACATTGTTAGTTGTGAAAGATAGATAGATACATAGATAGACTGATAAATACAAAGATGAAAATGAAAGTTTATTACGTTTTCTCTCCTCTCTCTCTCTCTCTCTCTCTCCCTCTCTCTCTCTCTCCCCCTCTTTCCCTCCCTCTCCCCTCCAGCCCCCACCCCCACTGTCTATTTGTCTTTCTAATCCATTGAAATATTAAGCTATATACAATGTCAGTATACCTTAAAGGCCCTGTTTACAGAAACCTTGACCAAGTTGTTTTATTACTGGGAACCTCAGCTTCCTCATCTTGAGTAAAAGAAGATAACATTTTTCCCCTTTCCTTAATATTTACCTTTTCAGGTATTCCTTGCTCTTTGATTTTCGGTATCAAACTTTCCACAGAGCTCTGGTCTTTTCTTTGCAAAAAGTTGGAAGTCTTCTATTTTGTTGAATGCCCATACTTTCCCTTGGAAGTATATAGTCAGTTTTGCTGGGTAGCTGATTCTTGGTTGGAGACCCAGCTCTCTGGCCTTTCTGAAGATCATGTTCCATGCCTTACGATCATTCAGCGTAGAACTTGCAAGGTCTTGTGTGACCCTGATTGGCATTCCTTTATATCTAAATTGTCTTTTTCTGGCTTCCTGTAGGATTTTTTCTTTTGTTTGATAGCTTTGGAATTTGGCAATTACATTCCTGGGAGTTGTCTTTTGGGGGTTTAGTGTAGAAGGTGTTCTGTGAGCTCTGTCAGTGGATGTATTGCCCCCTTGTTCTAGAATCTCTGGGCAATTTTCTTTGATTATATCTTGTATCACCATGTCCAGTTTGGTGTTTATTTCTGGCTTATCTGGGAGTCCAATTATTCTTAAATTATCCCTTCTCCCCCTATTTTCCAGATCTATCACCTTGTCGGTGAGATATTTTATGTTCTCTTCTAATTTCTTGGTATTTTGGCTTTGCTTTATTGATTCTTGCTCTTTTACACGATCGTTGTCTTCCAGCTGCCTGATTCTGGCCTTTAAAGCCTGGTTTTCTTTTACAGTTTGGTCAAACTGGTTTTGTAGATGCGTGAATTTCTTTTGCATTATTTCCAACTTTTCCTCCCAGAAGGCTTCCATCTTTTTGGTCATTTCTGATTCAAATTCTTCATAGGTTTGTGGAGAGTTTCCATTTCCTTTGGAAGGTTTTGGAGCATTTTCTTTTATATTATCTTCTGTCTGCTCTGTATTTTGTATTTTGGCTCCATAGAATGTGTCCAAAGTCGCCCCTTTCTTCTTATTTTTCTTGGTATTTTGGGGCTTCTGTGGTTCTGTGGAGTTTGCCATTTCTGAATGTGGAGGATTAGTTTTTCTTGTCTCTTTCTGGTGTTCAGGGGCTTTAGTCCTGGGCAGATAGTTCTATGAGCTTTCCCTGGGTTAAACTGAATATGCCTCACTGGAACTGGAATGGAAGGGTCGGACCACGAGGCCACACTCTCCCCCTGGCTCGATTCCCGGAAGTTGCCTTCAGAATCCCTGGCCGTGAGGCTGTTTCGTCGGCCTGCGGGGGGATGGGCTGCCGCTTCCCCAAGCTCCTAGAGCACAGACTTTCACTGAGACTTGGATAGCAGGATCCAGCCCGTGGGGCTGTCTTGCCCGCCCTGAGGGTTGCTGTTGTTTTGACCAGCTCTCTGCAGCGGAGGCCCCAGGCAGTAACTTTCCCCCGGACAGACCAGCTCTCTGCAGCGGAGGCCCCAGGCAGTAACTTTCCCCCGGACCAACCAGCTCTCTGCAGCGGAAGCCCCAGGCAGTAACTTTCACCCGGACTGGGACTTGGGTAGAAGACCCTGAGGGTTGTTGTTCCTCAGACCCTGCTCTCTGAGCCCGGCGCGGCTGCCGCTTCCGGGAGCCTTGGACTCTGCGCTCCTACCCCTGAGGTCCGAGGGATCTCGGGTTCTGGCTTTTAAGGGGAGCCGTACCTTTTGAACCGGGTCCAGGTCCAGGAGGAGGGTTCCCAGGGTCTGTGCTGTTGATCGTTTTGAATTTCGGCGCCTTAGGAGCTTCTAGTTTGAGATCGGTCGGGAAGGGTTTTCCGGAGATCTGAACTTCAGCTTTCTCTAAGCCGCCATCTTAACCGGAAGTCTAGCTTCCTCATCTTGAAAAGAGATCTTTCCCTACCTAACTCACAGGGTTGCTAATAGGGAATGAGAAGAGAGAATTAAATAAATGTGTTGTTTTAATCCATATATAGAATTGCTTGTCTTTTTGAATTGCATAGACAAATAATGTCTCCATTGGAAAGCTTCCTGTGAGAACTACAATGTTTCACAATCTTGGTGTTAGAGTGATTTTGAAGCAGTCAGATAAGAATCAACCTCTGTCAATCAATAAGGATTTTTTAAACACTCACTATGCTTGCTAGGTACCATACCAGCCTACTGGAGATAGATACAAAGATGAAAGTGAAATCCCATATTATCCTTCTCTTCTCCTCCCCTTTCTTGCTCTGCCTCCCTCCCTCCATTCCTTTCTCTTTTTTTCTTTCCCTTCTCTTCCTCTTTCCCCAATCCCTTCTTCTCTTTCTCTTTCTCACTTAAGGTTGCTCAATTTACTTTTGAACAATTTTAATAAAACCCAATTTAAATTAAAGTTATAGAAGACTTCACACTTGGAACTAGTAACAAGATTTCAGCTATTGGAAAATAGGAATTAGCTAAGATACCATTAAGTAACTCATTGTAACAAAATGATATTCTGCTACTCATGATATGGAAAAAACATAAAGAAAGGGCTCCAATCCACTGGAAAGACTGTCCTAGGTCTGGTTCATGGGAGGACATGAACAAGAATAGCTTAGGCTCAGGAATAAGGATTTGCAATCTGCACCATTGCAGGGAGCATCCATCTCAAAGAATCTACAAATCTGATTTTGAGAGAACACTTTCAGGTTCATAACTTTAATCATTATAAAATTTTAAGAACTTGGAAAGCATAAGTTGGCTAAAAACCTTAAATAACTCACTATCTAGTCCACTTTGAACTAAAAGTCGTAAATCATTTAGATCCACAGAGGGCATTCCTTTATGACTAATTTATATATATTTAATCTAGTATATACGCCATCAGGGCAAAATTTTTAGGTAACTATTTTTTCTCATAGTTGTATTTTTTGCTATTAGTCTCAAGAAAATCTGTATCACTTACATGATAAGCTCTTACAGATTAAAAATTAGCTAGCTTCCACAGACATCGTGCCAACTTTTCAGCATAGTTACTCAAACCCCATAATAGTTTTTCATAGGCACCAAGTAGAATACCTTTGAACCTTTGTCACTCAGCATACCCAGCTGTCTGTGGGTTCGATTTGATAACTTTGTCATGGTTAAGACTTTAAGATGATTTATGAAAACTCTGGGCTGGGAGAAGGGAAGAGGGGAGAAATGGTTCTTTTGTTACTTTATGCCAGATGTTTTAGCTCTCTTTTGTCAGTTTGATTTCAAGCTTCAAATACATGACTAAAGTGCAAAAATTGGATTGCTCACGGACTGGACAAGACTGATCTTTTGTTATAACTAAGACCTGCTTTCTTTGAACAAATGCATATTTTGGACAGCATTATGCTACAAATGTGTAAGAACACATTGTTGGCAGTTTTCTATCTTTGAATTTCATATCATTTGTCAAGCATCCTTATTTTTAGTACTGAAGATGCTACTTCTTTAGCCCCATCCCTTCCTACAGAGGATACAGAGAATTAATTTTAAATGGTGCCAGAAAACTACTTTTGGATTGACCAAAACATCCGGGGTGTTTCAGTTCAGGTGGAAGTTACCTTTTTATAATATAACATAGTACATTCTTAACACACCCACTGAGTGCTCAAAAAGGACTCATCCATTTTAATTACACAGAAGGACAGGAAGAAGGTGGGGAGAGAATATAGTTACCTGGGATGAGAAATCATATGAGCTGCTAGAGCCGGAAAGGATTGTTGAGGATCATCTCATCCAATCTCCTTCACTTTCAGACAAAGAAACTGAAGCTTATAGAATCGGGTAACTTGGCATGGGCTGTTACATTTCATCGTTTCAGGTTTGAAGGGTAAAAAGAACTAATATGCACAGGCTAATTTTTATGCCTTAGGATCCCACTAATAAGCTTATCCATTAAACCCTACCCATCTCTGTGCCAAGATCTATTACAGAGAAAATGTTTAATGTGAGACCTAAACAGTGCTTTGGTATGCCTCAAGCCACGGTTTTTTCTGGTCAATAACTGTGCTTTATGAAGCCTGTTACCATTAAAAAAAAATTATTATTCTATAAAGTTTTAAAGAGAAACTTGATTTTTAAAATTGTTCTACCTATATAATATGCAAAAAAGAAGCATTTTGGCAAAGTGGAAAAAGTGGTGGATTCAGTGGTAGAAAAAGTGGAACCCCTTTTCTGTCATTGACTCTCTGGAAGTCACTTTATTTTTCTCAGCCTCAGTTTTTTCATTTGACAAATGGGAATAATTACACCTACAGAATTTTCCTCAGGAGACTGGTTGTTATAAGTCTCTGTTAAAGAATGTTCATAAACCATTTGCAGATGATGATAACAATGATTAATAACTTGCAGAATCTAGCTCATGAAGGTGACTGTTGGAAGAATCAGTTGAGAGAATGTATATAAAGTATTCTGAAAAGATTAAAACATTATAAGAATATATGATGATGATTAGCATGTGATGTAGACATTGACAGATGGTCAGCATTGAAGAGAAGCACCGCCCGAGAGTGTGGTACCCCTACACAATGCCTGGGAGATAGTAAATACTGAATAAATTCTTTCAGGATGACTGAATGGAGTCTTTTTATTTTTTTTTTCATTTCTTTTTTGTTGATGCTCAGTTGTAGTGAGAGGGGAAAGTTCTCATATTAGAATTTCTCTCCTTCCTCCAGAATTTGATAGTTAAGTCCATACACTCGTAGTTTAAATGTTTGCTAATATGAAAGGGGATTTAGCCATGTGGAATGATTACAAATTCTTTCTTATATTGAATCTCTTTGTTAGTGGAGGCAAAAAGTGCCTGGAGCAGAAGAAAGTGTTGTGCCAATTTTTTGTTGGCTTTCAAATAAATGAAAATGGTTGGGGGGGGGGAGTGTAAATAATGAACCGAATTTATGTTCAGTACCTAAAGTAATCACCTGCTGCGACTTCATGCAGTTCTTTTGTGAGTAGGCACACATGCATGTGGAAAATGCCAATGAATGCTTTTAAACATTTGCATTGATTTTTGACAAGCTATTTATAAAACTAATTACTTCTCTACCTAGTAGCTCATAACTTATGAAAAGAAAGTCTTTTGAAACTGGAGGAATATTCAGGAATAAAAACTCCAGGAACATCATAATTTGGTTTGATTCAGCAAAGGGTTGCTAAGGCTCCCCTGCCCCCACCAGGTGTGCTAAGTACTCAGGGTAGAGGGATGAAAATCAGTACTGGCCCTGCTTACAGAAAACCTACCATCTAATAAAGTCTAATACAGGCATCCTTGCAAAAGCCTATATAAGACAAGTTAAGAAATCATTAAAAGCATGAAGCAGATCTAAAAGATGAAAGAAAGGAAGGACCAGTTTTAGTTGGGAGGATGAAAGAAATGTCAACAGAGCTGTGTTTTGAATGAAAAAATAAAGATTCAATTCAGTTCAGCAAGCATTTATTAGAAGGATGTCAACTGGTGGGCACTTTTAAAAAAGGCACATTTTAAGCATGGCTGAAATAGTAGTATAAATTGAAATTAGAAAACAAATGTAGTCCAGTGAGTCAGAAAGCATTATTGATCACCTATTGTATTCCACGCACTGTGCTAAGCGATGGGGATGCAAAGAAAGTAAAAAGCTGCCCTTGTCCTCAAGTATCTCATATTCTAATGGGGAAGACAGCTTGTAAATAACTTCATATGTACAAGTTGTCCACGGTTTATAACGTATACCAAGAGAGCACTGTGACATGAGTCTGGAAGGGAGGCACCATCTCATGAAGAGCCTTGGAAACTAGACTGAAGAGTTCATAATTTATCCTGAAGGCCGTGAGCACCCCCTGAAGGTTTTTGCAAAGTGGGATGCTGTGATTGGTTAGATCCATGCATTATTTACTCTGGTAGTGGTAAGGAAGATGGATTCTGGAGTAGGAAAAAAAAAAAACTAGAAGCAGGAAGAAGAGTTAGGAAATAATTAAAATAATCTAAAAGAAGGCTACCATAGGCCCAAATTAGAGTAGTAGCAGCCAGAGTAGAAAGGGTTGGAAAAATGAGGACAGTGTTTTACAGGAAGAAATCTGTTTTGTCTTACCTGGGTTTTTCAAGTTGCTTTTGTTTAGCCCCTTTTCTCCATTTTTAAAAAGAAATCTATTAGCCAACCATTGGCAAAGTGAGGGAGAGGGGAAAATCTAAAAATACAATTTACAAAGACAAAGCCTAAAGTTTCCATCATGAATAAGGGGGGAAATGATAAAAATGGGAAGGTTATCAAGATGGATGGATCAGTGTATAGAGTGCTAGACCTGGAATCTGGAAGTTTCATCTTCCTTAATTCAAATCTGGGCTTAGATGCTTACCAGCTGAGTGACACCATGGCAAATCAGTTAACCTTTTTTTTTTTTGCCTCAGTTTCCTCATCTGGAAAATAACCTAGAGAAGGAAATGACAACCCATTCCAGTATCTTTGCCAAGAAAACCCCAAATGGGGTCATAGAGAGTCAAACACAATTAAAAACCTGAAACAACAATAACAAAAAATCAAGTTGAGGCATGTTGTGTGTGGAAGAATATTTTAGTTTTGAATATGTCAAATTTGGAATATTGTTCTGATTTTTAAATAGAGCTCCACTGAATAAAGGAGGAAATCAGGGATTAAGGTTCAGGACTTGATATACAAATTTGAAAGTCTTCTGTAAGGGAGTGACAAGTCTTTGTAGCAGACAAAATTTCAGTGTAGAGAGAAGAGAGAGGAGGTGGGCTTTGATGGATGCTCATATTCAAGTGATAAGAGAAGGAAAAGTAACCAACAAAGACTGAGTTTTATGGGTCAGTGAGGCAGGAGGAATGAGAAAGCAGTGTCATGGAAGCCAAGAGAGGAGAGTAGTAAGAAGTACAGATGGTTGCCAATGTCAAATAATTTTTAAAAAAGGTTTTGTTGATTGCCTGCTGTGTGCTGGACTTGAGTTAAATTTTAGTGATACAAAGAAAAGCAAGAACTCCCCGCTCACATGATTCTAATAAGAATGACCACATATAAATAACAAGATATACTGAAGAGATGGAGAATCTCAAAGGAAAGACACTAGTAGCTGGAGTAACTAGAAAAGTCCTGTTGAGAAGAAGAGATTTGCACTGAGAAGGAAGCAAGAAAAAGAACAAAGAGAATGAAATCAGAGATGAAGCTCTTTTAGATTTGGTAAAGTCTTTGACTACCTGGTCACCCTTGGAAAGAAAATTTTCAATAGAATGGTGAAATGGGAAGATTTTATGTAAGGATGAGCAGTAAGTTGATGGCAAAGAAATAGAGCTATTTGGTGGAGACCATCCATCTTAGAAAGTTTAACACCAAAATGACCAAGAGACAGTGGAAAGTTCTGCATGAAATGATGCAGAGCAAAATAAGCAGAACTGGGAAAATATCGTACAATGATCAACTGAAAATTTGATTAATCTTAGCAATGCGATGATCTGGGACAATTCTAAAAGACTTGTGATCAGAAATGCTATCTACCTTCAGAAAAAGAACTTTTGGAGTTGGGTGAATGTGGATCAAAGCATAATATCTTTTGCATCTGTGTACTTATGGTTTTTTCTTGGTTTTTGGTTTTGTATGAATGTGCTCTTACAACAATGACTAATATGATAGTATGTTTTGTATGATAATAAAAATAAAATAGAAAAAATGATTATAACTTGAAGAATGGTATCTGGGTCAAGAGAAATTATAGAACGATTGAAGATGGAGAATGAAGCCAGCAGGACTTGACTAATGGAGTGATCATCTAGGTTGCATTATGAGAAATACTTTGGACTTAGAATCAGGAAGACCCAAGTTCAAATCCTGTCTCAGACACATAACTTTGTGATCCTGTGCAAGTCACTTACCTTGTCCTAGACTGTGTCCTCATCTGTAAAATGTGGATAATACTGCCTGCTCCGCAGAGTTATTAAAATGACCAGATGAGATTACATATAGTTGTGATGATGATGATGATGATGATGATGATGATGATGATGATGATGTCATCAATGTCGATGTCCCAGAATCCCTTGGGATTGGATTGGAAAGGGTTTTGACCCACCTTCTCCTGAAACACGAAAAGAGGATAGAAGATACAGGGAAGTTTTGAGACATAGAGTTAGAAAGATGGAAATGCTAGTATGAATTCTCCCAATTACATGTTGCAGTAAAAGTCAGGATCATCTGCTGAGTGAGAGGAGAGCAGATGTTGGGGCTGGTCATGTTGAGGTTTAGAGCAGCTGCTGTGGGGGATATGATGGGAAGTTAGTAATGCACTTATAACAGACCCTGTCAGCATTGCTTAGGGATGGCCTATAGCCCTGCTCTTCTCTGGAGCAGGAGTGAAGAAAACGTAGACTAGGCTATTTAAGGCTCGGAATTATTAATTCCTTAGAAAGCTAAGAATTCAAGGTTGGAACAAAAGTATCATTGAAATGCCTCACTACAGAATCAAAACTATCAAAGGTAGATGGGCAGAAGATCCAGGAAGCAAACTGAAAATAAAGATGAAATTTTGGAGGTGTATAAAGGTGGGAAGTCCATAAATTGTGTTCAAAGAAGAAAATAAAAAAATCCAAGATTTTGGAGATGGAACAGCTTCCAGGATGATGAACTCAGTCCAGCTAGCAGATGGCAAAAGGATGGAAATAGAAGTAATGGTTGCTGAGGAAGTTAAGGAATTGAGAGATTAAGGGATGCTAGAAGGGTCATCATTTTGAATATATATTTTTAAAGCCCTCACCTTCTGTCTAAGAATCAATACTGTGTATTGGTTTCATGGGCAATGGGGGCTAAGGGTCATACAGCTAGGAAGTGGTTGTGTTCAGTTTTGAACCCTTCTCTAGACCTGGCTCTCAATCGACTGAGCCAACGAGCAAAAAAAAAGTACACTGAGCCCTGAAGTCATTGAGGAAAGTGATTGAGCATCCTGGAGGTTATTGTAGCAACAAGCATCTGGAGAAGAAGGCATCGCAAACTTGAAAGACAGAGTATTGGCTGAGGAATCGGCCTCACTGGCTGCGCAGTAACAGATGTGTATTATTGTGGTTAAAATGTGGTTCAGATGTAACACTCAGCAGGAAAGGAGACCTTCTGCATCCGGTGAATCGAGGCTGTATGCTTAGTGTGTCGCGCACACACCCTGGCTTGTAAGCATTGAATAGGCACAGAAAAAGACAGATTATGGCCAGCAGCACTTTCCATGCCCAGGCACATGTGAATGCCGTTCTTTAATGTGTGGCCACAGCTGCTGTTTGCAGAGATCCTTTGCTGTTGGCAGTGCTCACTTTTTAACTGTCTCCTGGCTGAAATTCAGCCTTTGTTCCAGAAGAGTCCGCTGATTCCCGGTGGTGAGGCTGGGGTCCGGGTGGCTGTTGCAGTCCATCATTATATGCTGCATTGTCTGGGATTGTGATTTAGTGGGTCTCAAAGCATTGTTCATGCCTACTGTAATTTGAACTCATTCATGTGCCAAGCAGCAACACGAGTCTAAAGATGCTCCTGTTCATGTCAGGAGTTGCCAACTCAAGGCAGATGTGCCAACAGTGATACAAAAGATGACTTTCAGGGCAGGTTTATTTTGCATTCCAGATCAAAGAACCCTTCTGTAAAGTTCTGTTGCTTTAGCCGCTTCTTGATCCTGTTGTGTAAGGATGACACGACAACCAAAAACACACTTAATTCTGTTTCTCTCTTAAGGCTTTTCTGGTCTCCACAGATTTTTCCCTTTAAAAGGGTTGAGATGGAGTCTGATGGGTATGATTATGAATTCTCATTTAGACTTGGACATCTGTTGAAGTCTTCCTTGCCTGTCAAAGCCAAATGTGGAAACCTAATACTGGTTATGAGGTCGGAGGGGGACAGAATAGAAAGTAAAGAAAAACACACTGAAGTTGAGAGGTGACTGATAGTCTTATCATTTGTCTTTTTCTTTCGTCAGATCTATTAGAGAAGTCCCGTGTTGTTAAGCAGCCAAGAGGGGAAAGGAATTTCCATATTTTCTATCAGCTCCTATCTGGAGCCTCAGAAGATCTGCTTAGTAAGTATTTGTCTTTTTAGTGAAGAGACCACACAGTTCACCTTGAAGAGTGTTTATTATTTCCACCCATTTCCCTATTTCCCTTTTATATGGGAGAAGCTTGAAGCATCCCAAGTGGGCTCACTTGTAAGATGGAAGAGTATGTGGTAGAATGAGCAAGGCATCAGAGGAAGCAATTGGAACCCAAGCACCTTATTGATGATCCCATGTATGTGTTTATGATCCGTTAGATAAGCTCAGACTGGAGCGGGATTTCAGCAGATATAACTACTTGAGCCTGGATTCTGCCAAGGTGAATGGAGTAGACGATGCAGCAAATTTCAGAACAGTTAGGGTAAGTATTCCTCTCTCAAATAAGTGATATCCCAACACTGGATCGCTGAAACTGACTTATTGAAACATATAGAAAGCCTAGAATGTTTCTTAAACTAAACTTCTGGAACACTTCAATTAAAAAATTATTTTAATTTATTTTTGTTTAAATCGGTGATTTCTTCACCAACAGTGATGGAATTGGTGGAATTCCTCCTCCTCCTAGGCAAATTAGCAACTCCTTTATAACTTAAATTTTAAAGAACTTCCTGTGGAACTGAGAAGTTAAAGAACTTACAAGATAGAATTTGTCAAAGGCTAGATTTGAACTTGGAACTTCTGGATTTTAAGTCTGTCCCTTGATCTGTGCTGCCCATCTCACTTTATTAGTTCAAATTAATTCCATGCCTCCTGGGTGGTATTTCAGTAGCATTATCACTGTAAAAAAGAAGTAAGATGTTTCCCTTATAAATTAACTTGAGGTTCAGGTCTTTGAGAGCTGTTGAATATTGAATCATAAGCACAGTTACAGATTTAGGGTTAGAAAGGATCTTAAGTCCACAGAATCCACCCTACTTATCTTATGGATAAAGTTAGGGCAGAAAGAGGCTAACTACTCGTTTCTGAGGCAAGAATTCAACCCAAAATTTGTTGGACTTGAAAGTTCAACATTTTCTACTATGCTTTAGCTTCAAATGTTTTCATAGTCAAAATTGACTGATTCTATATCCAAGAGACATTTTATGAAGGTAGAAGTGACAAGATGTGTCACCAGATTGGATATGTGAAAGGAGTGGGTAAGAGTGCAATGGAGGACACCTAGGTTGTGAGTAATGAAGATGATGGTGCCCTCCAAAGTAATAGGGAAGATTCAGAAAGTTCATTTTTTCCCCATTGCTTTTCCCTATAATGAATATAGTTCTTTTCTGAAGTGACTTTAAAAAACAATTCTCTTTAGTTAACAAAAATCACGTGCTTCCTTTTCCCAGAATGCCATGCAAATTGTGGGCTTTATGGATCATGAAGCCCAGTCTGTCTTGGAAGTAATAGCAGCAGTGTTAAAACTGGGGAACATTGAGTTCAAGCCTGAATCGCGAGTGAATGGCTTAGATGAAAGCAAAATCAAAGATAAAAATGGTAAGTCAGTGAACTTTGAGTGGCAAGTTTGCTTTGAACTTCTGCCCAGTTTAAATCTCAAACATACAGTTTATCTATATTTTTCAGCAGCTCCATCTGAGCATTACTTCATCTGGTATTTAAGCTACACCTAAATGAATCCAAAGTAAATTCTGAGTATATGAATGCCTGGGAAAAAATCAGTTACAATGATTTGGTAGCAGAAGTTGGTGGGAATTAAAATTGTGATGATGGATTCTGAGAGAGGTTGCAACACACAGAGTTACATTCTGGTTTTTTGTTTTTGTTTTTGTCCACAGAGCTGAAGGAAATTTGTGAGCTGACTGGCATTGATCAGTCAGTTCTAGAAAGGGCATTTAGCTTCCGAACAGTTGAAGCCAAACAGGAGAAAGTTTCGACAACATTAAATGTGGCACAGGTAAAATGCCAAATCCTACCTTTAAGGGATTCTATAAGGGAGGATAACAGTTTAACAGCCCTTTTTTACTTTAATTTTCATGTATACATGTTTCCAGCAGGACAGGCAGTCCTATATAATATAGTAATCTTCATAGCCTTTTTAATTGATGTCAGTTTCATTTATGTTTATTTAAACAAAATCTTAGCATGACAGTTTTATCTTACAAAAAGAATATTAGAATGGATGTTTCCTTTAGGTGTTAAAATACTGAACCATTCTTCCTACTATGACAAGTGTTTTATGTTCATATTTTATTTTCATAATAAATCAAACTGCATTCAGAAATTAAGAAAAAACGTAAATATTGCTACCTTTCTAACAGTAGTGATGATGATGATACTCTATGCTTATAGAAAGCTTTATGCTTTTCAGATTTCATCCCCATGCCTTTGATCTTCATTAATATTTACAATAGAGCCCCACTTTAAAAAATGAAGAAAACTAAGATGCCAATGGATTATGTCTCTTGTCCAGTTTCTCACTAATCAGCAGAGTATGAGCTAGACTCAGTTTCGAGATCTCTCCATTACAACACACTGGATTTGCTTAATTCTTCTACATCCTTTGGTCTCATTTCCCTTAGAATAGTGGAATGTAGGGTGGGGTTCAACTGATTGTCTCCATTGGTCAGAGTCCTATGCATGTTTTCCTATGATGTGCCTGGAGTAAAGGTAGATTCAAATCATATGTTTCAATATCCCTTACAAAGATGAATATAACTTTTTAAGCCCACCCCCCCCCAATCGAACATGCTGAAGTTTTTGTGCTTTATGCAAAGTTAGAGGAGAATCTTGTTTAAGAGCGCCCCTCCCCCCAATACCAACATTATCTTTTCCATTTAAAAAAACCGGTTAGCTCTAGTAGTTGTTATTTGTTATTTTTCAGTTGTGTCAAATTCTTCATGACCTCACTTGGGTTATCCCTGGTAAATATACTGGAGTAGTTTGCCATTTTCTTCTCCATTTCATTTTATAAATGAGGAAACTGAGGACAAATAAAATTAAGTGGCTTGCCCAGGATCACCTAGCCTACAGCCAGATTTGAACTCATAAAAATGAGTCTTCTTGATTCTAAGCCCCACCTAAACTGACCCATTTCTCATTTTAAAATAGTTATGATTATAGTTTGTGCTGAGTGAATTCAGCTTGTGGATCATCTTTTTTTTTAAAATAAGATCATAAAGTTAGAGCTGGAAAGGACATTAGAGGTCATGTAGTTCAACACTTTCATTTTACAGATGAAGAAAATGAAGCCCACAGAGGTTATCCCTTTTCTTAAGATCACACAGGTAGAAAGTGACACGTCTTGTATTCAAACCCAGATCTTTTGACTTGAAACTCACTTCTCTTCCTATTTTACCAGGCTTCTTTAGTCATTATCTCTTTTTTAATTTTTCTGGATTTTCACCTCTGGCTTTTGATCCTCCAAGGCAAACAGTTTGTGAGTTATTTGAGCAATGACCTCACTGGAAATGCCCTTCTTTCACTTGTGCTCTAGTCTGCCTCCAGAAACAAGTTCTGTGGGTCTCTTGAGATAAAAGCTTTTTAAAAAAAATTCTATTAACTGATAAAAACCCAACATTTCCTTTACTTTCCCCTTCTTATTTCTAGTATGAAATAGTTCTTAGAATCATAGACTTTTGGAGGTAGCTTAGTATTCAGCCAGACTAACCCTCTTCCCAAAACACAGATTTTTTTTTTCCTATAGCAACTCTAGTTTTGCTTGAAAAAGTCAAATATAATGATAAGATTTTTTTAAAAATTGTAACAAGGGTTAAAAATATGTTTCTGCCAATCCTTTCATGTTGAATAGAGGTGGGGTTTTTTTCCCCTTAAGAGTAGAGAGTTGAATTTATTAACTTTTCCTCATAGCTTAAATTCTTCCAAACTAGTATCACTTTTATTACCCCATGGCTTTTACTCCCTGAAGTATTCAGATCTTTTCTTTGATATGGTGACTCATATAGAAATAGAAATTTCAAACATTCATTGATATTGAGCAATAGTCCAGCTTCCTCTAACCAGCTCTCAAGGGTGGAACCTGGAGGCTTTCCAAAATAATTTCCCATCATTTCCAATAAAGGACCCTCTACTCTAGCAGGTCAGTCCTGTCCCTGGGCTTCACATGTGCCCTGCTAATTGCTACCCACCTCCCTCCCCTGTCTCTGTCTCTGTACCTCTCCCTCTTTAATCCTGTCCTCCCTCTACCATAGACTAAAATATGCCCTCTTGCCTTTTCTCCCTACCTTTTTATATCCTATTAATGCCTTCCTCTTCTGTGAATCCTTTCTTGACTATTCCTGATCATACCAACTTGTCCTCCCTCTGAACCTCTAGCTCATTTAGTCACCAACACAGAAGTAAGCACTTAATTGTTTTCTGATAGGTTCATATGTGATAATCTACTCTTCCCAACAAGATTGTAAGCTTTTTGAAAGCAGGGACATGTCATCCACTTCTTTGATGTCTACCACAGTCTTACACTGCAAATGGTACCTATATAGGAAACTTACATATTTATTGTCAGATTGGTCTTGTGTATCAGCCAACACAGTTTACATTTTTCTTTCTTACTTTGCCTTTGTTATTGTTGTTCAGTCATGTCAGGGTGAACTGATTCATTGTGGCACCATTTGGGATTTCTTGGCAAACATACTGCAGTGGTTTCTTTCTCTAGCTAATTTTACAGATGAAGAAATAGAGGCAAAACAGGGTTAAGTGACTTTCTCAGGGTTACACTGCTAGGAAGTATCTTAGGCCAGCTTTGAACTCAGAAAGATAATTTTCCTGACTCTATGCCTAGCACACTCTCCTCTTCTCCACTTAGCTGTCTGTATTTACCTTAATATGATTCAAATCAGTTCTGCAAACCATTATTCAGCACCTGCTTTGTGTACTGATTGTAGCTTTTCCATCAAGTTTTCTCCAGCCTAGTAAGATGCTCAGTGACTTGTATCTCAGGGATCATAGAATCACTTATTCTAAAAGGAATCCAGATTATTCCCTCCATTTCACAGATGAGGAAATTGAGACTCTGAGAGAATAACCCCTTTGCCTAGGGTCACCCAGCTAGTGCACATCAGAGACAAGATTTTAGGCTTATTCTTTCCAGCATTCTAATATTGCCCCCTGATGCCTCTCTAGAAGAGATTTTTGTACAGCCTTGGGATTCTAGAATTATTCCTACTATGGTTTCCAGGTTTTTAGTTTAGCAGATTACTAAGGATTACTCCTAAATCAAGGGCAGAATGAGAAGACATGTCTCTTGAGTGATTCTAAAGTGACGTCCAGAAAACCAGATGTATGTTGTGCCAAGGAATTTAGTGTTTCTTCCTTTGAACAATTTGGTTCCTGTTCTCATTTTCCTCAGGCCTTATTTCCTTTTCTTGAATAATAATAGGAATACTGCCACTTAGAAAATGAGGCTGATATTGGCCATGCCTATTTTTCAGAATTGATGTAAGGATAAGCTATGAGAAGAGATGTAAAAGTGCTTTCAAAGGCATAAAGCCTGATTTGAGTGTAAGGCATTTTTATTCAGTTCAGGCCCTTTGGGACTGGTCTGGTAGGACAGATGTCAGAAGCAGGACTTGGTCTTCACAGGAGAACATTCAACCCTGCTTAGGGTGTAGAATCTGAGACCTACGGTGACTTATGTTGAGAACGCTTGAATCTATGAAGAATCGAAGGAACTATATAAAATAGAAGTAAAGAGATTTTAAGAAAGTGAAAACCGGTAGAAAAGAGCTTTGGGAAAATGTGTTTGGGGAGTATCTTCAGGGATGTTTCTATGATACTTGAATTTTCTAGTTCTGTTTTTGAGGGTGTGTGTATGTGTAAACATATGTACACACAATTATGTCATAGCTGCCTATGGTGACGTCATTATTTTCAAGTGTTAGGAAGATTATACAGTCAGTTTTCATGTTAAACAGAGCATATTTGCTGCTCTTGAATGGCAGAGGAATTACAGACTTGGTACAGAGTCCTATGGCAGGGAGCCCGATGGAAGGGAAGGGGGAAGTCACCTCATCCGAGAAAGGGAAAGTTTGCTTATCTGCTGAGGTCCTGACTGTCAAACAAGTATTGACATTAATAATGCAGCGAGTACTTCCGGATTCCTCCTTGGAGCATCAGTTTGCCATAGATACATCACCCATTTGGTACATGTGACAGGACAGAATTGTTCTAATCTAGAGTTCCAACACTTTTATGTAATTTGCTTTCTTAGATACCTAAGATCAATTGATTGATCTTCTGATCCCAAATTGGGTCACCAAAAGCCAGACTTGACTGAAATGACTAAACAACAATAAAGGAGTAGAGTCACATAACTAAAGTTCCTTCAGATTGAGAAAAATAGGGAAATCCTATCGATGTTCACTTATGGTTTTTATAAAATAATCTTTAAAAATTAAATATTATAAATTAGTCAGCTTCATTTCCTACTTAGCCATTATGAAGTACTTGTACCTGGAATATGTTATAGAAATAAAAACTTCCAAGAAAAATATTGTCGCTTGTCACCAATGTGATGTGGACATTGGTTCCTAAACTTCTTTCCAAGTTCTATTCTGAAAGGTCTTGCTGTTTTAATAGGTCCGTCCCATTTGACGGACATATTATTGCTGGTGTGTTTTAGTACATTTTTAATTCCTGTAGTTTAACATAGATCTAATTCTTAGTTAGAATACAGGAATTAGAGACCTGGTTAATATCTCTTTTCTCTTTTTGCCCTAAGGAGCATTAAAGATAGTCACGGTCTAGTTTCTCCTGGATAAGCCTAATCAAATTATAAAATACAGGATATAGTGGTGGTTTCTTACTTGCCTCTATTCTTCCTGATCTGAATTGTGTTCTAAATATGAGGCCAATATTACTGTATTTGAACTATTCCTAAATCCCCTCACTAAGGATATCTCTTTGCATCTGTAAGGAAATAAAAATCTTTTAAAAATGCACAGAATCCTCCTGCTTAATTTTAAGCAGTTAAAAATATTTGTAGGTAATTTCTATGAAGGTGATTATGGTAGTAATTGCATATGTGTTTTTTTAATAGGCTTATTATGCCCGAGATGCCCTGGCTAAGAACCTTTATAGCAGGTTGTTTTCCTGGCTCGTGAATCGAATCAATGAAAGCATCAAGGTAATTACTATATTTGAATATAAATAAAATCTGTTATAACAATGGAAACTTTAAGGTACCAATGTATTAAATATTATTAATGACAGCTTAAGTAAATTACACCTACAGGTAGCATTAAATTTTTTTTTATCGTTTGATATAAAGGAGACTTGATTAGTATATGAAAGAAAGCATTTTTAAGAAATGTGTTACACAGTTTAAGTAAATAGCCGAAATACCACTCACCTCCTTTGCTTTTGTTTTAGATTACTTTTTCAATATCAAAACATTGAGAATAGTTATCATTAACTATTATATTAAAATATCTCAGAAATAAATGATTTGTAAAAGGAACAATAGATTAAATGGGTTTTAGAAAGCTTGGATTCTGGCTCTTCCTGCTGCTAACCAGCTATGTGACCATTGGCAAATCATCTAGTTTATTTGTACTTTTATCAGTAAAATAAGGAGGAGAGGGGTCTAACTCAGAGTCAAGAAGAAGAAAAAGCAAGAGAGGCAGCCAACCATCTAGAGAATAGCAGGTTGAGAGGGGAGTGCAGCAAGTTACACATTTTATTTTATAATGCACATTCTTTAATGCTCTAAAGGCCTACTCTCCATGGTACATAGGAGGGATCTATCTTAGAAGTTTTAAATTGCAGTGAACGCTTAATGCTTCTGAGATGTAATTGTAACACATGAGGTGCACAATTTAAAAACCTTTCACTGAATGTTCAGATGTGTTGTGTTTCTCTTATTTGGAGCCAGAAATTTCTGAGACCCTTCTAAGTTTAAAATGCTATAAATCTGTTATTAAATTAAGAACTTTTCTATTACACTGACTGATTTGCTAATAAAGTTTCTGGAAAAATTATTACTGATTTGTAATATTTTTCATACATAAATTAACGTGCTACATTGCTCTTACATACTTTGTAAAGAAAACCATGGTGTAATGAACTCGTGATTTGTCATGAGATCTCAGTTTGCTTTCCTAATTTTATGGTAGCGATCTATTTCATGCTGAAATGACAGCTCTTGTTTCTTAATGAAGGCACAAACAAAAGTGAGAAAGAAGGTTATGGGAGTTTTGGACATTTACGGCTTTGAAATTTTTGAGGTAAGTTGGCTGATGATTAAATTTGGTTATGTGGGAGTGAAATTAGAGAATCCCTTAGCCTTATGTCTGAATTATCTTAAAGTTGAGGACCACCAGGCTAAATGCAATGCTGTTTTTAAACAATCAATTCTTAGAACTGCATGTGCATTTTTAAAGCACAGTTTTAAATTTGGTTACTGTGAACTTGTACCTTCAAACTACCTGAGTACTTATGGCATGCTGGTTTGTGTGTTCGTTTCCATAATTCATAAGAGGAAAAAAAAAAGGTAGTTCAGTATTACAGAAATAACACTGGCTTGAACCTAGATTTTAGTCCAGTTCCTGCCATTAACAAGTAATGTGCCCTACCTAGGGAATATCATCTAATATCTCTGAGACTCTATTCCTCCTTCTATGTAAAAACAAAAACAAAAACAAAAACTCTGTAATCTCCCCAGAAAGCATTTCTTAAAGAGTATTTGATAAAAACAATATAGTGTGGGGGCATCTAGGTGGCTTAGTGGACTGAGGGGTCGGGCCTAGAGATGAGAAGTCCTGGGTTCAAATTTGGTCTCAGAAATTTCCTAACTAGACAAATCATTTATCCCTAACTGTCTAGCCTCTACCACTCTTCTGCCTTAGGATTAATAGTATTGGTTCAAAGACAGAAAGTGTTTTTATTTTAAAAAAAAGAAGAAGAATTCAGTATTTTGTGTGTGACTCAATTTTAATGATTTACATGCAGAAATGGGATAGTTTGTTAAACTCTAAAAACTCATATGTTCCTTGTTTAAAAAGAAGTACTGGTAGATTGGAGTCTGTGTGTTCCTTAACTTCTCTTGCAATTTGAAAATAACATCTTTTTTATGGATTTTCCAATTCTTGCAACTGCTAAGCCCTTCACATGGCCCGTTAAAGGCCTTTCAAAGAATAGACATTCTATTTGTATTACATACTAGAATCATTGAATGATTCAGAATGTCTGGAAATTTCAAGTCCCCTAAGCCCAATACTTGTCTGAAAGGATTAGGTGAATGAAATGGATTTGGTCCATGACTCTTAGAGCCATCTAGCATGAGATGGTTTGTTGTACATCGGGCTACGCATACCTCTCTGTGTCTCTGTCTCTCTCGCTCTCTTCCTCTCTCTCTCTTTCTCTCCCCCCTCCTTCCCTCTCCCTTCATTGTCCATGCCCCTCAGTCATATTGGAAAATGCAGTTGCTATGCTATAACCCTCCATTATTCTTCAGGGGTGAGAAGACAGACTCTTAGACTGATACTTAGAACCTGCCCCTGGGCATGTGTGTTGGGATCCTGGCTTCAGACCAGTTGCCACGGATCACACGTATATGCCTTTCCGTCTCTCATGTCCTAGGTGTGTCAAGTTGTTGAGATAATCCTGTCTTCATTTGCCAAATGAGCAGGTTGGACTAGAGAGCCTCACTACAGTGTCTCTTCACTCTGAATTCTGTGACAGGATAGAAGAGCACCAGGGCTATACTAAAGTCAGCTCAGAACAACAGCCAATTGTTAACATTTTCAGTGAGTGTTTGCACCTCACAAATCGGCAAATGATACAAGTCAGGGCTTACTTTATTATTTGCTTGATTGTCTAAAGCTAAGAAAGTCCTGAAGAAAATATTAGCCTTGCAGATTAAACTTTAAAATGTGTTGTACATACATATATATATATATATATATTTTTTTTTCCCCTGTTGGGCTGATTGTTAAATATTTACTAATTCCTGAATACTACTTCAGGACAATCCTTGCTTAGGTTAGAGATCATCAGACATTTTTGCTTTGCAAAGGAAAGCCCAGCAATTCAATTCAACAAATAATTATTAAGTTCACATTGTATGAGTAAAGAATTTCAGCTGTAGGACTTGGTTCTCTGATCAGTTTCCCCAGCAAAGAACTTGGCCCTTTCTAGCAAGACTTTGTCTCACTCCCCCACTAAGGGGGAAGGACGAAAGAGGCATTATGTTTCATAGTTGGCAGAGATAGAATTGCTCTGCCTGGCATATAGCTATTCTGAATTTTGGCATTTTTGATAACAGGGCATATGGTGAGCAGAGATCTCACTTAAAAGAGCTTAAAAGAAAAGGAGTACTCCCTGATGTCAAAAACAAGGAAACTGGAAGAGATTTTCTTTGCTTCTCAGCATAGTATCTTTTAGGTGATTTCTAAAATCCCCCTTCCAACTCTGCATTCTATATTCTAAATTAGCTCAAATCTAATTGTAATTAGCTAGGGGGGATTTTCTTGAAACACCCTAGCATATAACTTCATAATGGATATATTATGTATGGCCTTTAGCTTAAATTTTGCTTTAATTGACTTTGAGTCTGCATGTTGGAAGAACTTTAGGGAGTTTAGCTCAACCTAAGGAAAAATTATTCTGAAGTATTATTCAAGAGTTAGTTGGTGAATGTTTAACAACCGGCTCAACAGAAGAAAAAATAAAGTATGTACAACACACTTTAAATGAATGTTTTTGCATGGTTGGTTTGAAGTTCAGGAGAACTTTTTAAATTGACATGGGTCCATGCCTTTTAGATAACTTTGTTGTTCATTTGTTTCAGTCATGTCTGACTCTCCTTGACCCCTTTTTGGGTTTTCTTGGCAAAAATACTGGATTGGTTTGCCATTTTCTTCTCCAACTTATTTTACAAATGGGAAAACTAAGGCAATCAGTGTTAAGTGGCTTGCCTAGGGTTATATAGCAAGGAAATATCTGAGGCTAGATTTGAACTCAGGAAGATGAGCAGTCCTTCTGGGCACTCTATTCACTGTGCCACTTTGCTGCCCCCACTGAACTTTACCTTGTTATGTACATTATCAGGATGTTATACATGATAATACACATATACCCCAAACTGAATTGCCTGCCGCACTGGGAGAGGGAAGGGAAAAGAGGGAGGGAGGTAAGTTTGATCATGTAACTTAGGAAAACTTATGTGGAAAATGTGTTATAATACTTAATTGGTAACAAATAAATAAACAAAATAAATCCTAAAATTTTTTTTGAATTTCATTATTGGGGAAAGAACAAAGCATTGGGAAGAAGACTGGGCTCTCTTTGCCACTCAGTATTGGAAGAAGGCAAGACACCACCCTGCCAACGAGAGATTTGTTTGTTCCAGAGCAGCGGTCTGAGGCTCAGTTCCCTGACAAAATTAATGCTTCAAATTCTGTTATAATGAGAGTATAATGGAATGAGAAAACTTTAAGTTCTATTAACAAATTTAACTACTCAAACTTAGAAGAGACCACTTTCTCCTTCCAGGGGCCAGTGTTTATAGAGGGAGACAAATATATCTCACATTGCTTAGTGGTTTGTTGCTCTCAGGAGGCGGGCTTTCTTTCCCGTGATGCAGCTAGCAACCCATCTATGCCTACCTTGTATGCTCTTGTCCACAGGCTTCTTTGGAGGGTCCTCCTTGGTGTATTGTGCGCCTGGCATTCTTAAAGCACAGGAGGCATTTGTGAAGTGTCTCCTGTTTGCTAAGCATTCTGACAGCCTTTGGGAAGATACCCAGTTTGGACAAGAGCATCATCCCTGTTCTTTGGGAGCTTGTGGTCTGGAAAGAGCCCAAGATAGCAGATAACAGAATAAATCCATGATCGATTCTCAAAGCAAAGTGATACATGAGGCTTCCAGGAAGGTGGTTACCCATTAAAGGGATACATTTGTCTGGCCCCCTTCAGTTGCCTGCGCTGGGAGGGTGGTCCACCCAGCGGAGCATCCTTATCTGAAGACGTTGAGTGTACCTGATGGACGCCACTGAGGGTAGAGAAGCTTCAGGGATATTTTTATCCAGTTACCTGGTGACATCCCTGTCTCCACTTCAGGGTTATCTCTGTCCTGAGAACCCTGGTGTCATGGGGAAAAAAACACCGGTTTGGGAGTATGAGAGCCCGAGTTTAGCTCCTGGTGGTCGCTACACAAGGAATACTCCTTGGCCTTGGGGAAGTCATTTAAACGCAGTGGCTCCCACTTTTATCTTTCAAAAGAGGACGGAGAGAGGATTGGGATTCAGTGGTAATTCAGGGATCTCCCTACTTTGCTTAACCATATAGTCCTGGCTTCTGACGAGACGTGGAAATATACAAGTTGGCCCCGGTTACCCTCGTCTGCAGGGCCCTGAGCTCCCTTAGACCTGAAGATGTCTGCCAGCTTTTTCTCGGACCCCTGGCTCGTGTTGACTGTTAGTAATTGGGCCTGGGGTGAGCCAGCATGCGATTCTTCTCTTATTACTTACAAAACTACTCTAGGTGAAGCTCCCTCCCAGAAAACCCTACAGCGTAGAGTCATGGGAACTTAGGAGGAAGAGACTACTGAGAGGGCACACTTGTGGGATAAGTGACAGATGGTTAGTTTACATGGCTTGCATTTCAAAAGGCCTTCTCATGCTTATCTGGGAAGACCCCCTTCCTCCCTCACTAATCTATCCTCAGTGAGTGTGAATTCCTTCAATTACAGGCCAAAGGCCATATCCTTTCCCATTGTCCTCAGGTTGGGTGTAGATGTATGTGGTTGTATGTATTCATTCATTTATTCATATTATTATTTATTTATCTATTTTATTTAATTTTTTTAGAGGACATAATTAGTGGTCTTGATTTTTCCAAATCTGAACTCTGAGCCAAAACTAAAAGCCAGCTTTAGATAAAGCTCTTTAATCACTATAAAGTCAAGAAACGTCAGTTATCCTTTTCTGAACTGACTCCCCTGTTTGCTTTTTTCCTCAGTTCTTTGAGAAAAATCAAAATGTAAGTTTTTAGTTGATTGTTCTGTGACTTATCCTTTGTATGCCTCCTCATATTAATCCTTCAGATATCTTGATGCTCAATAACTGAGGGAGAAAGCGGAGAGACTGATTTCCTTGCAGGAAGTCCCAGGACAGATTTGGCTTGTTTCTTTCATCTTTTCTTGAAACGAAAGTATTGAATTTTTTCATCCATTCCATGCTTGTATCCAGCTCTCGCTGGCACCTTGGGCTTTTACAGTGAAAAACAAGGAAACTGGCAAAAATGATTGAAGAATTAAAAATCGAGATGGGGAGGGGAAAGGAATGAGCATTTATTAAGCATCTAAATACTAACAAATTTTGTGTGCCAGGATAAAATGGACTGTAGACTTCAGGCTCTATTTTGAGCTTTCATATATGCTGTTTCTTCCCCCTAATAGTGCTCCTTCATCATTAGAAACAGCTGGGTGGTACAATAGATAAGAGTCTGGGATCTGGAGTCAGGAAGACTTATCTTCCCAAGTTCAAATTTGGCCTCAGACACTTACTAGCCATGTGATCCTAAGCAGGTCACTTCATCCTGTTTGCCTCAGTTTCCTCATCTGTAAAATGTGCTAGAGAAGGAAATGGCAAACCACACTAGACTCTTTGCCAAGAAGAGTTGGACAGAAATGACTGAAGAACAAACAACCTGATTAGGAGCAGCCAGGTGGCACAGTGGATAGAGAGCTGAGCCCAGACTCAGAAAAACCCCAGTGCAAATCCACTTTCAGCTATTAGCTGTATGGCTTCAGGCAAATCACTTAGCCTCTATTTCCTTCGGTTTCCCCAACTCTAAAGGAGGACTAATAACACAGCACCTCCCTCCCAAGGTCCTTGTGAGGAGGATTAAATGAAATAATATTTGTAAAGCACTTCATGCAATGCCTGGCACATAGTAGGCACTATAGAAATATTATTTGGTTTTTTTTCTGCCTTATCTTTCCAGATTCAGCTTAGCTTCCATATCTTCCTTGAAGTTTCATATTATTCCCATATTACTAATTTGTTTAACTTTCTCAATTGACTTTTACTGTCTTTTTTTTTTTAACCCTTATCTTCTTACTTAGAATTGATATGAGGTATTGGTTCCAAAACAGAGGAGTAGTATGAGCTAGGCAATTGGGGTTAATAAATGACTTGCTCAGGGTCACACCACTAGGAAGCCCAGGGCTTCCTGTCTCTGAGCCTGGTGCTTTCTCCCCTGAGCCACCTTACTGCCCCAACTCTGCTTAGAGCTCTGGTTGCCAGAGCCATCCAGCATAAGAAAAAATAAGCAGGAGGAAATGGAGAAAAGCCTGCTGGCATCAGAACTACCCATCAAGAATAATTTGAAATCTGGCAATAATAATTCCCAAAGCCTCATTTCCCCCATGTTTTCCTTGGATGCTCTTGCCTATTTGTTT
The DNA here is from genome assembly GCF_027887165.1 of Monodelphis domestica. Taxonomy (NCBI): domain Eukaryota; kingdom Metazoa; phylum Chordata; class Mammalia; order Didelphimorphia; family Didelphidae; genus Monodelphis; species Monodelphis domestica. The sequence goes on from NC_077230.1 coordinate 209,328,742, forward strand.
CTTTGTGAAGATTTTATTAATTGACCTAATTCTGATACTTTGGAATACTGTAAAACCTTTCAATTAGCTTTAAGATGATTTATATTTTTAATTATTGATGTGGATGATCCACACACATGGGATATCCCTCTAACTGCTTATTCCTCAGTGTTTCTGTCAACATTGTGTCTTGGTAGATTAACACTCAGGTAGTCAATGCATTTTGTTATTGTTTGTGTTCCTTTTATCATTTTTTCCAGATTTGTGTCATATAAAAACGTAATGTCTCTCTTTTTTTTTTCATTGTTCCCTCCATGTTTGCCAAATTTAGTGTCTAGTTTGTACTTTCTTTTCAATTAATTATTGATGTCTGTTGGTAGGGATTTTAAAGAATCCTACTATTATTAATTTTTTCTTTCTTAAAGAGTGCTAACTTTGGGAGGCATCTGGGTGATTCAATGGGTTGAAAGGCAGGCCTAGAGACAGAAGGTCCCAGGTTCAAATATGACATCAGACACTTCCTAGCTGTGTGACCCTGGGCAAGTCACTTGACCCCCATTGCCTAGCCCTTACTGCTCTTCTGCCTTGGAACCAATACATAGTATTCATTCTAAGACAGAAGGTAAGGTTTTTGTTTTTTTGTTTTTTGTCTTTTTTAAGAGTGCTAACTTTTCCTTTTTAAATTTAACTACTATACTGTTTGGTACAGAAATATTTAAAACAGAGACATGTTTACTTTTAATTGATTATTGATATTGATTATACTGTTAGTGGGGGATTTTGAAGAATTCTACTGTTATTATTTCCCTTATGAATGTTAACTTTTTCCTTTATAAATTTAACTGCTTGGCAGAGAAATGTTCAAAATGAATATGCTTTTGTTTTCAGAGGCAACCTTTCAAGCACAATATATTTTATTTTTCTTCCTAAAATGGTTTCTGGTTTGAATTGAGCTTCATCAGCTATCATTACTGAATCCAAATTTTCTGGTAAATTTTAGTTCAATCTCTTAAATGATATCCACTTAGATCTTTTGACATTAAGTTTTATAATGATGGTGATAAGAATATTTCTTACAATGAAAAGTTTTTTTAAAAATTAAAGGCTGATCCAACATGCCTCCCTTTTCTTGTCTCTTCCATTTATTCACAAGTGAATTGAGTTGAAAAATAATTGTGGCTATTTAGTTTCAGACCAACTTATAGCCACCAGGCAATTTCTGCTGTCACACGTCATTTACTTTATGCCACAGCCAATTGGTTCTCTCTCTGACTGACATGTCAAAAGAAACTTTGGACAGATCGCTGTGTATTTTTGACAGAACATGCTCTGCCTCATAACATACATAAACCTAAGCCCTGGGAAGACTTATTCTTTCCTCCTCAAACTGCTACTTATCTCATCCTAAAAAATAAACCCAGCCTATCAGAAATGCCCTCTGTCTTACACTCCCTGGAACAATGTACACTCTTTAAAGAGAGGGATGGTTTCATCCCAGTGCCTAGCACAGGGCCTTACATGTAAGGGAGTTTTGTTTTGTTTTTAAGAGAGAGAGACAGAGAGGTGACAGGGGAGGTGGAGATAGAAACAGAGATAGACTGGGTGGACAGATACCCCTCATTAACTTTCTTTTCTTTTTTAAACCCTTACCTTAGGATCAATATAGGATCAATACCTTACTCTTAGGATCAATACCTTACTCTTAGGATCAATATTGTGTATTAGTTTCAAGGCAGAAGAGTGGTAAAGGCTGGGGGGAGGGGGGGGAGTCACACAGCTAGGAAGTGTCAGAAGCCAAACTTGAACCCAGGACCTCCCATTTCTGGGCTTACTTAGCTACCCCCTTAACTTTCTAACAAAGCAGAGAAGTTCTAAAGTTGAGGGTTTTTTTGTTTGTTTTGTTTGTTTGTTTTAAGAAATCCCTGCTAATGACTTATTTGAGTGTCTTCCCAATGAAGTATAATATGCTTTGTTAGAAAGTTAGCAAGGTGGATCTGTCCATTCATTTATCTCTATTTCTGTTTCTGCCTCCTCTCTGTCACCCCCATCTGTCTGTCTCTGTCTCTCTTTCTCTGTCTGTCTCATCTCCCTCCCTCCCTCCATCCATCCATCCATCCATCTATCTGTCCATCTGTCTCTCTCCTTCTCTCATCCTACACAGCTTCAGTTGATCTCCAACCTCACTGTTGAGGTATACAACAACCCATCCATATATTACAGTAATTTGTGACTCTCTTCCATGGCTTCTTTGAACTCTTCTGCCAGGAGTCCTCCCCAAATGGCAGGAATCTTTCTTTGTATTTCTTGACCTTGTGTGGGTACCAGTGGCCAATGGAAATTTTCTACAAGTTTTCCCTCACTCTGGGTAAAAGAGCAGCCAGTCTTCTGTTCTAGTCTTACATCTTTCATAATATGTCTGACACTTTTTTTCTCTACAGTTCTTTATTTTTGATATATTGCAGCCATTCATGTGGTGTAGCTCAATTAAGTTAAAGTTTTTGTTTTAAGATCATTTTTAGAATTTTGAAACACCCCTGTGAAATAACAGGTTTGAAATAACATGTGAAATATATGTGAATATGATATATGAAATAACGTGAAATAACACATTACTCTTGTAGATTATCTTAGAATTTAAATAGTGTCTTCTTTTCAAGAAAGAAAATATTCATAATAAAAAAATTTTTCATTGGAACCTTTTTTTCCCCTCTCCCCTCAGTCTTCCTCTTTCCCTCCCTTCTTCACCCCCTCTTCATCCTCAATAACATGGCAAAATAGGAGGGTTATTCTAAGGCAAAGAACAAAGAAGGTAGGTGTGTATACCTGGAAGGCTTCATAGAAGGAGGAGCTACATTACTTGGGACTTGGAAGGATTTAGGAAATGTGAACAAAGGTATAGAGGGAATTCATTCCAGGCATGAGATTGCATAAGCAAAGATATGGGACTCTAGAACAAGCAGAATGAGGATTAGAGTAAAAGTCACTTTTGATTGGAATTTCAAGAACTTTAAGAGAGAAAAAAATATTAAATAATACAGGAAAGGTCATTTGAGTTCTCATTGTACAGAACCTTTAATATCAGGACTAGGAGTTGATATTTCATTACCTAGGCAATGGGGAGCCACTAATAATAGTTACTTCGACCCCGAGAAAGTTATAAACATATGGGTGCTTAATAGTGGAACTTTGCACAAAAGACTGAAATAAAAGTGAATCTCTCTGTCCTATTATGAACACCACAGGAACTGGGTCAGAGTTTGGCTTGGTGTGATCAAGGAGATGCCTGGGGTTCTGTCAAGAGCAGAGCTGAAAGCAGAGGACTAGGAACAGTGCTGAGACCTGAGAAGGAAGATTAGAAGGGTAAAGGTCCCCCAGGCAGCAGCCACCAGAAGAGGAAAATTCCAAGGCTTAGAGAAGAATCAGGATCATCTGTGGCCATTGACTCTATATGGGGTTATATAGGTAGTTAGTCAAGAATGTCCTATATTTAGTAAATTGGAACCTTGTTATGGCACCATTTACAGTGAGAAAGTATATGAGGGTGGTTTGTCTTAGGTTTTATTTAAGAGAGAAGGACCTCATATATTCTTATCACATATCCCAAGGCTAGATCTATGGCGATGTGCTCTAGTGTATAACCTAAGACAATCTAAATCTAATGGGAGATAAATAGAGATAAATATGGCTCAGCTGAGCCTTCCTTTTTCTGTTCAGCCTTGAGAGATAAATTCATAAGTGACTAACAATTCCAGGTTTACAGCCAAAGTGAAAATGGTGGGTGGGAGGGAGGGGAAATAATGGAACCAGCTGTTGGCTGAGTAACCCCCAGAAGACTTTGGACCATGCGGCAGAAAGGCTATATATAAAGAATTATGCCGCTTATGAACAACTTGTTTCTTGCATATTCTGGAACCTCATTATTTGCAAAATTGATTTAAGACCAGTTGATTAGAGCTGATAGCTTTTCTAAAATTCAAGACAGTTGCATCTTAAAAAGGAAGAGTCAGTGAAACCCTGACATTATTTAATGTGGTACAAATGAGAGGAAATAGTCACATCTTAGATGGAATGGAAGACACCATGGTTACATCTTGTAGTACAGCCCCACTTTACATTGAAAAGCATAATGATTTAGAATAAAAATTAGCCAGATTTTTTTTTCAGATCAAGATTATTTAAGTACTGGGTTAGTAAATCTCATATCGAATTTGTAATGACATATATTTTGTGAGAGAGAAATGCAGACAGAGACAGATATACCCCACTGGATAGTTCCATAATTCTACAAGGACATAATAGTCAATTATGTTCCCTGTTGAGACGCTCAATTTTTTTAGTGCCCCCCCCCCAACAATTATTATAATTTTTCTTCTTAGAAGGTCCACTGGAAAATCAATATTTGCTTGTTTAGTTTTCACTTGTTCTGTCTTTCTGTGGGGGAAAAGAAAAGCCTGTGCTCCTGGATCATTACCTTTTACCTTCTTTGGTGGTGTCTGTCTGCCCTCCCTGGGTTATTAATGCAGGTGGGTGGGGGCTGCATTGTGAGCACCTTTCCCAGGAATTTCATTTATCCTAAGAATAGAAGAACATTAAATCCTCCTGTACTGACTGCTTCAGGGCGTCAAGACAGTCACTCAACACTGTTTCAGTCAAGCCCTTAAAAAAAACTTAGATCTGTCACAATAAGATCTTAGTGAATAGCAGGGAGTGGGAAGTAGGACTCAGCCTTAAATGGTTAGTTGATCTTATGTGGATCTATGACACATATTCACATATTCTGTGTAATATAGACTAAGTGTGAGACGTGCGTATTTGCCACCATGAGTAATTATCTACGACTGTTTTGTTTCTGAAGTTCCTTATTCTTAAGAACTGACAGCATCTTATATAATTTGTCTTTTTTTGCATCAGAATGCAGTAAGTATGACCTGTTTGCGGTGCCACTTTGTTGCATGCTACATGTTAATCTCTTCAGCTGTGTGAATTTTGCAGCAAATAAGCATCAGCTAAGCACGTGGCCATTAGGACACGTTGAATTCAGTAGGAATATGTGTATATGTATACACATGTAAGTCGGAAGGGCAAATTTAATTTCCCTTTATCTTAATTATTTAATTGTTGTGGGTAATTTGTGCAGCTTTGGTCTTTGTTTCTAATCTGCCTGTGTGTATTTACTATTCCTTGTTTTGTAGCTTAGCAACTAGAGAAGGTTATATGCTCATTCATGTCTAAGAAAACTCGTTACCTCTTCCACATCACTTAAAACTTGTCAGCATAAGAGTATTGTAAACAGTTTTATGGCTATTTCACAGAGACATCCTGAATACCCTCAAAGACTATGATTCACTGTATCAGATCTCTATGATCTTCTAAATTAGCCAGATATCTATTCTTACCATGAACCTTTCATAGAATCCTTTTTTCTTAAGGCAGGCACCTTTTCATGACTTAAGAACTCTTAACTAAGGGTTCAATTATCGGAGAAGTATAGTGCTATTAGAGTAGAACAGGTCATGGTAATATTCTTTAGGCATGTAATTGAATCACTTCAGATCAAAACTTTAAAGGACCCAAGAATTAGAAGCACTTTAAAAATTTTATATTAGTGTCAAGAAGGATGCACCTTTCAAGGTATTATGTTTTAGTAGAAAAAACTGCTGGATTTGGTGCCAAAAGACTTGGGTTCAAATACTGGTTTTGTCCCTGAGCTTCAGCCTCCCTATCTGAAAAATTACGGGGTTAATATTAGGTCATCTCCAGGATTCCTTCTGGCCCAGAAAGATCCTTTGATCTTATAACCTGTGATTGCATCCATTTAAAATAATTAAAAGTGACTTTTCACCAGTTTTGTAGTCAAGGTTTTTTTTTTAAACTTTTTTTAAACTTTTTTTCTCTTCTTAAACACAGTACCAATGAGATCACACTGTAATGTCATATTCATATCATTTGTGGCTGAGAGCTGAATATTTTCTATCACCAGTTCATCACTGGTGACAAGAAATCCTAGACTGACTTCCAGAAGAAAAACTAATCCAGGAGCTCCTTCCCAGGCATCACATTCAAATTTCTCCCACAGTCTGCCCTTGTTCCTTCCCCAGCTGCTTCTGCAGCTTGCAGACTCCTTCTTTCATCTCATTTTCACGAAGGAACCAGAGTTTCTGTCGTCAAGGGATTGAAAGGAAGTTCTATGATGAGCTCCCCTGTCTCAGAGTGAGAGTAGATCAGGATGCCAACAAACCCGGGCTGGAGGAGATGAACTTAATACATGAGGATTAGGAGGAGCACCTTCCTTCCTTCTTTATTTCCACACCAGCATCATCTCTTAGCAAAAAAGGGAAGAATTAAGGGATGATCCTTTAGGTTAAAGTGGTAGCTGCTGGTCTCTCCTGGAAAGATTTTTGGACCCAAATAAGAGGCCCAATAGGATCTCACTTCACCCATTTGCTGGGTCTGCATCTTTTATATGAGAAAGCATAGAAATGTCTGTAGTGTGAGAACTTGAGGCCACGTAATTATGACTCCCACTCTCTCTTTTCTGACATTTAAAATAGGGTAAAAAAAATACAAGCCCCATATCTCTTCCACGTCAGTGCAAGACCAAAAGCTTCCCTGCATCCTGCAGATGGCAACATTTGTGTGCCATTTTCTTTTTCGGTTTATTTCCACCAGTATTTACTACATGCCTGTCAGGCCTAAGTCGCTGTCTTTGCCCTACTCGTGGCTGAATTTGGAAAGCTTGTTCCTCAGATGAACTGTCCGTGTGGGCACTGTAACTGCACTGAGCTGGCTTTATAAGAAAACAGTTGTTTTTTTCTTCTCCTACAGGACAACAGCTTCGAGCAGTTTATTATTAACTATTGCAATGAAAAACTGCAGCAGATCTTCATTGAACTCACCCTCAAAGAAGAGCAGGAAGAGTACATCCGAGAAGTAATGTCCAAATATTCTTTTTTTTTTTTTTAAGTCTGGAGATAGGAGGTCCTAGATTCAAAATGTAGCCTTAGACACTTTCTAATTGTGTGACCCTGGGCAAGTCACTTAACCCCCATTGCCTACTCCTTATTGCTCTTCTGCCTTGCAACCAATACTTGTATTGATTCTAAGACAGAAGATAAGGGTTTATAAGAAAGAAAAAACAACTCTCCTGATACTAACTATGGTCTGTTTAGTTGATTATAAGACCTGGGTTTGAATCCTGACTCACTTCTTTAGTTTGGACCATTCACTGTACTAAACTCTGAGTTCAAAACTAATACTTATTCTGCCACCTGCCTTAGAGGGTTGTTGTAAGGAAAGCACTCTATAAAGGAAACTATTGTTAATTTATTTATTGTATACCATAACAGGAAGAACTCATAGAGCTGGGAAATAATGAAGTATTCAGAAAGATATCCTGAGAACATTCTTTTATTGGTTTATTTCCTGAAGAAAAAATTCATTTTCTAAAAATATCCACTTTAGATCATTAATAGGTAACATCTGTCCCTTGTTTTCATCCTTAGTTGAAAAAGATGAATATTTTGATTCTCCTTCTCTTTTCAATATTCATATGTATTCTAAATATGAACAGGTCTTATTTTGAAGAAATTATAGCAAAAAGTCCTCAAAACTATTTCTCATTCCTTTCTTGGTTCTTTGCTTTATGCTTATTAAATAATACTATCGTTATCATTAGTAGTTTTGAAATCAGGAAGATGGGGATTTAAGTCCTGCTTCTTGACATATACCGACTGTGTGACCCAGTGTCCCAAGCCACTAAGATTCTAATTTATGTAGTGGTTGCCAATCTCTGTTAGCAGAGGGAATTTCTTCACCAGAAGTTCTCTTTACTAACGAAATCACAAGATCACCAGAAAAAGCTCCATTATAATTTTTTCAGGTCCAGTTGGTTATTTGTTCTCTCCAGGCTCCTTTGGTGTTCATATCCCTTATGGACATGGACTTCACTTCCCTCCCCCACAAGGACCCCACTTTATGTTGCTTTTTCTAATGTGGTAGTTTTCCCCCAGTAAATTCCTAAAGCAAACCATCAACATTTTTTCTTTGAGGATAAATTATAAATAATTTGTTGTGTAATTTCAATCTGTTACATTGTCTTTGTTTTACAGGAAAGCCACTATACTTTAGTAATATTTTTTAAGTGTCTGGCACCTTCTGGCAGAATAAACATTTTATAAGCCGGGTCCATTCTCTTCCTGTCTTCTCATCATAAAGAAAATGGTGGAGCTTTGATCTTTAACTTAAAGTTGTTTGTACAATTTGACTAAGACATTTCTACAAGTCTGTAGAAAGAATTCCAGTGGGGCGTATGGATTAAATTTCATCCCCTTGGAAGAAAAATAAATGTTTATTCATGTGAAGCTTGAATATACAAAGTAGAAGGGGACCAAAGTGATTATATCTTGCGTTGAAGTTTTGGTTATAGTGACCTAATAGTTATAAAAATATTACAGTTTTTCATACCTTTTAAAACAAAACAAAACAAAAAACAGCTCTAATGTGCACTGTGGACTAGCCTTGGGTCATTTCACACTTGATGTGGTTAATTATCACACTGCTTAGTTCTCCAAAATATCTGACCAACCTTGATTTTTTAAAGTAAATATTCATAGGATTGTATCTCCATTTATTTTTTCTCATGTTTGAAAATCCAGAACAAAAAAAATCTAGGATGTCAGATTCTTGGGCTCTAATTCTGACTTATTTCCTTGTAAACATTGTAAGTATACACAAAGCATTATTGACCCAAGGATTCTCAGTGTAAATATTTGGCTCCTTGCCAATGAAGTGCATGGGAAATTGACATAGATTGGAGAATGGAATGGAAAGCAAGCCTGGAAGCAGTTCAAGGGCATTCATTTTGGTTAGTCGGTGTCAGTGGTAGACCACTTCACTCAGATAAACATTTGGGGACCCAAAATCATGTTTATAGAGCTGATCTTTAAAGGTAACATAATGAGGGGATTTTAAATACACTGAGACAAATAAGATCTGCATTGTTGATAACATTTTACATAGGATTTCTTTCCTCTTTTTTTTTTAAGGATATAGAATGGACTCATATTGACTATTTCAATAATGCTGTAATTTGTGACCTCATAGAAAACGTGAGTACCTGATATACAGCTATCTGAAATGCCTTTGGTACAATAATGATTTTTAATTATAAATGGAAAGGTAACCCTGCATTGGATTTTACAATTTTTGTTTTGACAACTTGATTCTAGGAATTAGAGAATGAATATATGTTTCTTAAATACCAGGTAGGACTGTATCTAAATATAGAGAGATGCTAGAACATTCTTGAGGCTCCATAACAAACACTCACACCCCCAGGAAACTTGAAAACAAGGTGAATTGATGGGTATCATTTGCTTTGGCAAACACTCCATTCCAGCACTTTAAGTCTTTGAGTTCCTCTTACCTGCCTATTTAGATTCTGAGCCAAATTCAAGACTTCTGAGATTTGGGGTTAGACCATAGTGAGTTCCATCTGTTTGCTCTATTATTATGTCTCCTTTGGTTTCATGGTAGTTGTAACACATCTTTGGAGTGATGGGTTAGTTCCAGTACCCCATTGAGAGCCTTGTCTCTGCTCAGGAAATGGTCCAGTTCCAAGGGGCGTGTGGAAAGTGAAATCATAGTAGGTAACTTCTACTTTCTCAGCCCTCCTTACACATTCATTCACTCCTTTAAGGTATATACCTTGAGGGCAATCCAGAATCAGAATGGCCTTCTCAAGAAGTCTGTATCATGGTGGCATAGAGTCATTATAGGCTCATCTATGTGTTTGGGGCCTTGGGATATGCCAGATGCTCAGATATTTTTTAAATCACTAAAACAACAATCAGTGAATGTTTTATCTTCCCTTTGTTGGTACTCAAAAGCCAGTCCTATCATTTTTACACCATCTCGCTTCACAAAACTCATACCACATATGTACATCATTGTTTACCTCATCAAATTGTCCATTATAAATAAAAGTTAACAATATATAGTGGAACAGACTGGACCAAGAAGCCTCTCTGGGCACCTTCCTTCTTCTCTCTGGGACCTGATTTTTTATCTGCAAAATTGTGGCATTGAACCATATGATCCACAATCTTCCTACCAGTTCTAAAATCCTCAAAACTTGAAGGCACTGTGGTGATGTGACGTGTTAAAAGCATTAACATGCTCATATGCAAAGGAAATCTACTTCCTAGGAGACTAGAATGCAAACCACTGTAGGATGTGTTTTAAGAAGCTTTCTGTGTCCATCTTGGGCTGTAGGAGTTCAAGAATTCTTTTTTCTTTCAGCATTTTGTTGCCTTGCTTGGAAAGGCTATCCTAAAATAGAATGGGATTTTTTGGAAGTTAGGGGGTTTTCCCCTCCTAGAGGTTTTCAGATAAATCCTGGATAACCACTTGAAGAGAAGATTCCTAGATGAGTTGCACTCCAAACTGCAAAATGGTGGGATTGAACCACATAATCTCTAACCTTCCTACTAGCTCTAATGTGAAGTGTTCCTTTGTTTCTCTAGGAGGCATTGTGGGAGATTTTTCTATTTCTTCTATATGTAAATTTGGACTCTAGTAGATACTAATGTGATATTACATATGCTAGAATAAAATCAATAGTTTTTATTGGCTTGACAGTTTTTCCTGTGCCTGTTCATTCCTTAAGTATAATGAGCATTGAAAGTGATGAGCAGCCCTCATTGACATTATTCTGTGTTGCCTTCTCTTCTCTTTCTTCTGATTTACCTTTAGAATATGAATGTTGATATATCTCTTCAACTTGAACTCCCAAAAAGTCAGTGAATAAGAGCTCTCAAGCCAGTTGGTACTTGTCCTCATTCATTATTGTCTACAGTAAACAGTAACTAACTCATTTAATTTTTTGATGGAGTAAAATTTGCTCTAGGACCCATAACTTGTGAAATTCTTGATGAGCATGTTTCCCTTCTCAAATTTAACAATACATTTAATTACTTCCCTTTAAGTTTTGGAAGGGAAAGCCCAGTGGCAGTGTGCTTATTTAACCAAGCAGTGGCAGCCCAGAATACTTCCATTGTACACGATGATGGAAGAAACGCATGTTCATCTAAGAAAGAACCTTGATACCTACAGGAAGTATTTCCTTCCAGCATTCAGTTCAGAAATCCTGTTTATTCTTGTTACTATTATGATTACATTGTACTTCAAGAGAGTCCATACTTCCCCTTGGTTCCATCTGGAATGAGTACATGCTGCTGAAAGGATGTCCTGACTCCTGTGGGGAAGGTTGGAAGAGAGTAGGAAGTTTTGCATTGCTGGAAATAGGTAGAGTTTCTTTTAATTACTGCTTGGCTGCACTCTTGGGAGTTGGGGTGGCTATCACCATCTCTTTGGGAATGAAGTGACACGTGGACACCTTTATAAAGTGTACAATTAACATTTTCGTATTAAATTTAAAGCTGAGTACTGTGTTTTGGTTTTGCCTCTTGAGATTAAGGAAAAAGTGACAGATTCTGAAAGCGTGCTCTCTCTCTCTCTCTCTCTCTCTCACACACACACACACACACACACACACACACACACACACAAGTAGTCTTCATATCCAAAAAAGGAAGGGTCCAATTTTTTTTTTCTAATGAGGAGAATAATACTGTAAACTGCTTATGCTTAAAATGCACTAAGACTTTTAGGACATCAAGTACACAAATACATATGTATGAATGAATGTGTGTAAACATACATATATACACACACCTCTATTTCTATATATGTATTGTCTTTTCCAGTAGAATGTAAGCTTCTCAAGAACAAAGCCTGTTTCATTTCTGGTTTTGTATCTAAAGTTCCTGACATATAATAGTTGCTTTATAAACGTTCCTTGATTGATAATATATATATATATTTTTATTGCATTAGTCAGAATGAACTCTTAGAGCTTGTATCCCTCTGAACAATGACAAATGAACACATGTTTTTGTGTTTCCCTTTACAAGAAAATGAACATTGTAATCTCTATTACCTCTTTGGGAAGTTTTGTAAACATCTGAAACAGATTTCTCCGTTTGCTTCCCAAAGTGAAAATCAAATGATAGCTTGAAAAGTGTCTTTTATAGATTAATTCTCTTTGAGCTCTGCTATGTGATTTGAGATCTCATAATATGAAATTAAAACAATTATGTTGGTTTCCATATTCTAGATTCTAAATTGCATTCTCACTTTAAAAAATAAAAGCCTTAAACAAAGCTTCCCCCCCCAAACAAACCAATGAAATTATGTTAATCAGCAAGATGTTTAAAAAATAAACAAACCAAAAAAAAAAAAAACTGTTTCTTTCCCCTGAAATGAATTCTGTTTAAGGTCCCAGTGCCCTATTGACCCATGTTCTAATCTTGTCAAAAAAAAAATGTTGACCTTAGTGGTTTTAGATTTAAGCACTTTAAGAAGAATGGTTTTGTTTTTAAGTTAATTGTGTTTTAATGTGGTCATTACAAATAATTATTAGAACAATTGGCTGAGGAAGGAAGGAAACTTTTCTGGTGTTTTTTGTTTTTTAACAACTACAGAATACAAATGGAATCCTGGCTATGCTGGATGAAGAGTGCCTTAGGCCTGGCACAGTAACTGATGAGACCTTCTTAGAAAAGCTGAACCAAGTCTGTGCCACCCATCAGCACTTTGAGAGCAGAATGAGCAAGTGTTCACGGTTCTTAAATGATACCTCTTTGCCTCACAGTTGTTTCAGAATTCAGCATTATGCGGGCAAGGTAGTGTATAAATCCCTGAATTGCTGACAACTGTCATTTATGTCTATGTCACGGCCATCTGCCAGGTTAGGCAGCCTCAGCACTATTGACTGATTTCAAGGTTTCGAGTGTAAAAGTCTATGTAGCAGTAAGAAAATGATTGACTAGTGAGATTTTTCAGATCACCGAAGTTCAATAGCAATCAGAACCTGAAACCAGATAGGGTAAATTCCTTTAATGTATAGTACGCCATAAGGCAAGCCACTTTGCTTTAATACTATGTACTCAGCAATTTGCTATGTTTTTAACAAAAATGTTATAATTTTAAAAAGCATTCTGACTTCATTATTTTCATATGAAGCCATTTATCTCAAGCTTTATTAATAGATAGCTTATAAATACCTAGTAATTAAAACATATTGCTGATAAATGAAGTATGTTCTTTTAAAAATTGAAAGTCACAGTAGATAAATAATCATGCATAAAATCAGGAAATCATTCAGAGTATAAGAACTCATTACTAGATCCAGATGTTGAAAGTGTGTTGCAGGCATCCATAATTCCTCACCTATCCTTATGGAGGTTTTGATGTTATTTATTATATAAGAAAGGTGATAGAAATTAATTTGGGCAGTGTTTTAGCCAACTTCTTAAGCCTTTGGTTCAAGAAAGTTACTAATTTTAGTTGGTTTCCCATTATTTACAGAAAAGGCCCTAAAAATTTCAAAGGAAATCATTTGGAACTTTTTCCTCAGTGGGAAATGTATATACTGTGTCTAAAGTAATAAACGTTACAAATGAGTGTAATTAAAATTAGTGGGGTACTATTTCATTTCTATATTCTTCCCCAGTAAATTTACTCACATAAAATATATTCTTTTTGTGGTACAAAGTACTGAAAATACAAATAATATTTGAACATTTTCCTCCCCACTCCTGTCTTGGTGAGATTGAAACTTATGGCATATTTAGCAGGTAAAATATAACCTCAGAAGATGTGTTTAGGCAGGAATAGAGCTAAAATTGGAAAATGTTAAAATAACATTTGGAGCTCTTGCAAATCTTGGAGGATAAAAAAAATATTTTGAGATCTGTCTATTTACACAGATGGAAGATAAACTGAGAGGTTTTTTTTTTAATGTTTAGAGCTAATTTGGTATTATAGTGTGACTAAAGCATTGGGTTGTTCATGGAGAAGGTGGTATCTGAAAACAGATTTTCTTGAAATGTTTCTTTAAAGAGTTTAACACTGTTTGATTTAGCCTGCTTGCCATTCATTTTGATGTATTTTCTTTACAGGTTATGTATCAGGTAGAAGGATTTGTTGACAAGAACAATGATCTACTCTACCGTGACCTGTCTCAAGCCATGTGGAAGGCCAGCCATTCTCTGATAAAGGCTTTATTCCCTGAAGGAAACCCTGCCAAAATCAACCTGAAGAGGCCGCCCACTGCAGGATCGCAGTTCAAGGCTTCCGTGGCCACACTGATGAAGAATTTACAGACCAAAAATCCAAACTACATTAGGTACTTCAGGCTTATCAAAAACTGGAAAGTCACTTGTGAAGCCTCTTTAGGGCAATAATGTCAAACTCAAATAGAAACAGATCCGTGGTGCCACTTGCAGTATCTGTGTTGAATTTTTATTTATTTTGTTAAACACTTCCCAATGATATTTTAATCTGTTTGGATTGCCTTTTTCACCTCTACTCTAGAGGGTAGAATATTTTTCAGATCTTATTTGTCCACACATAGTCCAGCATTTTTATTATTAAACTTGGTCTTGAACAGTTTTGGAGGAAACCATTGTTGGAGGTATAGAAATTCCTCATTTGTAATCATCAGTACTCTTATCCTTGATGCCAGTAGGAATTGTTTCATTCTTTGTACTCGTATCCCCATTGCCCAGCACATTTAGATATTTAACTAATATTTGTTCATTGAAATGAATACAAAACTGGATCTAGTAATGGATGAGCTTTTTTAGAGGAAACGTATCTAGATTTTTCCTCTGAGATTTGCAAACCAAGAAGAGGTTAGAAATAAATGTTTGTGTGATGTTGAATAATTCCCATCATAGGAATAGAAGGTACTTTCTTAAGGAGTTAATTTGTCCAATTCTCCTTTCAACATAAATACAATTTATTTCAGAGCTGCCATTACTTATGGATTCAGTAAAGGTGAGGTCTTACTATAGGTGACTGTATGTTTGATGGGCTTTGTTCCAAAAGGATGTTTCTGGTGGAGCTGACATCACATCAAACACCCAACTTCTTGAATTACTTTTGGTAGAAATTAACATTAGTAATACTACTGTACTGACCGTATAAATAGACAAAGTACCTTGTACCCTAATGCATTATAGTCAAGGACTCTGTTGTAAACCTATACATAGATGGCAAGAGTATTGAATACTATTGGCATTTTTTAAATTTAGAATATACTATTGGCATTTTAAATTGATGGCATGATATTTTTAGATGTAAAAAGGAGAAGGTGAAATTGACCAACTGAACTGAAAGAAATGAATTATAATTCTATGGAGATTTATTTATCCATGGTATATGTCTATATCTAACAGTTGAGAATATGAGAAATGTATTTGATAATCTCAACTTGGCCATAAGCAACAGAGAATGTTTTACAATAGTTGTTCCCATGGATTTATTATAGAGTTCTTTTAAAATGAATTTCAAATAAAGTATCATTCATAGTTGCATGGTTTTATCTTGTATAGAAAAAATAGACTTGTAAAAAAAGTTTCTTTTAAGAAATACCATTTAATATCAAAATACCCTTCATTTTTCAGGTGTATTAAGCCTAATGACAAAAAAGCTGCCCACATCTTCAACGATGCCCTGGTGTGTCACCAGATCAGGTACCTCGGTCTCTTGGAGAATGTCCGTGTAAGAAGGGCAGGCTATGCCTTCAGGCAGGCTTATGAGCCTTGCCTAGAAAGATACAAGATGCTTTGCAAGCAAACCTGGCCCCATTGGAAGGGGCCTGCCAGGTGAGAAAATTGACAGATTTAATCATGAACTTTAAGAAGGAGAAAAACTTGTCTTTTCCTTCATGCTGTTAGCCTGAATGTTAAAGTGATATCTTGATTAGGTTAATAGTAATAATTGACATTGGTACATATTTTACCATTGAGAAGTCAGAGTCTGATCCTCAGAGCAACTGGCCTCAGAGAGATTAGATGAAACAGCTTTTTAGAGGTAAATCAGGGACTCGGCATTCTCCAGAAATCCAGATGCAAGGCTCTGTCCATTGCAGCAGGCTCCAAAACAGGTTCACCTCTACTTTGCCTCCCTTCTTGGGTCATCCAAGAGGATTCTTTGATTCCGTTTCATTGGCTTATATCGTTAGTGGAATTTAAAAACAGGCTTATATCCGATGAAGAAGGAATTGATCAATACCTCCTAGTAGAACGTTAGAACCTTACAAATCCCCTCTGAACACCTCTATTTTATAGGTGAGGACACTGTGATCCAGCAGTAGAGATGGTTAGTTATTTGCAGTGATGGGCTTTGATATAATTTAGAAATTCTTAAATTAAAAATGTTCTTTCTGTTACATGATCTTGCCTCCACCTCAGTTCAGCAAGTCCTTTTCCAGCATCTGTGCAATAAGGAGGGAGATATACTGTTCTAGGTGCCGAGGACACTCAGAGGAAGCCAAGAATAATACTATCCCTCAGGAGCATACAAGCAACATTTACCTCATCTTTCACATAAAAGTTGAATGGCCACCTTTTTGCCAATTGACCACTTTATAATTAGAGATAGAAAACCATAGAAAGATAGTGTAGGTCTAACAAAGAGTTTACCACACCAGCTGATAGGAGGCGTTGGTGCCATATCAAACTCTGATGTTGATTTTTGGGGTATTATGGTATAAAATTCCTCTTTTGGATAAGTGAAAAATTGAAATAAATAAGCTTAGAGGTCACTTCTTGTGCTAATTCTTTACTTCTCTGAATCCATGGGATTTAATTTCTTTATGTTTCATTTTCCTACCTAGAAAACAAAGGCTGAGTGGATAGCTATCCGAGGAGTCAGGAAAACCTGGATTCAGGTCCTACTGCTGATCCATACGTACTGTTTGTAAAATTCTGGGCAAGTTGAGTCACCCCTCGGTGCCCCAAGGCAGTCATCTGAGACTATAAAGAGCCAGTTCTGGGGAGAGAGAACTTCCTTATTAGGAGTTTCCCTCTATCAATGGAATCTTGGGTCTGGTTTAAAACACACACAGGCACTCACATGCAGAAAAAAAAATAAGGAAACAATTAAAGCATATACCTCTGCCCTGCCCAGCTCCTACTATGGAAGTAAAATATTGTGAGCCCTGTGCAGCTTGTCTTAGTCATACCTAGGAATTCCTATGCTCAAGATTGGTCTGTTTCCTGAGTTTCCCACTCCCTGGCATTTTTTCTCTACCCTTATTTCCTTGCACCTGTCCCAGGAATTGTTTTGAAAATACCTTCAGTGGGTTAACCAAGGAGGCTTAGAATAAATCTTTGTACACGTTTGAAAGTCTTTTCCTTGCATTTCATAATCCCTTCTGTGTAAACCCAATTTGATTGGTACGTAAATACACTTATATAAATGCGGAGCATTGCTATTATTGGTCAAATAGAAGAAGAAATTGACTGTAGGTTCAGGTTTCCATTAAAAAATTCAGTGATGAACCTAAATAGACAAGTTTACCCAAAGGATTAAGAGGGTTCGGTGTAATCGGTGGTATTAAATTTCTAATAGTTCTTTCTCCTTGAAATTTAGAGGAGGAGAATATGGAAGGAGTGAAATAAAACAAATAAGAGTGAAATGTCTAAATGAACATTTTTTTTTTCTTTCCCAATTTGAATTAGTTTATTTAGTCAATTTAGAACATTATTCCTTGGTTACAATAATCACATTGTTTCCCTCCCTCCCCTCCACCCACTCTTCCTGCAGCCAACATGCAATTTCATTGGGTATTACTTGTGTCCTTGATCAGAACCCATTTCCATGTTGTTGTTTACACTAGGATGTTCATTTAGAGTCTACATCCCCAGCCATATCCCCATAGACTCATTTGATCAAGCAGTTGTTTTTCTTCGGTGTTTTTACTCCCACAGTGTTTCCTCTGAATATGGATAGTGTTTTTTCTCATAGATTCCTCCCAGTTGTTCAGGATCACTGCATTGCCACTAATGGAGAAGTCCCTTACATTCGATTGTACCACAGTGTATCAGTCTCTATGTACAATGTTCTCCTGGTTCTGCTTCTCTCACTCTGTATCACTTCCTGGAGATTATTCCATTCCCCATGGAATTCCTCCAGTTTGAGCACAATAGTATTCCATCACCAACATATACCACAATTTGTTCAGCCATTCCCCAATTGAAGGGCATCCCCTCATTTTCTAATTTTTTGCCACCACAAAGAGCACAGCTATGAATATTCTTGTACGTGTCTTTTTCCTTATTATCTCTTTGGGGTACAGACCCAGCAGTGCTATGGCTGGATCAAAGGGCAGGCAGTCTTTTATCACCCTTTGGGCATAGTTCCAAATTGCCCTCCAGAATGGTAGGATCAATTCACAACTCCACCAGCAATGAATTAATGTCCTGACTTTGCCACATCCCCTCTAACATTCATTACTTTCCTTTGCTGTCATATTGTCAATCTGCTAGGTGTGAGTTGGTACCTCAGAGTTGTTTTGATTTGCATCTCTGATTATAAGAGATTTAGGGCATTTTTTCATGTGCTTATTAATAGTTTTCATTTCTTTAACTGAAAATTGCTTATTAATATCATTGTCCATTTTTCAATTGGAGAATGGCTTGATTTTTTGTACAATTGGTTTAGCTCTTTATAAATTTGAGTAATTAGACCTTTGTCAAAGGTTTTTGTAGTGAAGATTGTTTCCCAATTTGTTGCTTCCCTTCTAATTTTGGATGCATTCGTTTTGTTTGTACAAAACCTTTTTAATTTGATGTAATCAAAATTATTGATTTTTACATTTTGTGGGCTTTTTTCCTAGCTCTTGCTTGGTTTTATAGTTTCCTTCTTTATATTCAGGTCATTCACCCATTCTGAGTTTATCTTGGTGTAGGGTATGAGATGTTCATCCAAACCTAATCTCTCCCATATTGTCTTCCAATTTTCCCAGCAGTTTTTATCAAATAGTGGGTTTTGGTCCCAAAATCTGGAATCTTTGGGTTTATCATATACTGTCTTGCTGAGATCACTTACCCCATGTCTATTCCACTGATCCTCCTTTCTGTCTCTTAGCCAGTACCAAATTGTTTTGATGACCACTGCTTTATAGCATAGTTTGAGATCTGGGACTACAAGTCCTCTGTCCTTTGCATTTTTTTTTCATGATTTCCCTGGATATCCTTGATCTTTTGTTCTTCCAAATGAACTTTGTTATGGTTTTTTTCTAATTCAGTAAAAAAGTTTTTTGGTAGTTCAATGGGTATGGCACTAAATAAGTAAATGTAAAAGAACGCATTTTAAAGCATTCAAAATAATAATAAAAGTTAATACACCAAGATGTTTTTTCTTTAGCATTTAGTAAATAATATATATTCATAATTACAAGAACAATGAAATCTTTTTATTTTTGGTTTGTTTATCCTGTTTTAGATTTATTTCATTTGTTTTTGTTGGTATAGCTGAATTCTTATAAATAGAGAATTGGTATAAACAAAATTAATATATATATAAATATAAAAAATTGGTATAAGTAGAGCTTCCTATAGTAGGATTGGAAATCATTGTTGGTTCAATATTTGATTATGTACTTTGGGCACCTTAGTGTCCCAGCAGCTCTCAAAATTGCATAACATCTATATTGGTATAAAGAGGAGTTTGGGGGTAGCTAGGCGGCTCAGTCGATAGATTTCTGACTGTTGGGAGGACCTGGTTTCAGATCTAGATTCAGATACTTCTTAGCTGTGTGGCCCTGGGCAAATCACTTAGCCTCATATACCTAGCTCTTGTCGTCTCCACTGTCTTAGAGATGTTACTAAGACAGAAAGTAAGGGCTATTTTAAAAAGAAATTTAAAAAAGGAAACTCCTACCCTGGTGAAATCCTGTTTGTACCCATAAAAAAAAATTCAGTGAATGTTATAAAAAAAGTAATAAAATTATTTTTAGAAGTTCTTTCAAGAAAGATGTTTTGTAAAAAAACAATGACATTCTAAGTTTGAAGTTTTGTTTTGTTTTCTGTATCAAATAATACAAGGCACTATATAGTTTGTTTGGAAAGAAACATTTTATAGCTTAAAAAGTAAGAGAGAAAAATGCCTTATCCTTTTTTGATTTTCCTAGAGCTGGTGTGGAAGTGTTGTTTAATGAATTAGAATTCCCTTTGGAAGAATACTCCTTTGGTAGATCCAAGATATTTATCAGGAACCCAAGAACGGTATGTGTGACTCAAATCATCTTCTCAGAGGTTTTAGTCATTTGTGTAGGCAGGTTCAGGAAGAAAAATCTAACTCTAATCTATCACAATACACTAATTGGGAGATGGGGAGGAACAATGTTTCCTTTTTTTTTTTATGGCTGCTTGAATATTTTACTGTTCTGGGCAGAAAATTTTTACACAACTTGATGCTGACAAAGCATTTTAAAAAGGGTTTTAATTTAAAAAATTATATGTAATCAAATATTTCCCGTGGAAATGCCTGATACTTTTGATTTTATTGAGTACAGTAAAATTTAGTTCAGTTTTATGAGAACAGTCACATTATTGGTCACTATTACACCGTCAATTTTTCTTTTCCTTTTCTGATGACATCAGCTTCATCTTCATGGGGCTTTGAGTCTTTCTCCCTTACCTACCAGTTTCTGCTGCTTGACTCTGGTAAAGTGATCACTCCAGTCAATCATCACTTTTCCATCTGCTTAGAAATGGGAAGGCCCACTATTTAAATCCTTAGGAGGCTAGCCAGTGGCCAGCCAACCCAGTGGTAGCTGATAAGCCAGTTAGAGTGCAAAGAGTATCAGAAAAAGAAAGTGAAAAGAACCCTATAAATGGTGACTTAGAACCAGCCGTGTTTTTAAAGGAAAATTTTAGCTGTGTGACAACTTATCGTGCATGGGAGCACCTTCGTCTACATGGTTTGAAGGGAACACTAGAAAAAAGCCAATCTGTTCATGTAAAATTAGAATTATAAACTACTTCACAGAAACTCTGACATGGCCAACAAAGAACTACCTGTTTCAGATCCTTCATAAGATTACTTTAATAGTTTGATCAGAATAATACTAATTAACATAGCAATAATTGTGCACTTTTGTATAGTGCTTTGATGTCTATAAAATGCTTACCTCACAACGGTTTTGTATTATCTCCATTTCTGAACTGAGGCATTAAAAAAGACCAAGTGTCTTGTACCTTTTCATAGTTTACCATAAGTGAGAGAGCTGAGATTCTTTTTTAAAAATTTTATTTATTTTTTCATTTATTACATTAAAATACCTAGTTAACCCTCTCGCTTTTTTCCCCTCCCTCCTATTAGAGAAGACGTCCAAAGATATGTACATATTAATCCATGCCTTATTTCTATTTATCAGTTCTTTTGATCATTTTTCAAACAGTATTTCTAATTAAATTTCATTATCTTCCCCAATATTTATAAAAAGTCGACCCTTAATAAATATTTAGAGGATCCTAAGATTTCAGGATTGAGTCTAGTTCCCTCAATTTTAAAGATGAGGCACTTGGGGGCCAAGACAGAGGAAATAACTTTCTGAGGGTCTCGGACCGGAATTCCAACTTATGCCTTCTGGCTCTAAATCCAGTGTTCTTTCCACTGTACAATGCCTTGGGTTTGATAAATTGTACAAAGGAAAATTTCAACCCAACACCAAAAAATTGCCAGAGGACAAATAAATTCCACATTAATGAAGTTTTACTTTTTCTATATTTATTAGCAAAAATTGTGCATATGCTGGTTTCCAGTTTGATGTGAAACTGAAGTTCGCATGACTGACCCTATTGTATCATTCATTATATTGGCTTCTTAAGAATGTGATATTCTGGGTTTGAACCTTTGATAACTTTGAGTAATTTTTTTTTTTAATGTGCTACTTAACAGCTATTCAAGTTAGAAGACCTAAGAAAACGACGCCTTGAGGACCTGGCCACTCTCATTCAGAAAATATTTCGAGGTTGGAAGTGCCGGACACACTTCCTGTTAATGAAGAAGAGTCAAATTGTTATTGCTGCCTGGTACAGAAGATATTCAGTAAGCTAGCACTCTTTAAACATGTGGTCTTTATTATATGATAAATTGTTCTGATATTTACCTGTGATCATTTTGGAGTTGGCCTGGATAGTATCTTAGATGTCCTTTCTTTCTTTTAAATCTGTGAATCCATGTCCTGGGAAATTATAGTATTTTAATCAGCAAAAATGGAATCTAATATCATTGATTCATTTAAACTTTAGGATATGGAAGCCTAATGATTCCATGTTAAGATCTCTGTAGCAAACTCTCCATTTTCATGTGTTGTAAAGAATAACAATAATAAAACCTAGCATTTATGAAGTTTTTTAAGCCTGGCAGGCCACTGCATGTTTTATCTGAGGCTGCAAGCCTGAGCTAAAAGATTTAATTTCTTCTGATTCCTGAGAAAATTTAGCTGTGTTGATAACATGTGCAAAAGTATTCTTATCTAATGGATAAAGAATTTTAGTCATTTGCTTTCTCTCAGGGATTGAAGATTCATAATTACAATTAATCAGGTTTCAGGTACCTGTTCATATTTTTTTTTAACTCATTTAACAGGTGATTCAGAAAATGAAAATTTGAGTGCTTCCATTTGGAATTTTTAGTCAATAGACATGTTTCACACTAAGGGCAGGTTAAATCAATGATAAATTTTGCTGGTGTATGCCCATAGTACATTTTAGTACCATACAAATGATCTTGAAGTTTTGATGATGTATATACCCTTGGAATACTCTACCTATTTTTTGATCAATAGATATGTTTCACACTAAGGTCAGATTAAATCAATCATAAGTCTTGCTGACATTCTCCCATAGTATATTTTAGTACTATACAAATGATCCTGCAGTTTTGAAGATTAATGAGGTATTTAACTTCTCATTGATTTACACTAAGCAGCTAAAGAAAATCTGCTTGATTTTCAGCCCTTTGAAGACAGAGTATCTGCTTGACTTAATATAATGCAGTCAAACAAAGCAGAACTTCCAATATGAATGTGTGTGGTTAAATCGATGCTCAATTTATTCGTGGCATTTTTTAAAAGATGGATTGTTGATTTCATTATTGTGAGATGGTCCCGCTGTAATGGATTTCTCACTGGGGAAAACTCTAGTTCCCTCAACTGGATTAAAAATCATAATGCTCTGCCTTGTATTTGAGGTAATAGCAGTATAGACTCAGACCTATGTAGGCCTACATTATTTTTTCCTTTTTAAGATCATGAATGGAGATGGAAAATAGGACATACAATAATGTTATGACCATTGTAAGCACCCAGAATCATCACTGTAGGATTTTATTGTTAATTGCTTGGGTAGTGGTTAGATGTCCAAATGATAATTATATTTTAGGTTTATCACTATTAAAACTGGCACATGGCACATTCTTTAAGGAGAAACTAAATTTTCTTCAATCTACAAGCCAATTTTATAACTAAACATAAAAATACTCATCAGATTTAGTCACGACTAAATATTTTCCTTCTGCTGTGAATTCACTTCTATTGGAATGATATTTCAAAATCATTTTCATTTAGTTGAAAAATCAAATTTATGAGATGAAATGTCAGTTCATGTGATAAAAATAAATACATAAACAGGATCTCATTGCTCCTTAAGAAAAACTTTGGGAAATGAATGAAGCTTTCACAGGGTCAAGCCTTCAGAGAGTCAAAAATACCCAGTGATTTGCCTATTCATTTAAGACCTTTAAAAAAGTTGGTCTGGCAGCAGGGTCCTGGTCATGTCCCTGCCACTGCCGCTGAGTGCAGGTAGGAGTACAAAGGATGGAAGGAGCAAGTGTGAGACTGGAAGGCAGAGAAGGCAGAGGAATAGTTCCATTTCAGTTTTCTCCCCCCCCCCCCCCCCCACCTCCAGTCCGCACTTCCCTTTGTTCAGCCCTACAGTTGTGTACATAGCACTGCTCACCCCTCTTTCTCTTTCGCCTTCAGCAACAAAAGAAATATCAGCAGATAAAGAGTTCTGCCATAGTGATACAGTCGTTCATCAGAGGCTGGAAGGTGAGTTGGAATGCGATTTCCTGGTTGGGAATCTTCCCATTCTTACAAGTGCCGGCTCCCAGGAGTTGGTTGAGGAGGAGGAAGCCTCCTTATTGTCAGGTACACCCTCCATCAGCCCTAAAGGCGTGTGTTGGGAGCCAGAATGGCCTCCTGATACCTGATGATGCCGGGGTCACGCGTCTCTGTTCTCTGAGAAAGGCCTGGGGAGGGCCGGCAAGAGAAACGGTACCTGCTGAGGGAGCTCCAGGCCACAGCTGGGGTGCTATTTTTTTTAACCCTTACCTTCCATCTTAGACTCAATACTGTGTATTGGTTCCAAGGCAGAGGAGCAGATAGGGCTGGGCCAGGTTAAGTGGCTGAGGAAGTGTGTCTGAGGCTAGAGCCTGAGTCTCAATCTACCAAGCCACCTACCTGCCCCCTTACTGTCGTTGTTTTTAAATGTAATGCTATTGATATTTTATTGTATTTCACTTTTTAATAAATTTAATTAACATTAAACCTCATTTTTAATGTATTTTGTTAACTATTTCATCTGATTCTGACCATCCCAGGGACATGTTTGACGCCTTCTTTCAGAAGGCCTTCTTCCCATGCCCTTGGGTCCCACCGGCCATGGAGCGTTGACCTGTTTTCCATTCTTCTCTCCCTCTTCCTTACCCCTGGGGGTGACGTCACAGGTGCCTGAGCTGTCCATCAGTGGTGCGTCCTGGATCCGGACCCATTCTAGAGGGGTGATGGGCCAGGTGCCTGTTTGCAGGCCTCCCTCCTAGACTGTAACTCCCGAGTCTGTTCCTCGGCCCCTCCCTAGGCTTGGGGCTTGGGCCTGGATAAGACTCCCTGGGAATGGCTTAGCCTCAGCGTGGCGGCTTCCCCGGCCGTCTCCCAGTCTTGGGGCCAGCCCAGGAAAAGATGGGCCTCTGACACGGACTGCTGGTGTCCATTGTCCTGGGGAACCAGAGGCCCTCACAAGCAGCCCGCGTCCTCCCTGCCCGCCTGCCCATGGTCGGCCCCCTCGTTCATCCACATGAGCCGCTTTGCCCACCTTTCCCTCCTGGGCCCTTCCGTGGTCTCAGCCCCCGTCGGCCTTCTGGAGGTCACGCCTGACCCCTTCCTCCCGCCGTGTCAGCGAGCTTTGTATTTGTTTTAGCAGACATCAAACAAAGGAGGCCTCCCAGTCCCCTCTCGCACACGGGGGCTTAGTCTTCCTTTCTTACACGCGCGGTCTAAAACTTGGGGGGGCTTAGCCAGCTTTGTCTGATGTCTAAGGATGGACAGCCAAAACATCCTTTTCCTTCTCCAGGGGCCGTCGCCCTGCTTCGGTCCAAACGTTGTGTGGTTAGCACAGAGATGCTGCTTCCAGGGACCCGCAGCCCCCCATCTGTCGGGGGAAGAGCGCCTCTTTGTTAAGCTCTTCTTCTGGTCTAGCTGAACTACCCTAAGCTGAGGGACAGCTAGGGGGTCTGGGGGACGGGGAGGTCCTGGGTTCAAATGTGGCCTCAGACACTTCCCAGCGGACCCTGGGCGAGTCCCTTAACTTCCATTGCCTAGCCCTGACCATTCTTCTGCCTTAGGACCATTCCTTATTATCGATTCCAAGAAGGAAGATAAGGTTTTAAAAAATAAAATAAAAAAAGAATACCCTGAACTGGTCCTGCCAGAAATGGATCTATAGTCGCTGTCCCATTTCCCACACTGCTGCAAAATGAGATCGAATTGCTAATGACTTTTAGGGCAGCGAGTGACTCTTAGCTACATTCTGAGAGCCACCGTCTTACTGTAGAGTAGGCTCACGTCCCTCTCTTAGGCAGTTGTTTTTTTGTTTTGTTTTCTAAAGAAATCCTTACTTTGTTCTAGTAAGAACTCCAAAACAGAAGGGCAAGGGTTAGGCAAAGCAAGGTTAAGTGATTCAACTCGGATCACACAGCCAGGAAATATAGGAAGACCCGTTTGAACCCAAGTCCTCCCAGCTCCGGGCCTGCCTAGCTGCCCTCTTGTTACTGCTTTGGTCCCCTAGCGTGTGAGGTTCTGCTGGTTTTCCTCGAAGGGAAGCCATGGGTTCTGGTGGAAAGAAGGCAGGACTTAGAGCTGGGAGTGCGAGTGCGAGTCTTGGAGTGCACTTACTGGTTGAAAGACCAGAGCAAAATCCCTTCCCTTCTGAGGCTTTATTGAATCCTTTGTAAAATGGGATTAGAGTCCTGGGGGTCCCTAACTGGAGAGTTGTGGTGAGATCTTGGCCACTGCATGATATTATTCCTATAAAACTCTGATGGTGAAGAAATAACTTCATTATACTAATATTTGTTCTTCTAACAAAAGAAGCTTTTGAAAGGTAGAATTTGTTTTTAAAAGGACTTTGTTGATATTTTTCATTTTTTCATCATCTTAATTTCTAGATATACTTCTCCCACATCCCACCCAGAAAGCCATCCCTTTGGACAAAGAATAAAAAGGAGGGAGGGAAGAAGTTCACCTTAAAACTAAGCAATCCATCAAGGGAGTCTTGACAGTATAGTATATACAGTATTTCTGGAACCATCTTCCCTTCTCTACTTCTTATCTGTTCTTTGTGGCTGCTAAAAGGGAATAGAGGGTGATAATCATTTCTTGAAATTTTTGAAATGATTATTTTTATTTAAAAAATTTTTTTTTAATCCTTACCTTCCATCTTAGAATTAATACTGTGTATTGGTTCTAAGGCAGAAGAATAGTAATGGCTAGGCAATGGGAGTCAAGTAACTGATCCAGAGTCACATAGCTAAGAAGTATCTGAGATCAGATTTGAACCCAGGACCTCCTGTCTCCAGGTCTGGCTCTCCATCCACTGAGTTGCCTCACTGCCCCTATCTTTATTTTTAAAAGTATCTCTATGGCACTTGCTAAGTGCTCAGCACTTTAAACAAATATTATCTCATTTGATCCTCACAACAGTCTTGGGAGGGAGGTATTATGATTATTATCCTCATGTACTTTTTTAAAACTATTTTTATAGTAAATAAACTTTACTATTTTACTATCTTCATTTACAGTTGAGGAAGTTTTGAATGAAATGAACAAGAGATATTTTTTGTTCTATTTTTTTATATTTTTCTTTTTCTTTTGGATGTGTCCTAGGCGCGAAAGATTCTGCGTGAATTAAAACACGAGAAGCGCTGTCAAGAAGCCGTCACCACCATTGCTGCTTTCTGGCACGGTACCCAGGTAGGCGAGACGCTGCCTTACAATCCGGTGATTTGGGGAGAGACGCGGGAGCAGAATCGCAGTCCCTCCCTACTAAGGAACAGAATGATGTCACTGACTCCACTCCCAAAACTTGCATTTATTTCCCTTTTTGCTGCTTGCTTGTTTTTCAGCAGTTTGGGCGTTGAACAGCAGCACATGCTTTCGAGTTGACTGTTTTGTACTGACTCATTTCTCTCTCTTTTTTCTTTCTCCATTGGGAACCAGCAGTAACCATTTCTGCCTTAAACTTTTCTATAACTCCTTTTCAAATACACCACAGGCGCGAAGGGAACTGAGACGACTGAAGGAGGAGGCTAGGAATAAACATGCTATTGCTGTTATTTGGGCTTACTGGCTTGGACTTAAGGTACTTCATGCACACATCCCATCACTCCCTTCTGTGACGCGATGGTATCCAACCCTAATCAGTAGCCTATAGAGAGGATTAATGACTAATGAAAGTTGGCTAATATCGGTGCATGCGTTTGATGCCACACAAAAAAAAACCCCCAAAAAAACTTTGAATGTCAGAATGTCAGTTATGTTTGTAGAAAGCTCAAGCATGTCCAGACAAACAATACTAATAACTTACTAATGAGATAATAGTGTAGAATTTTAAAAAATGTTTTAAATTTTAAAACAACCGGTTTTGAAATTGTTTGAACTAAATTATGTGGCATGCATGTTTCTTTTGGCTACTGGCCATGATATTTAACTTTTTATGGTAATTTTTTAAAACTTGGATTGTATCTTATACAATCTCTTTACAATGGGGATGCAAAAACCTAAAAATCATACTTTTAAAGAAGTTTAGGAATGAAATTTATCCATCAGGCCTACAGAAGCAACTCTTGGGAAGGAAACATGAATATAAAATATTATCATCCCAGTTTTAACAGAAAGCTGTTTCCATGCAAAACTAGGCTTATGGCCCCCAAAGAATCCCCGGAATTTCAGCATCAGCTGTTTGTTTTCAGAAACAAAGTCCTCCTGAAATACTCTTGCTAATCCCCAGGCTAGAATTGGAGGCTGTGTGAACACTGAAAATACACCAGGGAGCAATATTTTAGATATTTTTATTACTTTAAACAGCTAAAGATCTCTTTGCTCAAAATTTGGATTCCTTTTTAAAAAGAAAAATGTTGCTATGGTCCTCCTGAGGCAGTTTGATATTTTGGAAAGAGCATTGGACTTAGTTAGGAAGTCCTTGACAAAGCCTGCATCTGACAGACTTTCAGATGCTAAATAAATGTCAGTTGTTGTTATTATTATTATTATTATCTCTGCAAACGAGAAGTCGCATGAAGAGCTCAAAGCTACCTAAAGTAGATCATACACAACCCAT
The DNA here is from genome assembly GCF_027887165.1 of Monodelphis domestica. Lineage (NCBI taxonomy): Eukaryota > Metazoa > Chordata > Mammalia > Didelphimorphia > Didelphidae > Monodelphis > Monodelphis domestica. The sequence goes on from NC_077230.1 coordinate 209,357,256, forward strand.
TATCTTAGAGCTACACCAGTAGAACTAGTAGAATTAGGTAGTACCAGGCTCTTTGTAAGCACTGGGAGCAAGATAGCTCCCCACATTCAAGGACTTCATTCTATTCTAAAAGGTAAAAGCACATAAACAAAAGTCAAAAGGAATAAGGAAGTGGCAGAGCTCTGTGTATCAAGAATAGCAAAAACCTTTAATAATGTCAGCTCAATCAAAGAAGCTTACCTTGCGTGGTTTTAGACTTTTATAATAAATTATCCAAGGTCATGTTATTCCAGTAACTTCAGACATTAACTATTTCTTCATATACATCAATGTTATTTTCATCTACCTCTTAATCAGATATTTCTTGAAATTCCAACTTTAGTTGGAACTGTAACCATCAGGTTACATTTTTGTCCATGAGACCCATGTTCTTCAGTGAACAGCTAACTCCAAAAGTCTCTCCTTGAGCCAAACAAATACTTTTTTGAGATGTATACATGTCAGAAATAAGTCAGCCACTCATTTAAGGAAAATAATTAGTGATAGTGAAAGTTCATGGCCATGTTGACATTATCAAAAAGTTATTATATTGATATTAAGTATATATTGATGATTAAAAATAAACAAATAATTTTAATGGTTGAACGTCTCCCAAAAGTTAAAACAGAAATCTCATGAACTTCTAAAAGGGAGAAAGTAGAATTCTCTATTTTGTGTACAATTTGAACCAAGTACATGGAATTAGAAAGTAGAAAATTTTCCAAAATCTTCTTCCACTTACTTAGTTCATCATTGTTTATTATGACAGAATAGATACTTTAATCTTAATTAAAAACTGAGTGCTTTAAACTGGCAAGTTATTTTTTTTTATTCAGAATTTATTGAGGTGTGAAGTTAATTCCACTATCTGTCTGTGTACTTGACTATAATAATGACTGGAGTTTTCATTAAAGAATACTTCAGATTTTTAATACAAAGGATTTTTTTTTTTTAATTTAAAGGCCAATCTTCAGGGAAATAGTCTCTATTCATATTTTTCTCTTTATAGTCGCAGTTAAGAGGGCTTCCTTTTAAAAATCTTCCTTTTTAATTAATAAATCTAAACAAGGACGTACAGCTTCTTTAGCTCTTTGTGCCCGTAGCATTTTAAGGGTTAGTTAAGGACACAGAAAAAAATAAATGAAAAAAGGAAGGAAGGAAAAGAGGGAGGGATGAGGCAAAAAGAAGGCAGTAGTGACAGAATGCTGCCAATTTTTGGCCTCAGTTGATTCTTGTGCAGAATCTTGTTCCATTGAAAACATCAGTGTCCTTTGTACTATTTTCACCCTGATCTTTGGTTTAAATGGTCATATCCTGTTCTTCCATCATTCTGTAATCTTTATTCATAAATCAGCTGTTCTGTTTGGGAGTACCTTTTTTCTGGACATTGTGCTATCTGCATTGGGCTGTCTCTTTTATTCACTATCTAAACCTTTTAGGCTCGAAGGGAATTGAAACGCTTGAAGGAGGAGGCTAGGCGTAAGCATGCAGTTGCTGTCATTTGGGCTTACTGGCTTGGACTGAAGGTACTCTCAACTACTCCTTCCTCTCAACAATGAACTAAGTGAAGCGTGGCACCTACTAACATTGCCATCTGGTTTTTTGGTGTGGGTTTTTTTCTGTGCTTGCTATTGATCTGCACTATCTTTTAGACTCTAGTCTTACCTAATTGGAGTTCTGTTATTTTATTTTGTTTTGTTTTCTTTCCTTTCTGGGGGATAAGTCTTGTAAGATATTTTCCCATTTTAATATCTATTTTGGTCATCTTTTTTTCAAATGATACATTTTAGAATTATCTTCAGAGACATTTTTATTTCATCAAAATTCCAACATCAAACTAAAAGTTCAGTTTAGTAAAACAAGTCCAAATCTTTTAAATGTTTTTCCTTTCTTCTTTTTATCATCCTAATTTTAATGCTAAAGCATTAACAGAAAGATAATCCCCCTCCCAAAGCACTGCTTTCCCTAAAACAGCCAACAATATGGAATTCAAATCATGCTTTACTACATTTCTCCATTTAGATGAAAGAAAGAATAATCTGTGTTTACCCTGGAGGCTTGACTAATGGACTACTCAAGTTAAACTAAGACACTAAATGCAGGAAATGTGTTTGCTTTAAAACCAGGGTTATGGCATTAAAATCGTGGTGTACAAACTAATATGACTTTAGACTTCAAAAAACTTTCTGAATGATCCGCTCTGGGGCATCTTAAAGGAGTTTTCTCTCCTGGAGATGGCTATCCAAATCCTACAAGCTTTGTTAAAATGAGTAACTACCCAAAGAACTTTGTTTCTCTAATTATTAATGTCAAATGAGGCTTAAAATAGGGAGATGTGTGCTTGCCAGAATTGTTTACCATCTCCTGGAAGACTTTCATCATGCAGTATGATATAAAAGAGGAACTCCCTAGAGAGGCAGAGGTGCTCCAAATGAAGGTCATTTTTGCAGTTGTCATGATACCAATTAAGTCCTGGAACATCGCATATCAAGAAGATACGCCATCACTCCAGAGAGTTTGGGCTCAACTTTCCACAAAGACAAAACCAAGTAGATGAAGAATGTGTGCGTGTGTGTGTGTGTGTGTGTGTGTGTGTGTGTGTGTGTGTGTGTGTGTATGAATTAGCTGAATTCACTTTAGGAAGCTATGCCAGTTCTTTTAATGACCCCAAACACTCCTAGAACCAACAGCCTCACTTTTTAACAACAGTATTCCTCTGGTACTTCCTTATGACCACAGTCTCCAAAAGAATTTAAAAGAATGAAAATCAAAATTAAAATTTAGAATTTAAAACAATTAATCCACTGAGTTACCCAGCTTTTCCCAACGCCTGTAATTCTAAGATGAAATGTAAGGGTGGTATGTTTTTTTTCTTTTAGCACAATTTATTTAAATGTTTTTGAGAGGAAAATTCCTCCACATTGGGCAGACTGTACCTGGAGAAAATTGCGGAAGGAAATAGGCAGGAATAACCCTGGATGAGATGGCATGAATGAGTTTCACTTTACTCTCGTGCCGGGAGAACCCACATTAATGAGGCCACAGATCCATTAAAGAGACACGGGTGCACACAGCCAGGCTGCTTTCACTTGCATCTCTCCGTCAGTGTCATTTTGACAACTACGGCTTGTCAGCAAAATGAAGTATGCTGCAATTTGCCTGTAGCTTTGTTCAAGAAAGTGGAGTTAAATGATGAAAATAGTACTTAAGCATTCTTTTATATGATCTAGAATTTTTTTAATATGAATAACCATGGGAATTCTAAATCTCAATGAAGAATTCGATTCTAATGATTAGTTTTGTGCATAAGATTTTAGCAGATTACTATAATTTATATGAAATTTAAAAAGAGAAGTTAGCTATGGAGTATTGATAAAATGCTTTAACATCTAACCCAGTGTTCTCATGTAGATACACTCTATACTGAAGCTATCATTAAAAAAGAAAAAGAAAGGAAACACATTGACAAATGTCTCCTTTCTAGTACTCAGGAAATGTACTATGTGATCATTTTGTTTTTCATTAATTTACTAAACCTTTTATTTGTTTTCTCAGCTTATCTGTGTATTATAATTTGCATATTTTCTTGTTAGGGAATCAGCGCTTTTCAAAATAAGAAATAAATTGAGATGCTCATTAGGTATAATCATTCCTAGCCATTACTATATGATTCTTTTGCTTCATCCAAATAGCTTAATTCATTTTTGGTCTGACATTATAGAAATATTACAACAATAGCTATCAAAACAATGGAGTATTCCATTTTAAAATAATTGTTATTTAAGTGATATCAGCTAATTAAACATTTCAAGTTCAAGAATTATGTTCAGAGTAAGTGACAAAGAACCTATGGGTAATATTTTCACTCCAGGGATTGATTTGCTACCCTAATTAGTACTATTTGGAAATAATTTTAAAGTACATTAGAAGCCTCCTTATATCTTGTCATCTTGGGCAAGTCAGTGTTTACTGAATAACACAAATTAGATCAGATTTCACATCTAAATCACACTTTATAGGTTAGACATTCTAACAGGCTTTTATAGACTTGTATTTTTTTTTTCTATTTTAATGGTACTGGTTTTCATATGGTATTATCTAACATGAGGTACCAATGAGCTATGTTATAATGGGATTCTACTCTTTCTAAATCAAACATATGTGTCTTGTCCAGTTCTATGAACCATACTATAGTGATGATAGCTATTTATAGGTAGTCTTTAGACATAAAATAATAGGAGTTTGCCAGTTTATTCTACTTACCTTGTGTCCAGAAATGATTAGAGAATGGAAGTTTTAAAATTCTATCAGTTTGTTAACTGTTATCCAGGAGAAATAATGGTCATTGATCTCTTAGAATGTAAAGAAAAATAATAGATGATTGTAAAATATAGAAGAAAAGTAAGTCAAAATTTTGATAACTGTTGATTCTTGGATTTATTTCAAAAAGATTATCATTTCTTTGAAGCAAAATCTTTGGGGGGGGTTAATATCTTATATATTATATTCTGAAATGTATATGTATATACATGCCTACATACATATTTGCATAAAATTCTAAGCATTGATTTAAAGTGCTGGGTTCTTAAGAAAAGCAGGCTCTTTAAGAAAAATAACTCACCACCAGAACTCACGAAAAAAAAAATCAAGTATTGCCTCTTGAGCATCTTTTTTACTCCCCCCTCCCTTTTTTTCCTTATCTAATTGCCACTTTTTTTTAGTATGCTTGAATTATATTTTGGTTACTTCTGGAAAGCATGTCTGTAAGTTCACACTTTTCTAATATTTCTTTTGAGCAAAAAAAAAAATGCCTTTCTTGAACAAATGCCAAAAGTTAATCTCTTTTAATTATCCTAACCCTTTCTCTTAAGGTACGTAGAGAATACCGGAAATTCTTTCGAGCCAATGCTGGCAAGAAAATTTATGAGTTTACACTACAGAGAATCGTAAGTTCATACCATTTGTAATTTGTCTGTGTCATATTAAGATTACCATAGAAACAATAAACAATATTAACAGTAAGATAAGAGGATTACAAGTTTGTTTGGGGGAGCATAAAGTCTATTGGTTAGTTTCAACTCAATTCATAATAGTTTTTAGTGATATTCGCCTGGCCAAACTACAGCATTATTTGGTAGATTCAGGAATGTTTAAGTGAGGAGTCATTAATAATAATTATTAATTTATTTATGATTACTATTTATTACTATTAATAATAATAATGATAATTTGGTGCCATTCAAGAAGGAAGTCTCTTATTAGAGTGTCTCATAGATAGGTTCTTACCTTTGCCCTGTTTAATACTCTAAATACTTTCCCCCCAAGTGTTTTTATTTTTATTTATATTTATTTATATTTTTATGTATATTTATATATATTTATAAAGCCACTTATAAATAAGTACCTTTGCTTTCCTACATATAGTTCATTGTACTAATATCAACTTGTATATGTGCAGCATGCATTAATTTGAATTTTTCACATCTATTTCACACAGCTCACATGTACATGCATTTTTCATTGATAACTTGGAGAAAGGCACAGGTGGTATGCCTATCAAACTTGTAGGTCACAGAACTATATGAGAGATAACTAACCTTGAATGCCAATCAGAATTCAGAAGATCTTAGGCTAAAATGTTAGTTTGAATTTGATCTGTTGAATTTTTGCATAGATAAATCTAAAGTTTTTAATTTGAGTATAAGAAATCATCTTTACAAGAACAAAATGGGGGGGACAAGCCAGATATTGAAAGTCTATCTGACAAAGGTTGAAGAGTTTTAGGCAACTTCATGCTTAGCATGTCGGCTGCTGATTTTTAAGTGCATAGAGACTAGACCTGAAGAACTCAGTTCAAATCCCACCTCACACACTTACTAAAATTGTGTGACTCAACCTTTACTCTGTTTTCCTCAACTATAAAATGGGAATAATAATAATACATACATCTCAGGGTTGTTGTGAGGATCAATCAAATGACTGCCACAATTGCAAGGTTCTTAGCATGATGCTTGGCACATTATTCTTTTCCTTCAGTGTGCCTGCAGTTTGCTATAGGAGGAGGAAGAAACTAATGCAGTCTTGGAATTCATCAAGAGATGGATGAGTAGGGTGCTGATGGTTTTGCTGAGTTCTGTCCTGATGAGTTATTAGCAAATCAGGAAAGTCCTTGGATAAACCTGAGAATGCCCAGAGGAGGACAAAGGGCATGGTAAAAGTCCCTAAGATCAGGCCACCTGACAATGAAGGCATCAGAGGTATCAGGATCAAGAAGAAAAGACTTGGCATGGGACTTAGGGGGCATCATAGTTACTTACTAGGTATTTGAAGGGCTATCCATTGGGCAGACCCATTTTTTTTCCCCCTGTTTGGCCCTGAAATCAGAACTGTAAAAAATGGATGAATGTTACCTGGAAGTGCATTTAGGCTTAAAGTGAAGGTGAGGTTTCCTAATAATTAGAAGTACCCCAAAGTGAAATGAGTGGTTTAATAGATTAGTAGGTTCTTCCGTACTGAATCTAGCAAAGGCTAGATCACTTGGTAGAGTAAATTGTAAAGGGCATATTTTTTCAGGTACAAATTGAACTGGATGGTCTCTGAGGCCAGTCCTTTATGCTCAGAGAGTGCTGCCTCCCTGAGGAAGCTCAGAGAGAGTTCTGTCAATGTTGAATTTGTGAATCCTTAGGAAAACTTTTAGTAGCAGAAATTTAATTGTCGTAGGCTTCCATGTGTAGTTAGGCAGAGATGGGACATTATCTGCTGATTTAAAGTCTTATGAGGGCCTGTGCTTGTGGTCTGAATACCAGCCTCCCAAGATTATGGGGAGACTTACCACCAGAAGATTAGCCACTCCATGAAGAATTCTTTGGCCATGATAACTGACTTCAATAATGCAGCTGACTACAAGATGCAGAAAATGAGCTACAGCTGTGTTTATCATTGGTGGATTTCTAAAGAGTATTTGACTGGATAAGAGAAAAACACAGCCTTAAGAGCCCTGATGTGTCCCGTGTAAACGTTAAGATTGTGCAGATATTCTTTAATAGGTGCAGGGACAGAGATAGCATTGTTAGTCATCCTCTCATCATCGATATGAAATGGGGCATGAAGTAGACAAATACTCACCCAGCGTCAGGGAAAGGCTCCAACACTGAGAATAAATGAATGGAGCAGAGATTCTCTTATGTCCTCTTCCCTCATGGCAGCCTGGGGAAGCCAATGGATCCTTGCTCAGAATGATGTCTTGAAAAGCATAAAATAAAAGATACCAAGTTCATGGACCCCAGGTTAAGAACTTCTTCACCATTGGGAAATTTCCAACATTTATAAGTCTAAGAAATTTTGAGGTTTACAACTATAAAGATAGTGATCTCGGGTACCTGTTTCACCAATACAGATTACAACCCATATGTACCTTCTCTTTCTAAAACATAAAAATAAAATATGTGAGAATGTATAAAGGAAGAAATATCCATTTCCAATTTCCTTATGTTTTCTTGCTCCTCCTTCATGGTACTGTTATCTAGACCTTCTTACTGTTCCTCCCATGCAGCCCTCCATCTTTTATCTCTGAACCTTTGCCTTGCTCTCATGCCTAGAAAAATCTCCCACCAATCTTGAGTTCTGGCTTCCTTCCAGACTCTTCTCAAATCTCTTCTTCTACAGGAAGATTTCCCCAGTCTCTCTAGTTGTGGCTGCCTTGCCCTCTGAGTTATCTTTGGTTTACTCTCTATAGAGCTTGTATTTTCTTAATTATTTCCATGTTTCCCCCCCTTTAAGACTGTGAACTCCCTCCTGTGATGGGGGCCATTCTTTCCCCTTTCTTTGTATTGCTAGCTCTTGGCACAGTGTCTGGAACATAATAAGAACTTAAATGCTTTTCAGCTAACCAAGTGATTAAGACTCTGGTTATACAAAAACAAAAAGTGAAATAATCCCTGCCCTCCAGGAGCTGTGTGTTAAGTCAGGAGAGACATTGATATGTATAAATGAATACAGAATAGACAAAAAATTCATACTGACCCTAGCAAAAATAACCCGAATGAGCCCAAAGGTAGAAGATTGAAAGACAAAGGGAAGGATCTGAGGAGAGGAGCAAGTAAAAAGGGGGACTGGAGTGTGTGTTTAAACAGGAGGTAGAAAAAGGGGAGGGAATAAGCCTTTATATATCACCGCCTAGGTGTCAGACACTGTGCTGGCTGAGCACTTGTTAAATATTATTTCTTTTGATTCCCCCATCTACCCTGCAGGGGAGGTACTCTTACTATCCTTATTTTACAGTTGAGGAAACTGAGGCAAACAGAAGTCAAGTGGTTTTCTTAAGGCCACACAACCAATAAGTGGTTGAGACTGGATTTGAACTTGGATATTCTTGATTTCAAGTCTAGCACTCTAGTCACCGCATCACAAAGAGATAGCTAAGAGTTCCATTTCTTTCCCTAATGGATAAAAGATAACTTAAGTATTTCAGTCAGAAGCTCAACAAACAGAATTTAAGCTACTATATAGAGATTTGGCTGTGTTTTATGATGAAACTGCATTTCCAAAGTTAATGTGAATGATCTAATCTCTCATCTTAAATTCAACACAGGTGCAAAAATACTTCTTGGAAATGAAGAATAAGATGCCTTCTTTATCCCCGATAGACAAAAATTGGCCAGCAAGACCTTACCTTTTCTTGGATTCTACTCACAAGGAACTAAAAAGAATTTTCCATTTGTGGAGGGTAAGATACCACATGATGCCACTTTCAGAGAATTTGACTTTTTTGTTGAGTTTACATGAAAAAAGTATGTTTTTAAGAAATATTCTATCAGATTTATGGGTAGGAGAGGAATTTATGAGTCAGTAAGAGATGGAGAGCATTGTGAGATGTATTTTGATTACATTAAATTTAAAAGTTTTGTACAAATAAAAGTAATGTAGCCAAGATTAGAAGGAAAGCAGAAAATTGGGGGGGGGGGGTTATAGACAGTTTCTTGAATAGAGGTTTCATATCTAAAATATAGAGAGAACTTGATCAAATTTATAAGAGTACAAGTCATCCCCCAATTGATATGGTCAAAAGATATGAACAGACAATTTTTGTGCTATGGGGTGGGCCAGCCTCCCACGGAGGATGGGGTCTTGGAGGTGGGACGGTGTCGGCCAAATGATGGATGGGACACAGCTTTCACATTCAACCCACAGCACAGATTTCACAGGATAAACTGCTCTGCCTTGGCTGAGGCCTGGCTTTATTTTATACCCTCATGATCACACATCTACTTGGCACACAGTTTTATTCTCAACATACATATTTCCATGGAGGGTTAGAGGGTAGAATCGACATGACCCAGATATAGGTTAGGGAATTCAGAGCACAGATTTGCCAGAAGTTTTTATGCCTAAAAAGAGGGTCCTATCTAAATGGGTATATAAGGATCCTTAGGTTTAATTTTGTAAGTGGGATCTCCTGATAAAATCCTGGGGGACAGAGTGGGACATCTGTATTAACTCTGCAAGCATGTTGCTCTCATCTATTTTTCCTCAGGCTAAATAAGAATAATAATCATAGCAATTCCAATAATAAGGGGATGTTAATAATGAAAGTCACTCAGGGAGGTTTCAGTGGGTGTTTCCATCCTTCCTGGGGGCTGCTTTGCAGTTCCCGGTTTCCACATGGACCATGTCAAATAGCCTGGTCTTTGATGGCTCCCGGCATTTTTGGATGAAGAAATCAAAGCTATATATAAGTATATGAAAAAATGCTCTAAGTAACTACAGAGAAATACGAAACAATTCTGAGTTATCTCACACCTGTCATTGGCTAAAATGATAACAATGCAAAATGACAAATGGGGATGTGGAAAAATGGGAACACTAATACATTGTTGATGGAACTCTGAACTCATTTGGAGAGCAATTTGGAATTATGCCCAGAGAGGAATAAAAAAATATATACATACATATATGTCTTTAGACTGAGAAATACCATTGCTGAGTCTATTTCTTTAGGAGATCAGGAGAAAAGGAAAAGATCCTGTATGTTCCAAAATATTTATAGCAGCTCTCTTTGTGGTGGCAAAGTACTAAATTAAGGTGATGTTCATCAACTGGGAAATGGCTGAACAAATTGGTATATAGTTGTGATGTAAAACTACTGCACCATCAGAAACAATGAGCAGATTAATTTTTTTAAAACTTGGAAAGATATGAAATAATGAAGAATGAAATAAGAAGAATCAAGAGAACAATATATGGCAACATAATTAATATTTGAAGAATAACTTGTGGCTGGGGAAATGGTGTTCTCAGAACCATGCCTGGAACAAAGGGCTTTGTCTGTAGTACAAGAAACAATCACATTATAATGATGAGGGGGAAAAAATTATACTTTATTAATTTTTTCCAAAAGTCTATGAATTTTGGGGGGTGGGGAAATGAGATAGAAAGAGAATACCTTCAATTTCTTCAGTGTAGGGAATTTCCAATGAAACTCCTACCAATACCAATTTGCAATTACTGGGCAATTTATAATTTTAGAAAAAGATCTTCCTGATTCCAGCCAGGCTGGCCACTGTTCTTCACCATAGTGTCAGAGAATGACTTAAAGTTTTCCTAACTCCAAAGCCTCCCCTCTGCCAACTAGTGCACTGTTTCTATTGCCATTGCTGTATGGATCTTGGATAAAAATCTTCATTGTTTGGTTCATCTCTAGATAAGATAGCTGTTGAAATTATTTTACCCTGCTATTTAAAAGAGATCCATGAGCCAACAAGAAAACACCATGTCTGTTTTTCTCTTTCATATAATTCTTTGCAGTGTAAAAAATACAGAGACCAATTTACAGATCAGCGGAAACTTATCTATGAAGAGAAACTAGAGGCCAGTGAACTCTTCAAAGACAAGAAGGCCTTATACCCATCCAGGTACTATCTATTCTACTCACAAAAATAGTTAGTTTTAAAAGTTTGACAAATGGATATGGATGCAGTGATTTCAGTGGTATTTTCATTCTGTGACAAATAATTATTTCCTTATGTCATGAATTATAATTAGCTAGGAACCAGCTTTTAAAACACCTAGTTATTATGAGCTATTTGGCATCATGATTGAAGACTTTATGTCAGATTATGGGGCACTCTCCATAATTTCCAGAGACGAAATAAAATTTCTTCTGGCTTTTTTTTATAGTAATTATTGCTCAAATTGCCCTGCCTTAAAATATCCATGAAATTGGTCAGAACTGCACTTACATGCTGAAAATGGAAGAGTGAATCAATTTGGAGCTTTTTCAGGGTTTCTTAGTCCCCATAAATGGTGCCCCTCGCTCTGCTAACTCATTGTGCTTAAGTTAATTGACACATGCAGCAGGCTGATTCCCTATGTAATAGGCCCACAGCTCTCATAAATAAAGAACAAATTGCTAATTACAGGTGCAGAAAGAGAAACCATTCTTTCAATATCGATGCCTTACCCTACTTTTCTAACCATGTCTCCTAACAGTTATTTTTCCATTTGATGATTGCAAAAAAGAAGCTTATTAAGTCTTAAGTAGGCTTTATGGCAGTTTTAGCATTTTCTCCCAAAAAAGAGCAGCTAAGAATAAAAATGTATTGCCCAATGTTTTCTGAAGGCTTACACATGAAGAGAATTAGATCAGTATATTGGAAATATTCTTCTTCCAGAACTTTCCCTAAGTGATCAGATTCACTCTTCTAAAGCAATAAAGATGGCAAAAAAGAATGATAAAGAATAACTGGATTGTTACTTAAATCATGACAAGTTGAAATTAGATATTTGCCCTGTTTGTGGAAATTAATTTTATGTTAACATAACATACATGTTTTAGAAATTGAACATGAATTTTGTGATTAAGGTTTTCTAATGGTGGTTATTTAGAAACAACTCATGCTAAGTACACTATTTAGCAGAATTTAAGCAGCATTTTGGTTAATTCAAATGGTTTGTGGTTTATCTGTTGAATTGCTACTTGAGAATTTTTTTTTTTAAATAACAACAATCTTTTTCCTTGGTAGTTTGGTGGGTGGGTGGGTTTGCTGGTCTATAGCACTGCTAGGAATAAAATGATATGCTATTTTTATGGCATTGCCACTCTTGGGGAACTGTTTCATGACTACCTAGAGAATAATTTCTTCCCCGGTCACCCACCCACTTCTCAAGCACTGAGAATTTTATTTGCAGTTTCAAGAACTCTTTAGCTCAGATTGAGGCTTCTCGGGTCCTGCTGGCATCTGTGGGTTTCACAAAGATGTACATGTCAGAGGGTCAGGTCAGCTGAAAGAAGAGATGAAAGCCTGGGACTGGAGGGTACTGTGAAACAGTAGAAAGAACCTAGAGAGGATCAAAGGATCTGCCTCTGGTTGGAGTTCAAATTCTGCTCCTGGGGTATATAACTTTTCACTTTGAACAAGCTATTTGACCTCCCTGAGCCTCAGATGCCTTTCTTTAGAATGAGAGGATTAGACAGGATCTTCCAACCCTAGGTGTGTAATTTTATTATATATAAATGATTATACCTTATGAGAATTATGTTATTAGAATTAATGTGTTAAATCAAGCAAATACTCTGAGTTTTTTTCTTTTATCAGCTTGTGGCCCTTCCTGTTTATTCTGTGAGAGTGGCTTGATATGATTGCAGTATTCTTAGTTATTTCCTATTCAGAGGCTTACTTAAAAGATATGGAGTGGGAAAAAGCATGTCTTTCCTTCTGTATTAGATTTTCTACATGTAATTATTCTAACATGAATTCTATTTCTCTGCTCCAAAATACCTATGGATTTCTCTTTCTCTTGGAGCCTTGAAAATTTTCATTTTTATTGTGTCAGGGAGTGGTACCTTTTCTCCCATCACCACACTTTATGAAAAGCGGCTAATATGTGTTTTTGGGATAGCCGCACTTAACACTTTCATTTGAGCAGACAGCCAGGAGTGAACCCTTTATTTCATGCAGTATTGTGCCCAAGATGTTGGTGTCCCTTAGCGATTTCCTAAGTTGAGTGCCTCATGAGGTGTAGAGAAAAGAAACTGAAATCTCCAGCAAATGCGATGGCAATATCAAAGCATTGATGTGAATAGAATCAATATGCATTTTTTCTGGGATCCAGGACCAGATGCAAGTGATAAAAGATGGGAATAGATGAAAATTTGAATGTCTGATTTTTTTTTCATGAAAGTGGAAGGTATATTAGGTTTTAAATCCATATTATATCCAATCTGGCTGTTCTGTAATAGTGATTCATCTGTTGAAAACTATTCATAGAGCATTTTCTTTTCTATTATTGTAGTGTCGGCCAGCCATTCCAAGGGGCGTACCTGGAAATCAGTAAGGATCCCAAGTATAAGAAACTCAAAGATGCCATTGAAGAAAAAATCATCATTGCTGAAGTTGTGAACAAAATTAACCGAGCTAATGGGAAGGTAAATTGCTAACAATGAGGACTTACTAAAAATGTGAATGTTGAGATACTTTTACCTGGTTTCCCTAATATTAATGAATGATTTAAATTTCTTCTAGGGTTTTTGTTAGGGTCATCCCGTAGGATGCTAGCTACAGTGTGGGGTAGAGAGGGCTCTGGGATTTAAAACTAGTATAATTTTGGGCAAGCTCTTCCCACCTTTATTCTCTGCATTTTCATCTGAAGAATGGCAGGATTACAAGAGAATGATTGGAACTGGAATTTTAAAAAAATCCACACCATAGTATTATTCTTTGCCTGGAAAAAAAATATGGCCCAATTCAGAGAAGGTGTAAGACTCATTTGTGACACACCAAGTCAAAAATTAGGACTCACTGGTCTCCACCTGATATAACACCCTTTGAGAACCCCAATGTTCATGATCTTTAAAGTCCCTGCCAGTTCTGAATTCTGTGATCCTGTTTTTCCTTATGGTGTTAGACTGGATAGCATGATATAGAACCAAGAAAAATTTGACACAAGATAGATTTTTAGAACATTTGAGAGGAAGGAGCTGTTTGGCTCAGTGGATTGAGAGCCAGGCCTAGAGATGGGAGGTCCTGGATTCAAATCTGGCCTCAGACATTTCCTAGCTGTGTGACCCTGGGCAAGTCACATGATCCCCACTGCCTAGCCCTTACCATTCTTCTGCCTTGGAACCAATACACAGTATTGATCCTAAGATGGAAGGTAAGGGTTTAAAAAAGAGGAAGGAAGGAAGAAAGGAGGGAGGGAGTTCATTTAGTGCATTTCTTTCTCTTTCTATAAGTAAGAAAACTGAGCCCTTGGGAACTGAAATCAGTCACCCAAGCAAGTTAGTGATAGAATCTAAATAACCACCCAATTCTCTGATTCTGCGGAGACTTTTCTAGTATATCACATTGTCTCTTGTCATGTCATCTAACATGTTCACTAGATTTACCCATCTATGTACAAAGTAATGTATTCTGGAATCAGATTATGTTCTGGAAATAATTTATGTTGCTTACAATTTTTAATGGAGGGGAGGATTGTTGCCAATCCATTGTTTTTATTACAAAATCCTTTATTATTTTAACATCTTGCTCTTTCATTTTGCCTTTTTTCCCCCCTTCAGTGTGCATCCAGGATTTTCCTTCTAACGAATAATAATCTGCTTCTTGCTGATCAAAAGTCTGGACATATCAAGTCAGAAGTCCCTCTGGGGGATGTTACAAAAGTGTCCATGAGCTCACAAAACGATGGCTTCTTTGCTGTCCACCTAAAAGAGGTAAATTTCGAGTCGATTTTCTGCTATACAGTTAATTGTTTTAAAAAGTAGGAAAATCTGTGTTAAATTTGTGAGCATTGTTTTAAAGACTTCCCAATGTGGCTATTTGTGTCATCTGAGGCATATACTGAATTTGGCCATGATCAAGTTACCCATTTTCGGTAAATGGAAACCAGCTTCTACAAGTGAACTTTTCTGATCATTAAGTGGCTACTTAACTTTAATTCTGTTTGATGATATGTTCACTTAATTATTCTCTTATTGAAAAACTTTTTCTCAGGTGTCTATTACCATGCTCAAATATATACAGTTATTAGATTAAAGTAGTATAAAGATACACCTGCACATCCTTTTCTTCCTTGTCAGCATGCATTTAGCAAATTTAACCACGTGAGGAAGGGGGTATTGAAGAGAGAAAACCTGATGATGACGATGACAGTTTTTCAGACACATTGTGTTTTGAGTCCCCAGACTGAGCAGTGCTTCCTCTCCAGGACCTTTAAGAATATGACTTCAGGAGCTGGTCACACTCTTACCCATGTAATCTTAGCTCCCAATTCTTTTCTGCCCAGCCTCCCCCTCTTGCAAATGTAATGATTACTCTCAAGTTCTTTGCAGAGCAGTTAGGAGAATGTTAGTTAAACCTCATCCAGGACATTGAACAACTTGGAAGAAATGATGGTTTGGTAAATATAAGAGTGTCTGAGACCTAAGTCTGCTCTTGAGAAAAAACAGCTCTTACACACCTGTTACAAAATTACTCTTGTTTTCTAGGTGCCAGAAATCTATGGCTTCTGTTTCTTAGTTAGAAGCTCTTAACCTGGGTAACACAGACCAGAACCCCTCAAATTCTAGGGACTCCCCAAACTTCAATGTGGAAAACATAGTTTCCTCATCAGTAAGATAGGAATAATAATTGTTCAAATGTCATAATATAATTATTGTAAAGAATAAAAATAGAATAATCGTAAGGCACTTAGCACATAGTAAACACTATATAAATGTTTGCTGTCATTGTTATTATTATTTATTATCCTTAAAGCATAATCTTTGTCACTAGTGTTCTTTCCTGACACCCCTCGTAATTATCTGAAACTTGTGTTCAGTTTTGAAGTAGATCCAGACACTCTTCTGCTTGCCTCTGTTACATCATTTTTATCGTGCCTTTTTTGTTTGTAACTCTCATTCACTTCCTTTTAGGGCTCAGGAGCAGCTAGTAAAGGAGATTTTCTCTTCAGCAGTGACCACCTGATTGAAATGGCCACCAAGCTTTATCGAACCACCCTAAGCCAAACCAAACAGAAACTCAACATTGAAATTTCAGATGAGTATGTGTGTTTTTTCTTTTGGTCATTGATTTTCCTTCATTTCTTCTCTCTTAATTCAGACTTCTTACCTAAATCCTTTTTTCCATTGTGTTTTTTGGATTACTAATGGTTATATTAACCTAAATAAATGAGACTTTAAAACTAATAATTGTATATTGGCAATACTCGTCACCAGGTGAAACTGGAGAATAAAACAGCAAGCCTCCCTTTTAATTTGAGTTTTTTTTAATACTTTTGGAAATGATGTTGAAATGTCAAAAGCCCCCCATTTTTAAAATACGAGGATGTATTTAAAAAAATTTTTTTTGATTTACAATTTTAATTTTTTTGTCACTTTGAACAGCTTAACTTCTCAGAGCCCCCAAGTTATTCTCTAAGCCAATAGGTTTAATAACTAATAAGCTGTGGAAAAGATGCCAAATTGCCTTGGTAGAGGGATTTTCCTCTTTGAGGATTCTTTATACTAGAGAAATAACAAATGCCAATTCTCTCAATCCCTATTTTAATTTTTACTTGTTTCAGCAAGTGGTTTATTACATATACATTTTTGCTCAGACACAGGTGCACTCTACATAGTCTTCCCAGCAGCAATTAAATCTAAATTAACCACAGGGCTCAAGGTTTAATGAGTTCTGGTTAATTTATTTTTTCAGCTTAGCTAAGGGCTGACCAGAGAACCCTTTGTTTCAGCTTTTGTTGGAAATCTTTTGAAAATAATGCCCTTGTCTTTCCTGCCCGTAGGTTGGAAAGCCTAGGGAGCTGGATTCAAAGTTTTTTCATTGAAATTCTCCACCTTTAATGTCTTTCCTCATTGTAACCTACCAGAACTGGTGGAGGTGAAAGGTGAATGGGTAGTTTGCCTTCCTCACCTCCTGTCCCTACAAAGAACAGAGAGGGCTGGAGAGATGAGATTCTGGCTACTTTGGTAATATCTCATCGAGCTTTTGGCATTGATTCTAGGTGTTTCTAGAACCTGGACCCCATCCCTTCTTATTTTGCCTGCTGAAAACTTCCTGTTCTATAAGGCTCACATCAGGCGTGCTCCCTCCAGGCAGTCTCTTCCCACATCGTCAGTGGAAAATGTTCTCTCCCTCCTTAAGATTGTTTATAATGGGGCAGCTAGATGACTCAGTGGATGGAGAGCCAGGCCTGGAAATGGGAGGTTTTGAGTTCAAATTTGGCCCCAGATACTTCCTAGCTATGGGACTCTGAGCAAGTCACTATTATCTAGCCCTGACCTCTCTTCTGCCTGGGAACTGATACTTAGTATCATTTCTAAGACATAAGATAAAGGTTTTTAAAAAAAGATTGTTCATAACACTTTGTCTAAGCTCATATAGTTTTCTTATGTATGTATCAGGGGACTCTATCACTTGTATTCTTGGCATCCTGATGTGACTCATACATAGGATCCAATGTAACAATATAGGAAAAGCTCTCTGCATACTTTAAAGCACTTATAAATGTCAGGTTTATTATTTAAGTCATCAACATGTGTTGCATTGAGTTGTCCCCTGGGGAAACATTCCCTAGAAAAGGAAGATCCTCCTCTTTGTCCTGGCCAGGCTGAAGGCACCGATTTGTGAGATTTATTTAAGGTTTACAGATTTTTCTGACCCCCTGCCACAGACCTTTCAGACCCGTCTAGCAGGCGGTTCAGATTTAAACAAAAATGTGTCCAAAAGCCACTGGTGGCACAAGCATCCCAGAACAGCACTATATTTGTCCGTCTCAAACGGATTCATTTCCATTTCATCTTTTGTCTCGTAGACAGACACTCTTAGAGGTTAGACTCGGTATCTTTTTTGGAAGAAAAAGCAGTTATTTCCAACACTGCTAATTTCTATAACCATTATTGAGCGTTGGGTTGGCAAATTACAGGGAGAATGGCAGAAGGCGCGTCCAGCCAATGCTGTTGTCTCTATAAGTAGACACTGGATGAGACAGAATGCTGCAGAGTTACAGCAGGAAGGTACCCAACTGCTGGAGCTCCTTTTGTTTCTCTTGTGCTGTGGAATGGACATATCTAGACTGTTTCTGGCTCACCTGGGGAGTATGTGGTGATGCTTAGAATGAGAGTCCAGCTTACTGCAAGCCCTGTGTATTTGTTTTATGAGTGATTTGAAAAAAGTTCAGGCATTCTGCGTGAAAAAAATCTACATTTTTGTAAATGATACTCTTTCAAACAGCAGGCCTGGCTCTATACACTGAGCCACCCAGCTGCCCCTGGTTTTGTATATTTTTAACTGTATATAGCATTAATTGGTTGAGAGAACTGTTTGGAGAGTGGTACATGGAGAGCTCCATCAA
The DNA here is from genome assembly GCF_027887165.1 of Monodelphis domestica. Classification (NCBI taxonomy): domain Eukaryota; kingdom Metazoa; phylum Chordata; class Mammalia; order Didelphimorphia; family Didelphidae; genus Monodelphis; species Monodelphis domestica. The sequence goes on from NC_077230.1 coordinate 209,375,622, forward strand.
TGGGCACTATATCTTGATATATACTATAGTTCTGTCATTGTTAATACATTTTTCTTCTTTTTTTTTTAACTCAACCTTATATTTTAGAAATGATACTGAGGGTCAATTCCAAGGAAAAGGAGCAAGGATTAGGCAGTTAAGGCTAAATGATTTGCCCAGAATCACACAGCTAGGATGTTCATATACTCTTCCGAAGAGGTCTTATGCTAAAAACACATTGGGAAAAATAGTCACCATCCATTATTTTCTAGAACTTCTGAGCTGGAAAGAACTTGCAATCCATTTAGTCCAACCCACCTGAACTGGGGCAGAAATTTCCCCGAAAGTATTCCTTAAAAATGCCTATTAACTGCTTTCAGTATTTTAGTTTAACTTTAAAAGACTGTTCATCCACCCCACCCCATCCCTTTCAGAAAAAAGTAATTCAAAACCGTATGTGAGAATAGAATACTTCCTTCTCGTGCTCTTGGCTTCTAAAGATCCAGCCCATTCAAAGCCACAGGAAGTGGTGTATTTTTAAATTAAGGCTGAGCCGAGTCTTAGCATATCAAATTTCATCCTAGTTTGTAATGTCTGAAAGAATCGAGTTGTCCAGCCCTTGAAATGGAGACTTAAAAATATCGGCACTGTTTACATCTTCATTGTTGCTATGGATTTCTTAGTGCTTGTATCAGTTTTCTTTCTCTGTGCTTCTACTGGGAACCTTTCTACCACTGCTCCACAAGAAACCAATAAAAGAGACTGTAAAATGTAACTCTGCCCCGCACTTGTAGAGGCTTTACAGAGAGCGGGGCTGGGAGTCAGGAAGCCCTGGGTTTTGGATCCAGATTATTAGGGTTGCCTGCTATGCACTGCTAGGAATATAGGATTCAGAAATGGAGAAACAGCAATCTCAGCTGTCACTAATCAGTTCCAGCTGACTTAAAGTCACGTCATCTCTCTTGGCCTCAATTTCTTCATCAGTAAAATGAAGGGATTAAAATTAATGGCCCCGTCTTACTTTCCAGCTTGAAACTTATGATCCAATGAACCTGCCTCCTGGCTGTGTCACCTTTTTCTGCAAGTCTTTTAACCTTGATGTTCTTCAGACAGTTCACTAGGACTTAAAATCTTACCTTGCACTTACCTACTAAACAAAATCACAACGCCTTATGTATTTGTGTATGGTGTATTATGTCTAGCATTTATTAAGTGCCAGCCTTCCTTTTTTTGGTGAATTGTCGAGCATAGTGTGTGTTTCTGCTCCTGTGCTTTTCTTACCAATTGTCTTCTCTCTCCTAGGTTCCTGGTTCAATTCAGGCAAGACAAAGTGTGTGTGAAGTTTATACAGGGCAACCAGAAAAATGGTAGCGTCCCAACCTGCAAGCGAAAAAACAACCGTCTGCTCGAAGTGGCAGTACCTTAACTGCAGTCCCATCCTTGGTCTCTCATGGACTCATTTCTTTATCCTAGTGCAATTGTAGGGTTTTATTGTGGGAGGGGGGAGGACACAGTTGTCCATTGGGGGATTGATTGCCAGTGGTTAATAGTGTTAGAGATCCTTGGCAAAATATTTTGACTAATCAACCTTTAAATCTTTTCTTACTGGAGTAGTTTTAACCCATGAAATGCAAACTCTGTCCAGTGACAGGATTTTGAAGATTAACAATGTTTGTTCTCTTGTTTTAGTCATTCAACAGCTAGTACTACATTCTGTAAGTTGGCCCGTAACTGACAGAATATTAATATGTTAGGATAGAAATCAGACCCAGGCCCTGCCATGATGGACAGTGGAACCTTACTTGGACTTTTCCCCCACCACCACCACATTGACTTCGGGCATTTGAACTTAGTGCTAAGAGTTGGCTAACTGATAGACTGGAAACGTGGAAACCAAAATGGTAGCTTCATTGTAAACAGCATTATTAAGAACTGCATAATCTGATCATTCATAGAACGTAGGGCAAGGAGGACTGTTTCCAGGAGGCAGAAGGAATGTAAGACTGACTGCATAGAAAGCCCATGCATGTGGTTTCTATTTGAAGAAGAAAATCTGATGTTTAGAAAGAACTTTTGAATTTTAGTCATATTATTTGTAATGATTTTAAGTTGTAGAAAGCATCACATTCTTATTTTAAAAGAAGTGACCGTAGATTCCTCTCATTTTCCAAAGCAGTGCAGTGAAGATCTGTTTTTCTCTGATGCATATTCCTTTGTTTTTAGTTAACATTAGATGAGTCTACATAATGCTGATGCCTGCAGAGTGCTATTATCATCACAGTTCAGGTAGCTATTTAAACAGCTAGTTAAGTGAAGGGTGAGAGCCTTTTCAGATATTGGCATATGGCCTTACAATGTGCAATAAAGCATTCAAGACCTTTTTTTGGGAAAGTTATTTATAAAACACTTGTGTGTAAGAGAGGTGATTGGTACATCTTGCATATCTTATGCAAGGATTAAAGTGGGTTTGTTTATTAATTTGTAGGACTTTTTTCAAATTTACACTAAAGTTCTCAATTTGGAAACTATTCTTAGAATTAAAGAGTTTCTTAATTTGGGGAGATGATGTATATAAATTGGTATTATGTTAAATAATAAAATTGTTCTAATTCGGTGCTTTTTGTTATTCGTATGTTGTAATCATACTTTGTATTCAAACTGTTTTCTCTATGTCTTGTGCCTGATGTATTGTGTGCACAAAAAAAAAATTTCACAAAGTTTACTCTATGTTTTCAGTGTAACTGATTTCTCACTTATCTTTATAAACCAGAAATGTTGATTGAAAATATTAGTTTTCTTTTTTCTTTTTAGATGGAAAAAATATCACATAAGGAGATTCTTCAAGTCATTTTTCTTTGTTGATGTATGAAGAGACTCTAGTTGGCATTTTTCTGTCCAATAGAATTCCTTTAGTGATCAGTTAAATGATGATCTCTAAATTATAGATTAGGAATATAGGCACAAATGTACTTTAGCCCAAGATAACAGGAGTATTCAAATTTTTTATTGGTTTACTGAAATTCAGAACTAACAACTAAATACCTCATTTTCAAGTCATTTCTTATATTATCAAGAAATAAAGCTATTATTGCCGTGTGTGTGAGACATACTCACACATGTATATTTATACATACATGTATCCTTTGATAATATCAATGAAACTTTATGAACCATACTGTTCATCTCCTGCAGATGGAATATTTGGCCTCAAACTCCTTGTGGAATGTTTTTATATGACATTTTCTTACTAACCAGAAAAGTTTTCAAAAATGAGTTTTCTTTAGTAGAGATTTGTCTTTTGCTTCAAATGTGGTAGAATGAAAAATTCATATCAATAAAGGTTCACATAGTTTTTGGTCACTTTTTTAAAGCCATAGAATTCTCAGGATTGTGATGTTTTGCTTTACTGGGGGGAAATGGACTTCCTCAGAAAAGCTTTCTCCCATGGTGTAGCATCACTGTGTCTTCTTAGAGTTCTTCCATCCAAGCTTGCAGGAGGAAATAATCTCTGTGACATTGAGTGGGAGTAAGATTGCCTTCTGAGGGCTTTGACTCAGGAAGTCACAAATTTAGCAAAAAGATGGATACAAGTTTTTTGGTTTTGTTTTATGTACGTAATAGCATTGGGGTCCAATTTGAAATTTCCCTGAAGCAATCATTTTATATTTTTCAGCACATTAAAAAAAAAGTTTGTGGCATATTTTAAATATTTTAAAAATATCTTAAATTGGCCAGATCATCTCCTTCCTGGAAGTGGTCCCCATTTCAGCTTGGAGAAGGAGCAATGCTTATCTACCAGAATTGGGAATAAAGAGGGAAACCACAGCTTCCAATTGGCCAACTCTGAAAGCATTTTTTTTTTAAGGTTGGAACTATCTTTACATTATTAACTTCGATTGATTGTTCAAGACAAAGCCCTAAAAATAGTTAGAAGCTCTTCAGCTTACAGTAGCCAAGCACAGAGGTTCATTCCTTCAGCCAGAACCTGAGAGATGTATAGCAACAAGCATGTCTCAGAATTTCTGTAGCATCTGTTCTGACCACAAGGAGGATCTCCCAGTGGGAGATCATTCTTTCCTAAGCCAAAGGGTTTGACTCAATGGCTCAAAATCTATTTTAAAAGAGGTTTCCATCCCTTTTGAAAAGGGGAATAAGGAGGGATTTGAGGGTTACAAAGGACAGGTACCAACCTTGGCTATAATACCCCTGACCAAACTCTGCCATGTTCTACAAGTCTGGGATAAACAACCACCATTCTAGAGGTACAGGAGCTTTGCTCTGTGACTTAGAACTGCACCCTGGTAAGCCTAGAAGGGGGATGAGTTAACTCCAGTTGGAACTCTGTACCTACACGTGGACAAGGCAGCTAGATGGCACAATGGATAGAGCCCCAGACCTAGAGTCAGGAAGAACTGAGGTCATTTCTGGCTTCAGAGACTTGCCAGCTCTGTGACCCTGGGTGAGTCCCTTAATCTTGTTTGCCTCTGTTTCCTCGTCTATAAAATGAGTTGGCAAAGGAAATGGCAAATCGCTTCAGTATAGTCAGGCACAAACAAAATGGCTGAATGTGGACTTTGAGCTGTTTTTGACACTAAAGGCAAAAATGTAATTGAAACGTCCATTAGTAGCAAACTAGAGATTTAAAATATTTGTTATCCTTTCGTGCCTTGCCATCCACATCCTATAGAATTAGTTCTTTCATGCTACATGAATTCATATAATCTTATTTTCAACATGATGCAAGATTATAATAGAAACTTTCCACAATTTTTAATTGGTTAATAGAGTACAGGGAGAAATGATTAATTTTCATTATTGTATTTATTCCTTTTTACTAGACCTCAATATGATTTCATTTTAATAAAGTAGTCTCATTAACAGAAACAGAATGATAGGATGATGAGTGTAGAATAAAGAGAGCAATGATTTTCCTGGAAAATCTCATCCAAAGACTTAAGTACAGTACAATATAGGAAAGATGGGGGAAACCCTTGGTTCTTTGGTTTTGTAGTCCTTCTGCTTCTCCTGCTGAGGAGTTCAAATCAGGCCATTTGGGATGAGCAGCTCTTTGGGGGGGGGGGGTTCAGTATCATTGTATCTGCTGTGTGTTTAAAGGTCAGATATTCACCCATCCCCATGACTAGCTATAGTTCATTCAACAAAGGGGTTCTGGAGCCAGACTTCAGCTCTCAGACTCATTGGGATCTAGTTCATACACAGGTACAGTGACACTTGGGAATTTGCCCACCTACATGCACATTTTATTTGCTATAGTGAATCAAAATCTCTCAAAAACCATCTATACCTTTTTTTTTTCCCTTCAAGTTTTCTAGAATGGTGACCACAGGAGCTTGAGCTAAAAATCCTTATAATCAAGGAAAAGAACCATTACTTGGGAGTAGATCCCATGAGATGCAAAGTGGTTGAGACTTCCCTAAGATCATGTAACAAATGTCAGCACCAGAATCTGAATGCAGATCTTAAGATGAGAACCAGGACTTTTTCCTCTACCTTGTGGTCTTTGCCAATCAAATGAAAACCTACTTATTTGCCTTGCTAAAGTCATAGATTTTGTGCCAGAGGGGACCCTAGTGATGCTCCAGCCTCTCATGATAATAGACACAATTTATTCTTGAAAAGTGAAATGAATGACTTTTTTCTTTTTCCTCCTTAGGGAAATGCCCTAAGTGGGTGGTGGTTAGGAGGTCTGGATTTAAATTCTGCTTCCTCCACTATGTATGTGATCGGGTGCAAGTCACATAACCTGACACCCAAAGCTTCAGTTTCTTCACCTGTTAAATAAAGAAGTGAAGACACAAAGGGATGAACATTGAGGGACCAGCCCTGACTTCCTATGAGTTAAACGAATATAATATATTAATGAAACCTCAGTTATTTTTCATAGATATTTCACAGCTAGGAGAATAGAATCAGTCTTTTCTTTAACCTTAATAAAGATCACATGTTTTGGAGGGATTTTTCCCCCCCTGGGTGGGTGGGTGGGGTGTTCCTAATAGGATCATGCAAGGAAAATATTAGAGAGTTTCCTGGGGAGAGTGGAGTTCTGGACTTGTTCTGTGGCTTTATGGTTTTCCATGGACTCTGTGGTTTCTAACCTTCCTATTACTGATGTTTTTGTTTTTGTTTTTCCTATGTTGGCTCCTTAAAGTTGCTGGCTTAGAAGTACACATGAAATTTTATTTCTTCCTTAGGCAGATCTAAATTGGGTGAAACTTCACAGGCACCCAGATTGAATTACCTTCCTTTCCCACCCCCACCCCCTTTTTTTAGATCTGGTGCCTTTTTCCTGGAACATCATGAAACACATTTTGGGGAAGTTTTTGTTATAATATAGGAAAATAAAAAATTAATTTCTCATCAGAGGATATAGCAAATCAGAATGATCAGATCATAGATTTAGAGTCATAAGGGGCCTTGGATAAGGTAACCAAGCACTCCTTACAGATAAGGAAACTGAGGTAATTGTTTGTTGACACACTGTCATTTGTCATTAAAACTAGATAAAGGCTAACAGTGAGATTCATTAGCATTAGGTTACTCATTTCTCTAGTATGTTGAGCCGGGCACTAAGAAGACCTAAGTTCAAATCTGACATCTACTAGTTGTAGGACTGTGAGCAAGTCACATAAAAAATGGTTTTCTTCAGTTAACTCAACTGTAAAATGGGCATCATTTTAGCACCCACCTCCCAAGGTGGTTGTGAGTATCAAATGAGATATTTATAAATGCACTTAGCACAGAGCAGATGCTATATAAATGCTTATTCCCTTCTCTTCCTTAACCCCATTTTCTTGAAAAATGTTCATCCTTCTAAATATTTTCTGAGAAATTCAACAGCGTTACCTACAAGACATTGCTTTTTTTTTTTCTAAACCTATCTACAAACTTGGTTTTTCAGATGTTGGTATTTAAATTAACTGCCTACAATCCCCAAAGCCAAGATTAACTTCACTTTTAAATGTTGACATAAAAGGTACAAATCATTTTCCAGGAGATTTTCAAACACGATGTGTGAGGGAGAGAACAGGTCATTTTTTCATTCCATTATTTTGGAAAAAAAAATCCAAAAACAGCATTTGCCCCAAAAAGTCACATCATGATGCTAATTAAATGAAAAATTCACTTCAATTTTTTTCCTTTTTTTTGCACACTTATATGTAAAACACTATGATACATGCTAGAGATGATAAAAATAGGTAAGACACAGTCCCTTTGTTGGGCTTTCAGTCAGTTTATAAGGGAATAAACAGTGACAAAAACAAACGTAATTTTAATACACAGGTAGTATTGTATATGTAAGATCACATGTCAAAGTATTTTGCAGGCTATTAAGTTCTTGTTCTATAAATGTCAGCTATTGTTACTCTTCTAGTTATCAGAAAGAGCATTAGAATGGAGAATTAAAGAATTCATGAAAGAGGGAACATTTGAGGACTTGAAAGGATGATTAAGGAATCTAGCAAAGCGAGGGAAGGAAGAAATCTCAATGGGATAAAAGGATAAAAACAATACAGCATGGGGGGGGGGGGGGAGGACACCTTAGTTTGACCAGAGCAGAGAGTGAAGGAGGGAAATGCAAAGAGAAAGACCACAAAGACTATGGTCCATGTTGCTATTTTTAGGCAAAGGCTCCCGTTTTCATCTTTGGCTTTTAGGGTACTACTTAAGACTTTTGTACAAAGGAGTCACACCATTGTACTATTCTGGTGTTTGTATGGTGCACTACTAATGGTGGGGGCGATGTAGGCTATTGCAGAAGACTAGACAAATGGTCATGAGAATCTGTGGTGGGATGGTGACAGTGGGGATAGAACAGATGCAGTGGATGGTTAAGAGGAAGAATTGCTAGGGTTTGATAACCAATTAATAGGGAAGAACCAAAGATAATACCCAAGTTATTAGATATGGGAAACTAGATAAATGGTGGTATCTCTGTCACAAAGAAAAAAAAATAGAATTATTCTAGAAAACACCATATGGAAGGTTATAGCACAGATGGGGTAGGTGGTGCTGTGAGAAATGAAATTCACTGTTGTTTTGTTTTAACAGTTCTCAATTTTGGTAATTTCTAAACTTGCTTTCCCAAAGAATAGAAGAATATCATATTTAGAAAATACTTTTAAGTCAAATCAATATTTGAATAAGTCTTGATTATCCTTCAATTTTTATTAGAATTGGAAGATCCTTGTTTAAAGGTGGAAAATCCTACCTACCTTTTGGAGACCAGCTCTCAGAAGATGGGACTAGTTCTAGGAAAGTTACCCCAACAGGGAGAACCCTTGGTCCAATGCCATGTAAATGAAGTTGTATAATGAGTTGTTTGATGTGAGACTACAAATTAACCAAACACCCATTCAGGTAACAAGAATTAAATCTTTTTAGCAAAAATTCCAAAATTTGTAAGAATATAAATTTAGGTTTTTATGAAAGTTCTAAAGTAATATTGTGGTCACCAATTTAAAAATATTATAGCTTAAGTCAAAATGATGTTTAGTAGCTTTATTTACAAAGAGGTGGAGTGAAATTGGAAAAATGTGAGAGGGTAGAGAATAGCCTATCAACCTAAGCTCTGTTCAGCTCAGCCCCAGCAGGGCTCAAGAATCTTCAGACAGAGGACCTGGTGCCATCTTTAGCAAGGGTTCCACCAATGCAGCCTCCTCCAGGAAAGGAAGGCCTCTCTAGAACCAATCTCTCCAGAAGCCAGGAAAGGAAGGCCAGCTACTCACCCAGCAAGCCAGTGCAGGATCCAGGGAAAGAGTTTCCCTTCAGTCCAGCTCACCAATCCAGAGTCCCAAGATGAACTCCAAAGGAGAAGTTCAAAGGAGAAATCCAAAAAAAGGTGAAGTCACAAGATGAAGTCCAAAAACAAAGTCCCAAGGCAAAGTCCAAAAGCAAAGTCCAAAGGCCAAGTCCAAAAGTCCCTTGGACAGAAAGTTCAGGACTTTTTATAGACATTTTTCCATATCACTTCCTGTCCTTTCCTACACTTCTCAGGAACCAATCACAGTCTTTCAATTTGCCTAGCACTACCCAAGAAGGTTGGCAGTAGCCTTTGGATGTGTGAGTTTACTCTAATAAGTGACTCATGAATTCTCTTGCTTAGTGTTAAGTAAGTTAAGTAAGTAAGGGATGCTTAAGTTTTTGAATAATTTAAAAATTTCTGATTGATAAATAAAGTTTGATTCACTCTTCACAAAGTAAAATATGAAAGTATACACCAGCCCTGAATATTCTGATTTTGGTTGAAATTCTCCTTCAAGGTAAATAAAGTCTTTCCACATTCAAAAAAGTAAGAGTTTTTGAACATCAACATCAAGTTGGTTACAGTCTAAAAATAATAATTATTGTTGTTATTATATAAGAATTATTCTCCTGTGTCCTAACTAGACAAAAGTATATGGCCCTTGATGCTGCTTTCTGTTGGAAACATCATCTTCACTTAGCTGCAGCTATAAATTGAAACTCACAGGCATTTCCATGACAACAGTATTGTTAGAGGCTTAATCTCAATTAGTCATCCAAATCCAGGAAGTTGGGAAAAGTGTGGGGTCTACTCTTGATTATTTCTAATTTGTTAAGTAAGGGTTGTCCCTGCTTGCTGGCACAAGTTGGACTTGAATCTGAAAAATAAATGGAATCTGGTAACTCTAAATGAAAAACATTTGGGAACTAAGATGTCATAAAAAGGAAAGGAAATCTACCAACCACTTTGTTCTTTCCATTGGGAAAAACCACAAATGAAGCATACCATGTGTTTCATTTAAATCTTCCAGCCCACATTAGGCATCAGGCAAGACTTACATTAAAAAAGGTTTTTTTCAAACGTTACTAGTGTTTGGTAGAAGTGGATACACATTCCCATCTCATCCTTTAAAACTTTTGCCTGAAAAGACTACACTCATGTTCTGTGCATATACTGTGTATAATATGAAATTTTTCTTCACTTCTCTCCACCTGTAACTTTTTGCACTTCTCCATTAGCCTATAATTGTTCTTCTTTTGGTTTGATTTCTGGGTAAGAATTAAGGTTAAAATATCTCTAAAGATTATTATATCTTTAGCACAAGTTTGGGCTATATAAGGAGGCTGCTCACAAGGATTGAGGTCTTTGGCTGCCAACCAGAGTTCGGTTTTATTGTGAGACTGACTCTCTCTAAATAAACCTATTTCTTTTTGGCTTGTAGACTTTATCTTATTTTTTGGTGTCTAAGCTAATAAATTTTTGTCACAACTACACTCAGAATCTGGAAGACCTGGGTTCAAATCATATCACAGAATTTACTATGCGACCTTGGACAAGTCATGTAACCTCCTTGTTCCTCAGTTTCCTCAATAGTAATATGAATGGGGTAGTGGAAATAATTTTACTCCTGTCATTTCAGTGCACATTACCTTTCAGAGAGAGCCTTTGTCTGGTTATTTTTTAGTCAGATTCATTCATTTTCTTTGAACTTGGGATATTTTCTTGTCAGGCAATAGCAATCCAGTGGATAAAGCATTGTTGAGTAAAGACAATTTTAGTACCAGCTTGGCAAGATATTTGCTTTTTTTTTTTGTACTTTTATCTCTAGTGCTTAACAATGCCTGGAACATAGTAAGTGATTCATAAATGCTCTTTCATTCGCTGCTTTACTCAAACTTGTAATCCCTACTGATTGTCTGAGAGTGTTATTTTTTTTTTTGGAAAATACAAGTCTAAATTCACAGGTTACTATGGATAGTAAGAATGAATAATGTAATGGATGGGAGAAAGGCTTGATCTGCAACAAAGTACAATGAAAACTTTTCACCAAGGAGCTCCCAGGATGCCAGGGAAGATGGCAGTCCCCAAACTCCTAAATTTATGTGTGTAAATTTCATCATTTATATGAAATTCAGTAATATCCCAGCAATGTGATGAGAATGTGGTAAATTTATAAAGTCATGGATAAGAATTAAATAGTCTAGGTTGGCAGTGATGGTTTATGCGGTATATATTCATGGAGGAATATCTGTATTTTTTTTAAAACCCTTATCTTCTGTTTTAAAACTGAGACTAGATACTGGTTTCAAGGCAGAAAAGTGATAAGAGCTAGGCAACTGGAGTTAAATGACCTGTCCATGGTCACATAGGAAGTATCTGTGGTCAAATTTGAACCCAGGACCTGTCTCTAGGCTTGGCTTTCTATCCACTGAGCCATCTAGCTGCCCCAGGAATATCCAGGTTGAAAATGCCATATACACTTGCAAAGACTCATTAGGATAGACATTCATGATAAAGCTCTTGAGGTAAGGTGTGACATGGGTAGAATAATCTTGAAAATTCTTCAACTCATTTCCCCAACTAGAATTTAACCCTACAAAAATAATTGCACATAGGATAATTATAAACAACTTTCTCTAGATGTCTTAACTTACTTCATTATATTCCAGAAAACTAAAAATGACCTCAAACCAATCAGTGAATTAGGGGGTTGACTTCCCCAAGCATAAGAAGACTCCTCCATGAAATGGGTGGACCAGAATAATTTGGCCCATTGGCCTTAAAGGTGGCTGTAAGCAGGCACAATGGAGTGCTTAGAGTTTGGTCAGACATCAAAGACACCAATGTCATCCATTGCATTTCTGGCCATCTCCAGGCGTCTTGAATTTTGTCTTGCCACTGGACTTCTGATGACTGGAAGAGAGTGAGGCTGACAACTTTATGCAACTCTACCTTACTTAAATCCAATTCATGCACAAGTCAAGACATCACCCTATGATCTCACTGGTCCTCTTCAAAAAGGATGAACGCTACTCCCCAAATCTCTAATTTTCTAAAGCCAATCCTTTATCAAGTCATATCTTTGACATTTGTATAAAAGATGTGGTATAGAGAAAAGAGCTCTGAATGTTGAAGACTTAGGTTCAAATCCTATCTGATGTGCTTACTCCCAGTGGAACCTTAACTAACCTCCCTTGATCTTGATTTTTTCATCTCTAAAATAATGGAGTTGATCTCAATGACTTCCAATGTCCCTTTCATCTCTAAACCTATGATCCCATCACCATACAATCCTGGTAAAAAACAGATTCTTTTCTTTAAATCACTTTAAGCATATTATTTTAAAAAACCTCACAAATTTTATATGTGCTCTTTTTTCTAAAAGCCATGTGATATATCAATTATTCCTATTTTATTTGAGAAGACATTGTCCTTTTTGTGTCCTTTTCTCACAGGAAATGAAAATGGTTCAGTGATTCCACAACCTTTTCTATGGTCTTCATTTACCCTTTTCTGTAATTATTCTGAGATTATCCTATCATCCAATTCATTGTAACTTTATTCAAGACTATATTGTACTTTGGGTTCTGAGGTGTGACTCTACTAAACAGATTCACCCCTTCTAAACACAAGTGTAGGATTTAAAAAAAAATAAATGTATATGTAGCAGGAAGTTGTCATTTGATTTGGATAGAAATCTCCTTGTTTGTGAATGCCTAAGATGGAAAAAAATGTAGAAAGACCAAAATTGTGATGCAGTATGACATTTAGAAGGAGAATATCACAAGAAAATAGGAATTAAAGAAGTGCATATTTAGATTTAGAATTATTTTAGCAAAGATGAAATTGTATGTATATTTTGTTTAATGTGGAACTAAAGACATCTGGTTATTCAAGTTCCCAGAAAGAGATGAAGCAAAGGTTGACATTTTAGGTCTTAAAGAAGTTCATGGATTCCTAGAATGTCAAAGTTGGAAGGGATCTTACATCAGGTAAAGATTCTAGAACAATATGTTAGCATTGTGTAGAAAAATAAAAATATTTATGGAAGGAATTCTGGAATGAGAGCTCAGTACCCCTTGGCACAGGTCTCTAAAGCTATTAATCTTATAGCATTTGTATTAATGAATGAATAGTATTTTTTAAAAACCCACTAATTAGGTGCAGTTAGGTTGCTCAGCAGGTAGATAGCCAGGCCTGGAGGTAGGATGTACAGGGTTCAAATCTGGCCTCAGATACTTTCTAGCTGTGTTACCCTGGACAAATCATTTAACCCTAATTGTCTAGCCCTTACCACTCTTCTGCCTTGGAACCAATATTTAGTTTTGATTCAAAGGCACAAGATAAAAGGGTTTTTTAAAGTACTAATTAAGCACTAACTGTGTGCCAAGTAATTACGGTCAAGCCAACAAGCATTTATTAAATACTTACTACCTGCCAATCACTGTGCTAAAGAAAAAACAAAAAACACTCCCTGTACTCAAGAAGCTCACATTCTAATGGAAGAGACATGCCAATAACTAGTTACATATAAAATATGTACAGTAGAATTAATGTTGGAACTTGGAATGGAGGAACTAGAGATGTTTTCTAGCACAAGATGGTGTTTGAGTAGAGTCTTGAAAGAAGCTAAGAGCTGGAAGTGAGGAGAGAAAATGTTCCTCACCCAAGAGACAGCCAGGACAGAAGCCCAGAGACTGGTGATGAAGGTTGGATGTGAGGAGCAGTAAATAGCCCAGGTGTGGCTGGATTGTAGCGTGACTAGAGAGGGGAGCAAAGGATAAAAGACTAGGAAGTTAGTCACAGGCCAGGTTAAGTAGGCATTTGTATTTAAACATGGATGTAAAAGGGTGTTTTTCAAATAGAAGAATGATGTGGTCAGACCTGTGATTTATAAAAATTATATTGTGGAAGCTGGATTGGAGTAGGAGATGTGAGGTAGGAAACTTGTTATAGTCTAAGCAAGTGGTGATGAAGGTCTGAACTACGGAGGTGGCTATGTGAGTGGAGAGAAGGGAATGTATGTGAGAGATGTTGTAAAGGTAGTAACCAGAAGCTTTTGCATTGGATTGGATGTGTGGGATGAGAGTGAGGAGCTAAGAATGTATGTGTCAGTCATTGTGCTAAGTGCTGGGATACAAAGAAAGTAAAAAAACAGAGTCCCAGACGCCAAGGAGCTTATAGTCTAATGGTGGAAGACAACACATAAAAGGGAACTGAAAAGGAAGGGGAGATTGAATGACTAGAATAATTATGATGGAGAGTGGGAAAGAGGAGGAAGGGAGAAAAATCCTGAAAGGCAACAATGGAGTTTGTGTACGTGTATGTGTGTATATACATATATTTTATATACGTGTGTATATATCCTGGTTGGTGATTCGGTCCTGCCATTGGATCCTCATGATTGACCAGAGAGAGCGTTGGTGGAATTGCTCCAACTGCTTCATGTGCTGTCATCTGTTTCAGAGCAGAACCTGCCTGAATTACAGTGTGGCTTCCGACTAGATCTCAGCACCATTGACACGGTCTTCACGGTGAGGCAAATGCAGGAAAAATGCCTTGAGCAGAACCTGAGTCTCTACATTGTCTTCATAGACCTGACAAAGGCATTTGACACAGTGAACAGGGACGCATTGTGGGTGATCCTCAGCAAGCTTGGTTGCCCAACAAAATTCGTCAAACTGATCCATCTCTTTCATGTCGACATGACAGGGGAAGTCCTATCTGGTGGAGAGACTTCCGATCGCTTCAACATCTCCAATGGCGTGAAACAAGGCTGTGTCCTTGCTCCGGTGCTATTCAACCTATCCTTCACCCAAGTATTACAACATGCTGTGATGGATCTAGACCTGGGCATCTACGTCAAATACTGACTGGATGGCTCACTATTCGACCTTCGCCACCTGGCTGCAAAAACAAAGACAACAGAGAGACTCATCCTGGAAGCTCTCTTCGCAGATGACTGTGCTCTCATGGGCCACCAAGAAAATCATCTCCAAACCATTGTGGACAGGTTCTCCACCGCAACAAAACTGTTTGGCCTGACTATCAGCCTCAGCAAAACAGAGGTGCTGTTCCAACCTGCACTAGGGAGGCCAACAAACCAGCCGTGCATTACAATCGACAGCACGCAGCTTTCTAACGTCAACACTTTCAAGTACCTGGGCAGCACCATCGCCAACGATGGGTCCCTAGACCACGAGATTAATGCCAGTATCCAAAAGGCCAGCCAGGCACTCGGGCAGCTGTGCTGCAAAGTCCTCCAACACAGCGGTGTAAGCACTGCAATGAAGCTCAAAGTGTACAACGCAGTGGTCCTCAGCTTGCTCCTGTACGGTTGCGAGACATGGACACTGTACCAGAAGCACATGAAACAGCTGGAGCAATTCCACCAAAGCTCCCTCCAGTCAATCATGAGCATCAGATGGCAGGACCAAATCACCAACCAGGAAGTCCTCGACAGAGCCAACTCCACCAGCATCGAAGTCATGGTCCTCAAAACCCAGCTACGATGGTCTGGACACGTCATCCGCATGGACCCACAGCGAATACCAAGACAGGTATTCTATGGGGAACTGTCAGCTGGACTCAGGAAACAAGGCCGACCAAAGAAAAGATTCAAGGATCAGCTAAAGTCCAACTTGAAGTGGGCTGGCATTACACCAAAGCAACTAGAACTCGCTGCCTCTGACAGAAGCAGCTGGCGAACCCACATTCACCATGCCGCCGCCACCTTTGAAGATGAGCGACATCGACATCTTGCCGCTGCGCGTGAATGCCGACAGCAGGCCACACCCGCACCTCCCGTAACAACTGGCGTCCCAGGCCCCATGTGCCACGAACTCTGCGCCTCAGCCTTTGGACTCCAAAGCCACATGAGGGTACACCGTAGATGAAATTGCACAGACAATAGTCATTCTCGGTCACCGAGAGACTACCACTACTTGTTATTGAATTGCTCTCTATTTCTGGGTTTTCATTTTGGGCACTCCTGTGAGCAGACCCATTGTATTTTCCAGAGTATTTGGTATCTTCTTTCATTTATTTATTTCTCCAACTTCAATTCCTTATTTGGGTCTTTTTGCCAATGCTAGATTCCTCCTTCTTATATACTCATGTATAGGGTGTATATAGGCCCCATTTGTTCTTGATCTTAATTTCTTAGACTCCTGCTTTTGGCTTCCACTTTCTAGGTGTGTCTGCTCATAGGTTTCATTGACCTAATCATTTCCTTGCTATGGTTTTTCATTACTTTAGGGCTTCCCTAATCAAAGTTTTGCTACCATCTTCCATTCCCCTTGGGACTTCAAAGGTCTAAGATGCTGCTGTAGACTCCTGACTTTCATGTAGGATCTTTCATCATTCATAACTACTGAATATTTTTTGTATGGTCCTGAGAAATCCATTTGGATTTCTTTAATTTTTTAAATCTTATGTCCTTTTTTGATCATTGTTGGAGTATAAGTAGGAGAGTTAGACTCCTCTATTTTTTTCAAATCATCATCTTAATCAGAACTCTCCTGTTATTATTACCCTAACATCCACATGCCCTTCACTTTTTGGCTGAATGTCATCACATTGCTATAGAAGAGAATAAAATTTATTGAATCTATGAGTTCTATCCAAATAATTAATTAAAATATTAATGGAGGAAGAAGGAAATAATTGCCTCAGACCAATCTCTGAGATTGCAATGTTATGGTTCCTTCTCATGTTGGGTACCAGTGTGAAAACTCATCATGAATAACCTTAGAGCTCATTATATTTCAACCTAGAAGTCTTGAACTACTTCAAGAAAACCAAATATACACAGATTCCCCAATACTACAAAACAAGATAATTTATGAATTACTTGCTTTACAAAAGAACTCACTGTAACATCCTTCTACAATTAGGTTCCCTCCAACTCTAAATCCCATGATCCTTGGTGCTCTGATATCACTAATTATTTGGGATGCAAGGGAAGGTTCTGAGATAGTTATAATTGAATATTGGAGATCATTGCCAAATAGATCAATTAAACTAGAATAAATATTTTTATTTAGATTTTATTTATACTTCACATAAGATTTTAAGATACTGTCCCTATTAATAAGAGCAAAGCAATGATACATAAGGAAATGAGTCCTATACCTCTTTTTCTGTTTCTGGTCCTCATACCTAACAAAAGGCAAAAGTTTGGGGTTTTAATTTTTAACTAAAATTTCTTTTTAGCTGTTGTCAACTTGAAATCTGGAAACTCCAAGTTTTCCCCTATTCCTTGGGAATTTACTTTAAGGAAGTCCCAGATTGATCTTGTTTTAGAGTGAACATTAAAGTCCTTAATGCTCCCAGTTTAGGTAGGACTAGTAGATATAATCAAATATTAAGTACCCTTTTTGTCTTAGAAGTTTCTCCCATTGTATCAAAGTCCTCTCCCAGGTAGCCTTAGCCCTTGGCTGGATTCTTTAGTACCCATTGTAAAGTATCAGTCTCTCCCTGATAATCCTGTCTTGGACTTCTCATTTCCTTTTAGCCATTGTAAAGCCAATCAATCATACTTCCCTGTTTTTAGTTCTCCAAAAGTTATATAAGATTCCTGTTTTATTGTTCTTTGGAGAATCATCTAGCATGGTGATTCTCTCAGAGACACTGTTCCCAGAGTCCCAGAGCCTTTGGCTCTGTGTGGTTTTTAAGTACTTGACTCTGTGGTGGCCAGATATTTAGCATTGTCTCTTGTCCTGATTAAAGATTTGGTTTTATGACTACTTTAGTGGTTCTGTGTTTTTCCAAATTGACACCCTTGATGGCGAAAGTAAGGTCAATGTATGAAAAAGACAAAATTTAGGCTTTGTTTGGGGGAGGGGCAAGGAATCGTAACAATTATAGCTTTCTGAAAGTGAAATAGGTCGGCTTAGACCTTCCTTATCCATGTTTTCAAGCAAAGGTCATATGATCATTTTATCAGTTATCATAGAAGGATTTTTTTTCATCTATGAGTTGGACTATATAGTTGCTGAGATCCCTCCTAACTCAGGAATTCTGTGATATGATAAAATGCTCATTTAACTTGATGGAAAAGCAGATTTCCTAAAATTCAAAAATATATATTGCTTTCACAAATGTATCCAGGCAATGTAGCTTAGCAAAAAGAATGTTGGTCAATAGATTTAGTTTTAAATCTTCTTTCTGATGTTTAGTGGTGATAGGACCCTGGGCAATTCATTTTACCCTTTAATTAGATCCTAATTTTCCTTGTCTAGAGAACAGGGGTAATAGTAATTGCATTTCTTAGTTCTTATTGAAAAGAAAGTGCTTTACAAACCATGAAGTCCTAGATGAAGGTCATTTATTGTGCAAAAGTGAAGTGACCCTTTATTATCCAAGGATTGGGGTATTTTTGGTCTGTTATATATAACATTCAAGAACACAATCTGCTTCCCTCCAATCTTCAAGGCCCACACCTGATCCACTTCTCTTACAGGAGGAGATTAGAATAATATGAGAATAAATTAGAATAATACTATTTTGCTCAAAAGAATAATGGCTAAAAAGCCAAAACAAAAACAAAAAAGTTTCAGTAAGTGGAGTTTCTAAATGCCACTTTAGCATCTTAGTTATGTCCTTCAACACATGATAGAGATGACAACTGATACCTGTGAAATTAGCTAATGGCTGCAGGAGTTAGGACTAGGTCTAGATGTGTTGCAGCTGGTGTTTTGGAGTATGAAGGGAAGTAATTCTGTCTGCTGGGTTTTATTTATGCCTCGTTTATGGTTCTTAAAAAGTGTTTTGCTACTTTTCCCTTTAAACATGTGGTAGCAAAACATAAGGAAGCCAATCCTTTATCTCTTTTCTCTTTTTCTGATCCTAATGCTTCACAAGACACAGAGTATTGAATTTTCATTTTTAATTGATACTTAGAGATATTGAGATCCTCTTGGCCTCCTACTATTGCTAATGACTACTTTGTGTACGTGTGACTGACAGATGGATTGTGAAGATTGTTTAAAAATAAGCCTATTTTTACCATTTGGCACCATCTCACCCAGAAGCCCTTGTCACTGAAATGATGTGTGAATTTCCAACCTGCCCCCTCCAGAAATCTGAAATGTTTTTCAAAAGAAAACGTTTGTCCAAATCTTCAGTCTTAACTAGTACCATGAGTTCAATGTATATATATGCATGTGATTTTTTTTCTTGATATGACCCAATGTGTAGTTTCAAGGACCCTGGCCTCTTGCGAACATGTGGGGCTACTGTTATGCAGCTAATCAGGAAGCAATGAGGATATTTTTATAACTGTTTTGCAACATGATACTAGATCTTTCTGTTTTCCTTAAAAAACAGTATGTCCTGTCCTAAAAGAAGATCATAACCCTGAGGTTAAAAGGAAAAAGAGGAGAATTCCATGGCTCAATGTTGAGTTAAACCCATGCATTAGACCTAGCAAATTACTTCAATAGATGCCTAAAAAAGATATGATAGGAAGTGTGTTTTGCTTGACAATAAAAATACAAATTTTTAAAAAGAAAGATATGATAGGGAAACAGGCCCTTCTCTCTATAGATGAAGTACAGGCCTCCCTTGTACCCCCAGGAATATACCTAGTTTGTCTATGGAGAAGTCTGAATCTACCAAGGTCGATTACTTTTCATTCATTTCAACAATGTGCATCCAACATGCTAAGCAGAGTCCAGAAGGGTGAACAGAATGTAAGATCTGATTATGCTTATGATTTGTTGATTTAAAAAATTATTAATTAGGGCAAAATACCACCTTAAAGACTTTTTCTAATAAGGTGTTCCCCAGGCATATGCCAAAATCATGCAAGATTCCTTGAAAAATATAACAAGGATTCATCTTACCTCCCTCTGATCATTAATATTAAGGCACGAGATGGGAAAACATATGCTCACAAAAGGTGTTTGCCACTGTTTGTGGAGTTGATCCTATAGATTCTAAATTGAAGAGTAAAATCCTCTAGATAGTGAGATGCTCCAGAATTCCAGTCGGAATTAGTCTCAGGCTTGTTTTGGGGTGACAATGTGCCAAATGCCTCTCATACCCCAGAACATAGCAGAAACTCATTAATCTATAATCACTCTAAAGAGTTTTACTATCCACACAGAAAAAAGCCAAAGAGATGAAAAACAATTATTCAGATTGTCCTAAACAATTGGATGGGGAATCTTTAGAGCTATTTCATCAGTATCTCATATATGTATATATGTATATATAAATGCACATGTATATATGTATGAATATATAGTGCATGTGTGTATCTATTATATTCATACATAAATGTATATAAATATAAATTTGGACAGACACTAAAAATATACGAGTAGGTTGAGTGTTGCACCTGAAGAGATTTTGTTGGATTACTTTTGCATGTTGTCTCCCCCATTAGATCTTGAACTCCTTGAGGGCAGGGACTTTTTTTTTTTACCTTTCTGTATATTCCTAATGCTTGGCACAGTGCCAGGAACACAATAGGTTCTTAATAGATGCTTATTGATTATCTGGGAGGTTTCAAGCTTATTGTGATGACTTCAAGTTTCTCTCTGAAACAAATGCCACAGTATAATCAGTGATGATATAGAGCCATGAGTCATAGAAGTACTCTTGAATCTGAAGAATTAAAGCTCAGGATCACCCAAAAACCAATAGAAAAGAACATGGTAGTTATGATTGGCTATAACACATCACAATCAAGGAATTACAAGAAGTAATGTAGGGGGGAGGGAAGAGGGGAGGAAGACAATAAGAATCATGCACCCATGGGGGGGGATAAAAAACAGAGGGATGTTAAGAAAGAAGCACAAGGCACAAATGGATAGAATTTTATTATGTACTTAAAAAAAGCAAATGCTATGAGATAATCAGTTTCATATAAAACTTTTTGTTTGGTTGTATATATTGAAATGCTGTTATTTCAAGTAAAAAAAATAAACTCCATAAAAACTGAAAAAAAAAGTAATATAAAGGTTGTCATTAAAGAATGATGGCCATCATCCCCCATTGATATCATTGGTATTTCAGAATTCAAGGATAGTCTTGGGTAAACCCTCCTGTGGCAAAGTTTAGACAAGAGTCCCACAGTTTGGGCAGGCATGCATGGCTACATCCAGCATCATTTAGTGTTCTCAATAAGAGTAGAGACCCTTTGAAATATGTACTAATCATACAAAGGCATAGTCTTTGTCCTCAAAAAATATACAGTTATGTGGGAAAGATAAGGAATATACAAATAAACTTAAAGCAATCAAAATATTTGTAGGTTGCAAAGTATAAACAAAACCCTGGGTGGGATCTGTGAAGGGAGAATTTACTTCTAGTTTCATTCTCCTTACCTTGCAAAATGTTAGTTAGGGAAATAAAGGTTATAGGAAGAAAAAATGGTTGGAGATTTACAGTTTGTATTAAGGAACACAAACAGGAATTATAGGGGGCCCAGAATGATGCCTGAAGAATGGGAAGAGTCACTGGGTAGGGTGGGAACATGAAATACATTGCTCCAGAAGTTAAGTAGACCTAAAAGTTGATTTTCTAGTTTCTTCACTAAGAATAGAATGGTTTCTGATTGACCCACAAAGTTCAGTACTCTCATTTGATGTTCAGAACTTCTTCTGGAACTAGGGACAAAACGAGACAGTTTTTCTTAATTCAAAAGTCCAGCAACCCAGCCACACACATCTTAATTCCAGAAAAACACCTAGTTTGTAATATCTCTTGCATACAAACATCTGGTCATCTCCTGCTTCTCAACAATCCAATCACCTCAGTGCCCTTCCTGTACTCTAAAGCCCTCAATTAGATTCCCCTCATAAACCTTCCCCCACCTCTCTTCCAACTTAGCCCTATTGTCTCAGAACACAATATTTTGGCCTCTGTCTATCTCAGTTCCCTCACCTGTAAAGTAGGGATAATAATAGTCACAGGTAAGTGAGGATCAGAAGAGATAATATTTGTAAAGTCTTTAGTATTACCTGGCACATAGAGTAGATATGTGCTTATTTCCTTTTTTCTTTTCCATTCAAAAACCTCCAAATACTTCGAAACCTCACTGAAATCAGTATGAACAAGGCTAATCAGAGATCTCTAGAAACAGGATTTTTAGCTCTCACTAATCTACTCATTGCTATAATGAGCTCCTCGAGCAGGATTTGAACCTCAGTTTTCATGCTTCCAAGACCAGCTCTCTTTTCACTGTAATACACTACCTTTCTATAGCAAAGAAAATAAAAGCTTTAATTTAGAAGTAGATTTATAAATAATAAAAGACTATCTTCAAATCTCTGAAGCGGGGGTTCTTAATCTTTTGGGGGGCTATCATTGACCCTTCTGGTAGTCTGGTGAAACTTAATATAACTTATTTGTTGCTTACATTCATAATTGAATCAATAATTCACTTAAAAGTTTCCATTAGAGTTTAGAGGAAACAAAGCTGCAAATTTTTTCCCCATCCAAGTTTATGGACCCCTCTGAAATCCATCCTAAAGACCTTCAAGGCATATGGAGTTTCTCCCTGGAATCTATATAAACATCCAGCTGTCTCTTCATCCTTCTCTAATGTAACTTCATTTTCCTACATGCACTAGTATTTAAGATAAACTATTTCTTATTCAAGTTTCTGTTTTCTGTTTAACTTACTGGTAGGGTGCCTCCACTGGAGTTCTCTTCCAAGGCTCATCTTATTGCAGGAGTGAGCCTAGATTTGTGAAACATATGCTGGAGGTTTACATGTTCTGTTAGGATCTAAGAAGCTGGAAAATTGTCGGTATAGGCTCAGCAAAGTCCCAACTAAGTTCCTATAAATTTGTTACCAGGAACTTTGTAACTCATTGGCAAGAGCAATGGCAGCTCATGAGGATATGAAGGAGTCGCACTCTTTGAGTGGAAGGTGTACCCCCACTGACCAAGTTATCACTCTTTTAAGCATTAATATTACAACCACATTGTTTTCTGTACTCTTTAATTGAAAAAATCATAGCCTTTCAGCAATACAAATACTACAGATTAAATAGATGTTTGCAGAATATCCCAGAAATCACACCAGTCTTATAACCATTTTCTGTAAGAAAAGACTTCCAAGTTTCTAAATGGAAAATGTTGGCACCTAACCTATTTTTCTTGAATACAGAAATCACAAAAGTATGTAGTAAGTTGTTGTAAAAAATCTAGTTAGGTAACTTTATAACAGAACCTGTTAATAAATGCGTTTCATATACCATCAATTCATATATCCCAAAGCATAATCATTTATAGTGAAAGCCCCAAATTGTTGGTTTTAATTCTTCCAATGGGGCAAGGTAACATTTATCCAGAAATGACCGATAAAGACATAAAAAGCATCAGTAAAACTGAAAAAATTTTTAAAGAAAAGAAAAAAAAACCCAAAAACATTTTATTGGTTGATTGCTAATATCTCTTTTCTTACTTTGACATTTTATGATCCTATGAATGGAGGCACACATTTCCCCACTAAAATGTGGTATCCAGAAATAGATACAATATTTTACTTGTCATTTGACCCATGTAGAAGTATAGTGGTCTCTCACTTCCAATATTTAGCACACTTTGACTCTCATTATGCACTTTATGATCACATTAACTTATTTTTTGGCTGCCATAGCAAACTGTTGACTTATATTGAGCTTTTAGTCTACTAAAAACTCCAGATTTTTTTTTGCATGAAATAATATCTAGCCTCATGCAACCATTGTAATTGTTAATTTTCACTAGTTCATCTGAATACTATTTTTAATCTTAAATCATCTTAGATCTCTTAAGTTTATTTTTTCTTTATTCTATTCCCAATAATAAGCTATCTCTTTTATAATGTACAAATATTTCAAAATATATTTGATCAGATCTTGAGGGAGAGGAAGAGAAAGAGAGAAGAAAAAGAAAGTAAGAGAGAAAAAAGAGAGAAAGTGAGAGAGAGAGAGGGTGGGGAGGGTGGGAGGGAAAGCAGAGAAAGAGGGAAAGAAGAGAGGAGTTTGTACCTCTTTTATTTTTAGTTATTTAAAACCCTTAATTTCCATTTTAGAATCAATATTGTGTTTTGGTTCCAATAAAGAAGAGCGGTAAGGGATAGGCAATGAGGGTCAAGTGACTTGCCCAAGGTCACACAGCTAAAAAGTATCTGAAGCCAGACTTTAAACTAGAATCTCCTTTTTTAGGCCTGGGTCTTAATCCACTGAGCCACCTAGCTGTCCAACCCCCTTTCCCTGTGCCTCTTTTAAAAAACAATCCATGTAGGATATTTATTATGAATGCCTTTTTTTCCCCAAAGATTCTTGTTAGATTTTTTTCCAGCCCAGATTTTTATATTCAACCTTTGGGAGTATGATGTCTATATAAATCACAAATCAGAACAATGCAAGGAATGTGGCAGTGAGGCCCCTGTTCTCTGTTCCTACTTCATGCACTAAAATGTCAGCATCTTTTCTTGAGAATACATATGGGACCAAAATGTAAGATGAGTAAATGGGGAGATGGGTCCTTCCCTTTAGCTTTGCCCAGCTTCATTGACCCTGGGATTGTAAGTCAGTAACAATGAAATGCCAGTATCATCCTGGCATGGGGTGAACATTTGAGCTGACCAGATGTTCCAAATCACATGTGGAAGAAGTGTTTGTGGTAAAAATTCTGTTTGAAACTGATTGTTGATATTCTCTTGAGACAGCCTGTGACAAATTGTATAATAAAAATGTTAAAAATAACATAGTTATTCCCTGGAAAAGCTGAGTTCCCACAATTCAGCAAGCTGGGAAAATCACCCAACTGATTTTGGACATGATGTACCAGTTCCCCTTTCTTACAACCTTTCTACCACACTTACAAGATTTCCTTGGGGTTTCTTTCTCCAAGTTCCAAGAAATTCTATCAACAACTTTTTGTACAAAGTCAAAGTGTTAATTTATATTTTGGATTTTGTTTAAAATTCATAGTGAATTACATATGTTGACTTTAACGAGCTGCAGTAAACATGTTGGATAAATATAGCAAGAATGCTTTAATTTGCATCAGTAGTTTCGAGATCATTGATCTCATCTGTGTGGCTATTCCCTTCAACTACACAGATGACTTTAAACCTTAATAAGAATTTTTCATACATTAATTTGGGGAAAAATAATTGCCCAATGTTTGCCCTTCTGAATATGTACTTCATTATACTTTGATATATTGGCCCTCAGATTATCACAAGCCCTTGACTTGAAGCCATTTCTGAATTTTTCTTGTATAATACCTTCCTTTCCCCATCTCCTACTACCCCAGTAGAAATTAAGCTTCTGCAGAAGGATTTTTTGTTTCTGTCTTTATATCCCCAGTGCTGAGAATGTACAGATCTGCATTGGGTAGAGAGACTTTCTGTCTCAAGTCTTGGTTGACACCACCTCACTCAGCCTCCTCTCCCCTTTAATTGGAGGAATAGATGGGGAAATACCCAATTCCTCCCAATGCCTTCCTTTATAGAGGACAGAAACTGGACTTTTTGGATCACTCTACTCTATATTCAAACTCCAGTTCTTTGCCTTCTTTTCTGTGTTGTCTCCTTGCACTAGATTGTAAGCTACTTGAGGGCAGGGGCTGGCTTTCTTTTTATTAAATAGATCCCCAGCACTTACTTAGCATGGTGCCTAGCACATTGGATTGGTATGAAACAAATGAGATTTTTCATGGGCTTCTAGAAAACACTTTGCATGTATAACCCAGTGGAATTGCTTATCAGCTCTGGGAGTGGGGAGAGAAGAAGGGTGGGAAAGATTATGAATCATGTAACCATGGAAAAATATTGTAAATAAATAAACTAATCTAGAAAAAACTTTGCCCCAAAGGGCAAAGCTAGGATTCAGAGGTGAAAGCTGCAGAAAGACAAGTTTGGGCTTAATATGAGGAAATTAAGTAAAATTTGAAAATAAAAATTCAGGATTTCTGAAGGTCTGAACTTTTTACAGACTGAGTGTTCTCAAAATAGTAATTAATATAGGGTGAACAGAACCTTGCTCCAGGGTAACATAGGGAGTAGGGTATAATATGCTTCCATATTAGTTCCTTGCAATGACCCTGTTCCAATTCTTTGTCTCACTCAACTTCCTTTCCTCTCAAAGCACTTACAAGTCCAGTTACATCTGTAGCTCTTTCTGGGGAGTGATCAGCTCTGTGTGATGATAACCATGATGTTACTGTTCTTTGTACTCTCCCAGGAATATACTGATAAATTTTAATCATCTCTCTGGGGGGAAAAAGTATATATGACACATTTTAAAGTTTAATCTACATTATTCACTTTTTCTCCATTAATTTTGATCTAGACAATCAGCAAGGCAATAAATCAAACCCTGACTTGTAGCATTTGCCAATTTCTGAGATATAAATGCTTATACTGAAAATTTAGCAATTGGTTCTTGCAACCACTTTTGATCTGGTTCCAGCTCATCCATGCCACAGCTGCCTTTGTGCCACTTCCCCTCCACCCCCTACTCCCTCAACTTAATTTGCCAGAGGCTAGATATGGCTATGAATGTACTTATTTTTAGCTTATTTAAATTATTTTATAATCCTTTCCCTTTTTCCTAGAAACCTCACACTGTGCTTTAAACAATGGAACTCTCTAGTTTGTTGAAGCTTAATTAATATGATTGCTGAAGTTTAAGTTGGCCAAGATTAAGGATGCTTCTACTAAGAAGCTGACTTTTCTTTCCATATTTTCAAATTCTGTCCCAAAAGCCCCAATATTGTTGAGGGCTGCAGAACAAATTGTATTTGTTAACAAAGAATAATACAGTCTCATTAAAAAACTCTGCCAGGGAAGGTAGAGGTCCCGAGTTTGACCATTAGTGAATGGAAATGTTTATATGGAAGATACTTAAGGGCAAGTATTTTAAATTGTTCCACTGTTTGGAAGACACCAATGAGGTCTCTTCAGTACCAAGGGGAGAAGTGCTCATGGACACAAAACATCAAGATAAATGTTATCTTTGGTTTGTATAGATATTGCTTCACGGAGGTCATGAGAAGGCTAAATTTAGAAGACTCAGATTTAAAAACCGTTCTCTATTTCCATCAGTTCATCAAAACCTTTCATATACACTAGATCAGAAATATCAAACACAACTAGAGAAGAAGCAATCCCTAGTGCAGAGGAACCAGATTGAAATGTAAATGGGAAATACTTAACAAAATAAGTAAAAATATAATAGTATATAAATAATGCTATGTGATTTTCTTCCTTTTTTTTGAACCCTTACTTTGGTTCCAAGAAGAGTGGTAAGGGCTAAGCAATGGGGGTTAAGTGACTTGCCTAGGATCACACAGCTGGGAAGTGTCTGAGACCAGATTTGAACCCAGGACCTCTCATCTTTGGGCCCAACTCTCAATCCACTGAGCTACCCAGCTGCCCCCAATATGTGATTTTCTAAATCAATCTGTAGAACCCCATGTTCTACATAAATATATATATATATATATGTATATATATATATATATATAAATATAACGCCATGTTATATTCATTTTTTTTTAAAAACCCAACATTTTGAAATGCCCCAGACAGACTTGACTATATTTCTTTGTCTCCTTCCCTACTAGGGAATGGTAAGAAAAAATTCTGTTTTATCTCATTTTTATTGTCAGGTCATTGCTTATATATGGCTTGTGGTAAATATCATTGCAATTTACCAGAACTTAGGACATTACATCTCTGTGATTCTGATGGACTTTGTAGCATGATTCCTTTATGTCTCCACAGTGGCTCTTTAAAATCTTTTCAGCCCACCTATAACCTCCCATGGTGGCCTCTCCCCTACCCTCTCAAGTGAGATTCTATCCTCATTTTATGAATAAAGTTGAAGCCATTCACCATGAGCTCCCTCTTCTCCCCTCTTGCTCATGTGCTATGCCTAAGGTGCCTTCTGCCTCTATCTTCTCCTTCACCCCTGTCTCATATAATAAAGTTACCCTACTCTTTATTAAATCCAACACCTCTACTTGTTGAGATGATCCCATTTCATCCCATCTCCTTCAACAGGTTGCCCCTTCTGTCATCCCCACTCTTATTTATATTTAATTTCATCCTGTCTACTGGCTTATTCTCTATTTCCAACAAATACAATATCCTAGGTCTCTCCCATCCTGAAAAAACCCTCATGTGATCCTTCCATCTCAACTATCATCCTATTTCTCTCCTGCCAAACTCCTCAAAAAAGCCATTTACATGAGGTCCCTCCATTTTCTTCTCACTCTATTAACCCCTTTCATTCTGGCTTCTGAACTTATTCCACCGAAACTGCTCTTTCCCAAGTTACTAGTGATCTCTTTGTTTCCAAATCTCATGACTTCCTCGGTCTTCATTCTCTCTGACCTCTCTACATCCTTTGATGCTATTGATCCTGTCGGTCACCTCTACTTCATCTTTTCTTCTCTGTAGGTTTACAGGACACCCCTCTCTCCTGGTTCCCTTTATATCTAAATGAGCAAGCATTTTCTGCCTCCTTTGCTGGATCTTCCAAATAATGCCCTCTAACTGTAGCTATCCTACAAGTTCTGTCCCGAACCCTCTTCTCTTCTTCCTCTGTACCACTTCATTTGGAGATTTATCAGCTCCCTTGGATTCAATGACCATATCTATCCTTATGTTTTTCAGATTTACTAATCTTTCCCCAATCTCTTGTGTAATATTTAAAGGAAACTGCCTTTTGGATATCTTGAACTGGATGTCTAGAAGACATTTTCATCTTAACATATCTAAATCAGAACTCATTATCTGTCTCTCTAAGCCCTCCCCTACTCCTACCTACCCTATTACTCTAGAGGGAAACAGTAATCTCCCAGTCCCTAAGGCTCACAAAGAAGAAGTTATCCTCCATTCCCCATGATCTCTCATCCCCCATATCCAACATGTTGCCAAGACCCATTGATTTTGCCTTTGGTACATCTCTTGAATATGTTCCCTTCTCTCCTTTGACTTAGCTACCACTCTATTACAGGTCCTCAGTGTCGCGTTGCAATAGCCTTCCAGTGGTTCTGCCTGCCTCAAGTCTCTCCTCATTCCATTCCATTATCCACTTAGCTACTGTATAGTTGGAAATTCTTGAACCCCTAAAACTACATTACCCAAAATTCCTTTCTGTATTACCCAGAATGCTTTTCCCTTTGTGCACATTTACAGGGTCACATTATTGTTTATAAGTTTGCTGTAACTCCTCTTTTGCTCTCTTTTCCATGGGCAAAAGAGAGAGAATGAGAGGGAGGATCCACATCCACTATATACCAACAATGTAATGATCTTGTACACAAAAGGGAAAAGGGAATTGTGGGAAACATTGTCCAAGGGTTCAAGATTCTAATTAATACACTACCAAACTGATTTTCCTCAAACTTGTCATGTCATTCCTCTCACCCCTACTGAATAAATTTCACCAGCTTCATATTACCTCTGGAGAGAAAACACAAAATTCTCTGCTTAGCATTCAAAGGTCTCCAAAACCTTGCCCTCTCCTATTCTTCCAGTCATCTTTTACCTTACTTCCTAACATCTAGGTTTTGATTCAGTAACACTGACCTCCTAAATCTCTTTGGTTTTGGGCACTTTTTCTGGCTCTGCCCCATGCCTGGAATGCAAATGACTCCCCCTATTCCACTCTGGTTATGATTTCCTCAGTTTCTTTTAAGTATCAAATAAAATCCCATCTTCTTCAGGAAGATGTCTTCCCTAACTCCTCTAAATTCTAAATTCTAGTGCTTTCCCTCAGTTAATAATTTCCTTTTCTAATTGCCTCAGATTTCCAGAATTCCTAAAACAGTAGAATACATTAGAATGTCCACTGAGTCTAGACTCAGAAGATCTGGTTTTCCATTTCATCTCTGTCCAAAATGGGACAAGAATAGTGACTACTGGGGCTCTACTCCAAGCTGGAAGTTTAGAAGACACTTATGCCACCGCCCAATAGAACACTTTCCACTTAGCCCCTCAGCTCTAGGAGGTAAGAGTGGTGATGGAGACAGGCAGCAGTCTGTCTGTGAGGGGTAGTAATAAGAACAAGACCCTCCTACTCCAAAATCTTATACTTCTCACCAGTTAGCACTGGTTAAACATCAACAACAAAATCTATAGTTTTGGCATGTCAGGCATGAATTGCACATTGATCAGTTATCCATTCTGTAATATTCTAGACTGGGTATCAGCTTTGTGCCTAATCTGTTTTATTAATTGCTCCTATTGTTCTGCATTTACTTTAGTTTAGAACAGTATGATATAATTAATTACCTAGAATGGTCCTCCAGTGTACCATATCTACCCCTCTGAATTCTCATTCCAAAAGAGCAGCGAGACCTCTCCCACACTGACAAATGATTAGAAGGTGGACAATGGGGGAACATAAACCCTGCACACTAAGGTCTCTGGCATTCCAGAAGAATCCCCCAAACCTGCTCATGTTCCTTCTTCTCTATGATGTGCATGTCACCCCCAAAACACACCTCCCCCTGAATTTGGCCATGCCCACTTTCCAGGAGAGTGAAAATTTCTCTGGAATGGGAGATGACTAGCCCCTAGCCCCTAATAAATATGGCAACCCTGATCCACAGAGAACAGAAGCTGCCACTTTACAGAGTAGTCACTACTCTACAGGTGGGGCTGCTATTACATCAGCTCCAGCTAGGCTAGTCTATTAGCATGTGGGCTTGTTCATCAGCCCCAAGACTACCTGATTAGCCCCTAGACTATTCCACCAGCTATTAGGCAACCATAAATCTTCTTCAAATAAAATTCTTATTTCTAAATTGAATGGAGTTTGAGTCTCTCACTCTTGGGGGAGAGCTTGCTACAAACTTGGGTGTGTTTTTCCCACAACAGTGGCCACTTTTTCCTAGAGTACTTCCTCCTTTGCCTGGGTCCAGACCTACCCTCCAAAGCAGTGGTGGTAGTGGGTTCCTTCCCTGTTTTCTTTCTTTCCTTTTTAGTAGTACAGAAACTCCCCCACGTCTGGATCAGATTTCCTTCCTTCTCTCTTGCACTTAAAGTGAAGTCTACTTCCTATCTGTCCCAGGTGCAAAAATAGCTAGTTACTGCTCAGGTTCTTATTACCTTAAGCAAATCAACCTCTCTGAGCTTAGCTCCCACAACTGTAAAATGAGGGCCCTGGGCCACATAGCCTCTAATATACCTTCTATCTCTAAATTGATGGTGTGATGAAAATCCCCCAAGATTCCTTGGGAGGAAATGTCATCAGGCTTTTTTGAATTCATGCATCAATCATTGTTAGACCTTGCTTCAGCTCCCTCTCCAGAGCTGAGTTTTTAGGCTATGAAAAATTTTGCAAAGCCCCATAGATCTCAGCCATCTTAGAGCTGTTCTTTCTAGTTTGTGTATAAGAAAGTTAACATGGGGATTGAGTGCCATGACTGTTTTTCAGATTTATTGAAGGGCTCATACATGCCATTGTAGATGGCTTATTGATGCAACCACCTCCATGGCTGAGCAATGTCCAGTTAGTTACCTAGCAATCCATGGCCAATACAGGCTATAAATCAACTCCATATTGACTAAGTATATCCCAAAGTAACCCAAGACAGGAAAGGAATCATTTTCATCTAGAAGCTGATTGACAGACATATTTAATAAATAAAGCAAAAAGTGATTTTTAGTGTGCTTAGCTCTCTGCCCACCTTGGTGGTAATTCACTGAAGTGTGGTGAAGGGATAACAGCAGCTTCTACTCTGCCCAGGAGGACTAATCTGTATACCTAATTCTGGTCAAGAATACATTTTATTTTTTCTTTGTATCCCCAGGTCTAGCACAATACCTCACACAAAATAAGAATTTATTAAATGTGGTGATTGATTGATTCTCCTTCCTTTGTCCTCTCCAAGCTTATTTTCAGCCCTTTATTTCCTGCTGTCTTTCATCTTTTGCTTTCTCTCTCACTTGAGTCTAACTTCTTCCTCAATCTTCTTTTCTCCTGCTGTCACTCTGTTTATGACTCTCCCTTCTCCTCCTTTTCCATCACTTCTCCCAATAAGCCCTCAAAACAAGGGATGACAACAGGATTTTTAAATGAATAATTTACTTTTAGATTTTCTTGTGTAGTTAACAAGTATACTTGGTTCTCTTTGTATCCTGTCTTTGTTAAATTTCTAGATCATTTGCTATGTCTGAAAAATACAGAACTGTGTATAACTTGTCACTCTAGAACCAAGGCTTTATGGCTTCTCTAACTAGTAAACATTTTCTTATGCATAATTAATAAGAATTTTTATCAAATCTGTTTCAAATCCCAAGAGTTATGAAACTTTACTAGCAGGAAATAGCAAACAGCAAGAATGTGTAAATCTTGGCATTTTTCCAGTTTGATATATTTTCTCTTATTCCTGTTATCATCGTACTGGTTCTTTACTGTGGAAGCTGGAGAAGAATGGTTTCTGTTGCTAACTTAATTGAGGACAAGGTTTGTTTAGTTCTTTTAATAGGTAGGATCACACAACAGAAAGTGTCCTTTAGGAGGTGAAGAGTCAGAACCTTATTTTAAAAAAAGAAAACTCAGATGTTTGGGTTTTCATTGGTCAGGATAATTAAATGGAGGTCCAGGAATGTGGCCTTTCCAAGCCCCACAGCTGCAGAAGCCTCTGGGAATTAAGTCCTTTCACTTCCTGTAGCTGTGGGGAGCTCCACTGGGACTTTGCAAAAGACTATCATGAAGGAGCAGGTCAATCACCCCTTCTAAGTTTCTCTTCACCATTTTCCACTGTCTTGACTTAAAAGGGAATTTAAAAAAGAGACAGACACCCAGAGACACAGTGAGCTCATTGAAACTGTTGTTGACTTAATTTTTTATAGGAGAACTATGAATTCAAATTTGTTCATTCATATTAAATAATTATTGTCTTAGCTATATCTTAATTAAAAAAAAGGAAAAGAAAATATTAAACTGGCAGACATATTAGGGAAATCTTTACGAGCTCAAAATAGTTGAAAAGATTCAAGTTCCAAAATGGTGTCCTTGCATGCGTGGCAATAGATAATGTTCATTAGGACTGGTAAAATTTACTTATCTTTTCCTGCTTAAAATAACTTTATTCAGCCTAGTCAGTGTTTTAGAATAAGAGATCAACCTGGCATTAAATAAGGTTTGCTTTTCTCAGTCTTTTGAGAAATACTTGATAGAGTTTCCAAGTAGTTCCTATTTAAAAATCCTGAGCTTAATGATACAAAAGGCAGTGTTTATTTAATGACACAGAACATGCCTTGTCTTCACTAAATGAAGTAAATGGTTTCTGGGAATGGAGTGATAAATCTATTGAAAAACATGTGACAGTGAAAAAAGAAATAGTCTTAAAGGATACACATGCCATTTCATGTTCTGGATTGACTCTTACTTTCAATCAGAGGAAATCAATGCTTTTTCAAGCTTCAGAAATCAATAAGTCCAAGGTGATCATCTCCATTGACTCTTAGAGTTAGAAGATACAGTAATGTAGCAACCAAACACTCAGGGATACAACTTGTCCCTATATAGTTCTCTTGTGACCATTAGAATTTCCATACTTTATATGATCGTGGTATACATTTGTAAAATACTTAACAATATACACTTGTAGGTTCCTGTGAGTCAAAAGAAGGATCTGATTTATTTTTGTATATTTATGCTTTGCATAAGGTCACCCTGACAAATACATTAATTTACATTGTTGCTAAAAAGGGACAGGTATTTCCTAGGAAACTTTGGTAGAAACCCGTGTCTCGGTGTAAGTACTCTTTGTCTAGACTATATTTTTCAGGAGAGTACGAGGCAACAAAACCTTGGGACCTGGAAGTGATTTCTGAGTTAGAGAAGATCCATTCCCTTTAAAATTGCAGCCAAATCTTATGAAGCAAATATCATGGTATAAAGAAGCCCTTTAATTCAGAGCTTGGAATCCTATCTACTTTCTAATTGATGGAGAATAGAGAAGAGTCTGTTACTAAAGCCCATTAGAAAACATTTCTGGACAGGCTCAAGGTAGTACCAATCAATCATTCACAAGGTATATCAACCAAGTTACGAGACCTATCTCTCCCCCTAAATTTATCATTTCCCTCCACTAAATCCACGAATATCATTAAGCTTCTAGAAAGATCAGCATTCCAGAAGAATCAAGTCAAGCCAAAAAGCATTTATAAGTAGCCACTATGTGCTGGCCATTGTGCTGGGGATACAAAGAAAGGTAAAAGAAGTTCAACAAGATAAAACAATCTCCAGAGAAGCTCTCAGAGCCATTCTCCCAGCCAACCTCATGTCACCCCACCCCATGCCTCTTACAATCACATACTTGTATGGGAAAGTAGGGGGGTGGTAACCCTGGTTCTTATCTCATTTGCCACTTAAGAAACCCCCATGTATTTTGGTGAAATGATGTTATGGGGAGGTCATATCATTATAAAAATTATACAAATATTGTTTGCTAAAAGTCCCAATTGAAACATTAACAACATAGAATGTTGTGCCTTCAGGAATGCTATTTTCCCAACTTTAATATTTTTCCTATGAAAATTAGTAACTTCTTAAGCTTTTGTTTCATCTAGTATCATGTTTTTCTCATTAAATGTGGTATTTTTCTACTGGCTTTACTCCTTGGATGTGATTCTACCATCATCATTTCTCTACCTCTCCCTTCCCCATACACTTCCTCTCTCTTCCAAGGAAAATTTCATTATCAGGAAGAGCTCATCAGTTTTGGCACTCACATCTCATTTTTACCCACTATTGCTTCTGCAATTCTGCCCTCTTATTGGAAGACTGGAGGAAGGAGCTAAAAACTATTTCTAAAGCTTCCATTTAAATTAGAAGTATACTGGAACAACCTCCAGGAAGTGATGCAGAGCGAGAGGAGCAGAACCAGGAGAACATTGTACACAGAGACTGATACACTGTGGTATAATCGAACGTAATGGACTTCTCCATTAATGGCGGTGTAATGTCCCTGAACAATCGGCAGGGATCTAGGAGAAAAAAACACTATTCATAAGCAAAGGATAAACTATGGGAGTGGAAACACTGAGGAAAAGCAACTGCCTGAATACAGCGGTTGAGGGGACATGACAGAGGAGAGACTCTAAATGAACACTCTAATGCAAATACTATCAACAAAGCAATGGGTTCAAATCAAGAAAACATCTAATGCCCAGTGGATTTACGTGTCGGCTATGGGAGGTGGGGGGAGGAAAAGAAAATGATCTATGTCTTTAATGAATAATGCTTGGAAA
Organism: Monodelphis domestica; assembly: GCF_027887165.1. NCBI lineage: Eukaryota > Metazoa > Chordata > Mammalia > Didelphimorphia > Didelphidae > Monodelphis > Monodelphis domestica. The sequence goes on from NC_077230.1 coordinate 209,410,595, forward strand.
TGATCAAATAAAATATAAAAATAAATAAATAAATAAATTAGAAGTATAGTCAATTCTTCATTTTTCTCCAGCTGCCTTCCTTGTATTTGACTCTACCATCATCATGTCCCTATCCTCAGCTTCCTTTTGTGTGTTGGTTTTCTCTGTTAGACTGAAAATTCCTTGAGAGCAGAGATTGTTTTCCTTTTTTCGGATTTGTATGGCCAGCACTGATGCATATATAATAGGTGCTTAATAAATGTACATTACATTGATGTGTTGTACCTTCCCCAGAAATTTGATCCATGGTTACATTTCTGTTTACTATGATGAAGTTTGTTCACATGCTGAAGTACTTTTGGTATCAAATAAGTGCCAACTTCTCTGATGAAAATCTAAGTAAAACAAAAATATTTCAAGTTTAGTTGGGGGATAAGAATGCAGAAACTAAATAATATCTTAGAACAGCAGATCATGAGTTTCAGGGGGAATTTATACAAGGAGTGAAGCCTGACTCAATGATTTTTGGAAGAGTTGAACATTCAGAATTATTAGAACAATCATCTTTGAGAAAAATCAACTTGGTGGGAGCAAAGAACAACTCGGTGGCTCAATGGATTGAGAGAGATTCTGGATTTAAATGTGGTCTCAGACACTTCCTAGCTGTATAATCCTGAGCAAACCTCTTAACCTACATTGCCTAGCCTTTAATACTCTTTTGATTTGGAAACAATACACAATATTCTAAGGCAGAAAATAAGGGTTTTTTTAAAAATCAACTTTTGGACTTTTAACAGCAGCTGGGACAAACTAAAAATAGAACTTGTTTGATAATTTATTCTCCATATAATTTATTCTGTGGGTTAATTTTATATTATTTTTAAATATTTTCAGTATCTTGTATCTGGGGACCCAATACACAATTTTCCTCAATAAACAATTTTTTTTCAAGTGGAACATAGTAGCCATTGAATAAACAGTTGTTAAATTGACTTGAAAAGAAGATCAACCCTCTGCAGTAATTTCTTTATTTTATTATTTATTTTTCCCCAATTACATGTAAAAACAATTTTAACATTCTTTAAAAAAAATTCTAAGTTCAAAATACTCTCCATTCTTCCCATCCTCATTCCCTTACTTCCTTCAAGCCCTGAGATATTAAGCAATCTGATATAAATTTTACATGTGCAATCATCTAAGATTTTTTTCATATTAATCATTTTGTGGAAGTGATCATAAACAACAAAAAAAGAAGAAAGGGAAATATAGTATATTTTAGTCTGCATTCAGATCCCATCAGTTCTTTCTCTAGGCACAGATGGCATTTTTTATCATGAGTCTCTGTGATTGTCTTGAATCACTGTATTGCTATCTTGGTCATTCTAGTTGTTCATCCAAAAATATTGTTATCACTGTGTATGGTGTTCTTCTGGTTCAGTTCATTTCACTTTGCATCAGTTCATGTAAATCTTTCCAGTTTATGTTATTCTGCTCATCATTTCTTAAAGCACAATAGTATTCCATTACAATCAGATATCACAACTTGTTCAGTCATTTCCCAATCAAAGGGCATCTCCTCAATTTCCAATTCTTTGCTACCACAAAAAGAATGCCATAATTTCTATAACCTCTATGTGAAAAGGTGGATTAGAGGATGGAGGAAGAAGCATTCTCCCATCACAATGATGAGACTATAGAGTGCAGCATTATTGTTAATCCCAGATCAAATAGAACATTTCCCCAGTGAAGTCAATAAACATGTATTAAGCTCCCACTATATGTCGAGTACTGCACTAAGCATTGAGGATACAAAGGCAAAAGACAGTCATTTTGTTCATGGAACTCTCAGTCTAATGGGAGAGATACAATGAAAAGAACTCTGTACAAACAAAATATATACAGAATAAATTGGAAATACTCAACAGAGTGAAAGTATTGACATTAAGGGAAATTGAGCAAGATTTTATCTAGGACTGGAAGGAATCCAGGAAACAGAGATGAGTAAAAAGAGAGTTTGAGGCATGAGTGAGGACAGCCCTCTCATGAAAATGAAAGAGTATAAATATATGGAGTCAGGAGATGAATAGTCTTGTTTGAAGAACAGAAAGGAGGTTAAGGTTGGATCTCAGAATATATGAACCTTATGCAAGGTCTTATACCTTTTCATATAAAGTAAAAGAAGATTGGAAAGGGAGGAAAAGGTCTGTTTATGAATGGCCTTTAAAGCACCAGTAGATTGAAAATTAGGGAAGGAGTAGAGAGATATTTCAGAACACAAGATGGAAGGAAATACCTATGCATGTGTTTGCCTTGGCCAGAAGTCCATGCCTCATGTGAGACAAGAGTGAAGTTGGAGAAAGTGGCTGAAGGAATTTGAGAGATATGAAATGTGGTGGTGGAGAAAAGAGGGAGCTCTTAGTGAATGCTCTCATTTTTCCCCCCAGTGAAATATGTCAAAGTTCTCAGAAGAGTGAGTAGAAGGAGTGATGCTTTGGGAGTTTTGAGGCAGAATGGAAAAGTTTGAAAAAATAAGAATAAAATGATAGGGGTGAAACACCCTATGGAGGTAACTAACCAGGCACAGAGAACTCCTGATGAATAGACTGCCTAAGAATTAGCCACCTCTCCTTAAATTTAAAATTTAGTTGTCAACACTTTCTGGAAGTTTCTTCAGTAATGCTTCTCCCCCCCTAACCCCCTTACACATTTTCTTCCAAACTGCAGGAACAGGGAAGGGTATTTCTTTTATATGCACAGCTAGAAGTAATAATGGTAACAAGTTAGAAGCACATGCTATGGGAAATATATTTGCTTACCAAAAAAAACAAGAGCTAGATGTTGTTTAAGGATGCTGTTCCTGAATTCCAGCCTACTGTGTACAGGAGCTGTTGGGGACAGAATGGATTTTTAATTCACTTGGCAGTATTCTGTCTTCTAGACAGATTCTAGTCTTCTAGAAGAGGGTTATTTCCTGGGATCATAAATTATGGAATTATTTTGTGGATCATCCAAATTGCTCAGAATCTAATGGAAGAGAAAACAGAATAATCCTCTTGGGGAAACTATGTAGGGTTCTAAGAGGAAGAGAGATTCATTAGAATGACAGATTGTCCCAAGAGCAACCCCAAGTGTGTTTCTCTCCTAGTGGGATGTTGATTGACTATTTGAATATTTAATGTTTCTATTTTTGTCCATGAGCTCCTTAGTGTCATGTATGTTTTCTGTGGGAATGAAATAAAGTTTATTGTAAATGATATCTGATAACCATAATGTACAATGAGTATCTATGTATAATTTAGTGACCTTGTCACTCACATTTGGAACATTCTAGACCCAAATTAATTTTTTTTAAAGAAAATCTCCTAGCTTAATCAAGGTGTGGAACAATAAGCCAAAGGAAAAGAAATTGACCCTTAAGGATCAAGCCCCAAGAATCATGGGAAACCAGGATCCTTGCTAGCTTCTGGGCCACTCTCCTAGGAAAAATATTTCTTTTTGATAAACATAAAAATTTAGTCCACTTCAAGGATAAGTTTTCTAATCTTCAGAGTAATTTCTGAGCTGAATTTCTAAGTCTGGTAACAAGCCTGGAGAGGAATGCTAAAGAACAACTAAGGGTCTGGGTTTTGTTTAAGTAATATTAGGAAGAAGAAGATCAAAGAGGATGGTCAGGGTGGATGGAATCATGATAACAAAGAACAGAAAGATGACAGAATTATTTATTTTGCTTATTCCCTCTGCCATGAAGAATGATTTTTAAGTTAGAAAGGGTTGAACAAAAATAACTAATAGAAAGTTTAAACTGAAGATAAATGAGGAGATAATAGGGAAACTTTTAACTATTTTCAAGGTAATTATGTCATCAGAACTGGACAAATTACATCCTACTGTGATCACAAAACCACTGTCAGGGATCTTTGAAAGATTGTGGAGAATGTGAGAGGTGCCACAGGACAGACTTGTAGTAAATATCCCAATTATAATAATAATAAAAAAAGTCTGCAGACTATATACTAGTGAGTTCTTTGATTCCTGGGGGAAATGCTGACATTGTTAAAGGGATAGTTAGTGAATATCTAGAATAGGAAGTAGTGATAAAAAATAGCCAACATGGTTTTCTATGGAAACATCAAGCTAAACGTTCACTGAACTATAAATGTTGTTTAACCTAGAGTTCAGGAGGAATTTGACAAAAATCTCTTATTCAATGAAAAGATGAGAATGTAATTATAGGATCAAAAGATATAGATCCTCCTAAAAGACAGTCCTAAAAGAGTTCACATTCTAATGGTGGAGACAACATGCAAATAACTTCATATAAGATATATGCCGAATGGATAAAAGTAATCGCAGAGGGGAAAAGTGGGATAACACAATATTAAGGGAATAGGAAAGGCATCCTGGAGAAAGTAAGATTGGAAATCTTACTTACTTACTTACAGGGAAATCAGGAGTCAGATGAAAAATGGGAGAATATTCCAAGTATGGGAGACAATCTTTGAAAAGGTAAAGAGTCAGAAAATTCATTATGAGAGATAATAAGAAGGCAGACCTTAAAGAATACTTGATTTTATAATACATGGAGGGGAGTAAATATAAGACTGGAAAGACAGAGGAATAATTGTGAAGGGATTTAAGGGTCAAAGAGGATTTTATATTTAACTTTGCAGTTAATAGGGAGGTAATAGAACTTATTAAATGTGGGAAGGGGAAGGGAGGGGGACATGTCCAGACCTGTGCTTTAGGAAAATATTTTTGGCAGCTGAATGGATGATGGATTAGAGTGGGGGAAATCCTGAGGCAAGGGGAGCTACTATTATAAGATTATTGTAATAGTTCAGCCATAAGGCTATATGGGCTGTGTCAAGGAAATGGAAAGAGAATGTGTACAAGAAATGCTGTAAAGGTAGACAGATATGACAAGACTTAGCAACTTGGCCATATTCAGTGACTTCAAGAGAGAATTCAGAGATGACAGGGAGGTGGTAAACCTGGGTTACTGGGAGGATGGTGATTATCGCAAGGGGAACAAGAAAGTTCAGAAATGGGGAGGTTTTGCAGGAAAAGATATTGAGTTCTCTTTTGAGTATGTTGAATTTAAGATGCCTATGAGCCTTCCAGTTTGAGATGTCAAAAAAGTAGTTGGTAATATGAGACTAGAATTTTGGAGAGAGGTTAGGGCTGGTTAAATCTCATAGCCATCTGTAGAGAGGTGACTGAACCCATGGAAGCTGATCACCAAGAGAGTATAGAAGGAAAAGAGAAAAGGGCTCAGAATAGGGGTGAAGGAAGGGAAAGTGGGAGAAGATTTCTGAGTGATGTGATAAGGAGAAGAGGAAAGAAGAGGGATCTTTTAACAGAGTCTTGGGGTGGGGCACTCATGGCTAATGGTCAGGAGTGGGATGAAGATGTAGAAAAGGAGACTGAAGAGTGATCAGACAGGTAAGATGAGAACATGGAAATAGAAATACAGAAACCTAGAAAAGACAAAGAATCTAGGACAGGAGAGTGACTGATAGTGTTAAAAGCTTCAGAGAGGTCAAAAAACTTAAGGACTGAGAAAAGGTCATTAGATTTGGTCATTAATAGATGATGATTCATGGGGCAGCTAGGTAGCACAGTGGAGAATGCCAGACCTAGACTGAGAGGACCTGAGATCAAATGGAGTCTCAGATACTTCCTAGCTGTGTGTCCCTGGGCAAATTACTTGACCCCAGTCACTTAGCCCTTACTGCCTTGGAGTGGATTTCAGTTTGATGAAGTTAAAAGCTAGATTGTTGAGGTTCAGAATCAAGTAAGAATAAATGAGGCAGATACACTTTGAATGTAGATGATTTTCTCAGAGTTTAGCCAAGGGGAGGAGAGATAGAGGGCAATAGTAAGCAGGGCTGGTAAAATCAAGTGAAAATTTTTAAAGGAAGGAGTGATGAATGTGTCAGTAGCAGGGAAGCAGTCAATATACACACAGAGTGAACTAAAATTAGAGAGAGTGTGGCAATGATGGTAGAATTATTTATGGGAGAGAGGATATAATAATGGGAATGAGGATACATAGAGAGGAGTGGCAATGAGCATGACATCTTCAGAGAGTCTGGAAGAGAGAGTGGGAGAAGATTTATGAGTGATTTGATAAGGAGTAGAGAAAAAGACAACAAATTTAAAGAAAAAGGGGTCCTTTTAACAAATGATTACAATTTTTTTCAGTGAAGTATGAGGTAAGATACTCTATGATAGGGTAGGGGAAAAGGAAGTTTGATAGGTTGGAAGAAGAATAAAAACATTTAGAATAGCTACTGGGATGAATGGAAGAGTGAATTGATGAGGGAAATGGAAAAGAATTACCTTAATGTAATAAGGTCCAGTTAAGATTACATTACATAAATTTGTAGTGGTCCCAGGCAGTAGGGTTTCATGACTTTCTCCAGCTTCATTCAGCAGCATATGCAAAGGAGGGAAAGCAAGAGACAGTGGGAGCACTCAAAGGTTTGAGATTTGGTAGGCATGACTGGTGACAGGATAAGTGAACAAGTGGTTTGAATGTAGAAGCATAGAGTGGAAATGGTTCCCTAGTAGCTTGAAAAGAGAGGAGAATGAAGCCTCATAGATAGGGATCGATCAGGAAAGAATGTTAGGAATTGCAAAGTGGAAAGAAAGATGTAATGATAAAAGATAATAATCAATAAAGGACTTTCTAAATCCATGAACACTGATGTACAATAATTGTGGATGATGGCAAGATCAAGAGGGTGTGTCTGTTTCTATGTATAGCTGAGGAAGAGTACAGTGTTAGAATCATGGAAATTAAATAGTTTGAGCAACTGAGAAGTTGGGGTGTTTGAGGGAGTATCAATATATACATTGAAGTCTCCCAATATGAAAGCAGGAACTAAAAACTGAGCTAATTGAAGATGGAAAGTGAATTTCCTAGGTTTCAATAGATAACAGCCATTAGGATTTGAATTGGGTGATACATTTCAATAATATGAATTTCATAGGAGGAGAGGCTGCTCAATGGTTGTTGGGAGAAGGGGAATCAGAAAGTAGCAATAGGAAGCCTGAAGCATTCCAATGACCCAACAATGACAAGAAGTTGTTGTGATGAATACAACATGCAGCCAGTCCTAGAAAAATTGGCCATGTGGAATGGAAAGTGTGGGTAGATCTGAAGTGGTTGTATAATTGAAAACCTGTTACTCTAAAAAAGAACTACATTTCCCAGGAGCCCACCTCCTGTCATTCTGTACTTCCTGTAGACAGGTAATAAATTGAGTGGGTGGGCTTTCTACTCCCTCTTTGGCTTCCTGTCAGCATGGTGAAGGTGGTGAGTGGTGTGATTGAGGGAAATGGGCAAAGACAAGAAATGAAATGCAAAGCAAGAAAAGCTCAAGAACACATGGAACCTAGACCCATTGGGGAGGAGAGAGAGAGAATTCCGTGGAATCTTGAGGAAGAAAAGAGTTGGATCCAAGCTGAGTTCTGAACTCACTTCTTCACTTCTTCTGTTTGGGAGTGGTCTGAAGACACACCACTTCATTTTTTCTCTGGCCATTACCTTTCTACCTCTAACTTGAGCTGAAGGAAAAAAGATAGTCTTGCCCAGGAAAGACCCCAGCAGGGTTACTGATATCTTCCCTCAGGAGAAGAAATTGTATTCTTTTTTGAAGAGACTTACATCAAAGCCTTCAAGAAGTGATACAAACTAGAAATAGGGAAAACCCCTTTCCTTCTCTCCCAGTTTCACTTTTTTCCTTCCCCCAAGAGAATAAATAGATCCTTTCCAACTAAAGAAACTGTTATGAAGCTTTTTGTTATTAGAAGGAGGAATTGACTTAGCATCTGTGAGAAAAACTTCATTTGGTTGCTTAGTGAGGGGACCAGGAAGTAAGGAGGTACTCAGAAATCAGCTTCCTTAAAATGCTTCCTGGTGTAACACCCTTTGATTTCCCTTATTATCTCTCACTAATTTCCATCTCTAATACAGTGGAGATTTTGAAGTGGGCTAAATCAGCCATGGACACTTTTTGCCCTGTTGCTCTCCCTACCAGCCAGGCTATATTTAGCAAGGGGATTCTTGGCAAAGAGGAGATAAGCTGCTTCTCTCGCCCATATGCTTGAGCCCATGTTCATCAGTTCTTTGCTGCTGCCTCTGGCATTGCTGCTGCTGATACTGCCTGCTCCTGCTCCTACTCCTGAATCCTCTTCCTGATCTCCTGGCCCCAACCCTGACTGCTATTGTTTGTCCTGCTGGGCTGCTGGTAGCTGCCAATGGGTCTTTGGAACTCACAAACATGGAGCAGATCTCTGGGCAATTAGTAAAAACTGAGGTGTATTTTCCTTAGGAAAGGATTAGCCTCCTAACTTCCTCTCCATGTGGCTGGGGAAACAAACTGTTCCCTAACATTTTACCTCAGGTGGGGAACGGAATAAGGAAGTTACTCTTCCAAAAAGGAAATAAATTATAAGCATGGCATACTCTATGAAAGAGCAGTATCTTGCCTATTTCAAACAGCTTCTACCATTCATGAGTGCACTATTCATTTCAATTATCTTGCCTGAGATTCAGGGGAGAAATTAATCTCCCTACAACCCTTTGCCATTTGGGCCTGCCCAATCTCCAAGATTCATCTGGTTTGGGATTCCTCAAACCCACATTCTCCCCCACTATGGGAGATCCCAGGGAAAGAACTTTAAAGAGTCTGGAGGTGAAAATTTTAACATTTTCAGACTTCATTGTTTTATGAAAGTCTCTGTATTTTATTGTATTTTGCTGATTGTTTTATTTACAATTTAATTTGGTTAGTTTTAAGTTCACATATTAATCTGATCAATACTATTCAGTTACACTGAATCATTAGATATATTCTGTTACTTTCCCCTTATAACTATACTGAACTATAGATATAGATATATTGTAAATTCCCATAAACAGCTTTTTTTTTGTATTTTATATTTGTTCATTGTCACATAGATGATGGATGGACTCAACCTGGCTAGCAACCTTTGAAGAATTTAATGAGCTAAATATCCAAAATTGGTTTTAAGAGTTCTTCAGACATGACTTTTTAGATTTTTTTTTTCAGCAACTCTGGCTGATCATTTTGCCTGCCTCTGAGTTACTTGTAACAAGAGGTAGAGAGTCCATTTTAGTAGCTGAAATGAAGCACTATCATAATCCCCACCTCTGCATTAGTAAAAAATGTGAATGGATGGGACATAACAGTCTCAAACAAAGGATCTGGGAAGTTGATCCCAGGGCATGGTAACCATGGATGGCTCCCAAGAGGGATCATCTCTCATTTGTAACTCTTCTGTTTATTCTACCCTTCCATCAGAATAATCTAGATTCTTGGTGACATTTTTAGACCTGCCATCAACAGTACAGAGGGTTTTTTTCCCCCTAGACTCCTCTTCCACATTTTTGTAATCTGGCAGTAATCGATTTTTAAAATATATTTGCAAAGGTTGAAAGATTTGCTACATATATAAAAATTTTGACAAATATCCATCAGTTCATAGGGTTGTTTTTTTGTCATAGAGCAACTTATATATGAAATGTGATAGTGGGTTTGTTTGCTATTGTAATTAAATGGGCCATTGTGAATTTTGGGGACTTTGGTACTTCTTTGAATGTGCATTATCTACTGTATTACTGTTTTATTCTGAAAATCATAATGTACCCACACCGTGGTTCATGGCCAAGTTTTCAGGAGGACATGGATCTCATTTTTGAGTGAGAAACCTTTGTACTCTACCTTTCCTTAACTGACACAGTGTGTCAGTGATTGTAAGCTATATATTTTTATTTTAAAAAACTCTCTTATTATTGTTTTGCTTGCATGTGCAATATACTATTTCAGTTTTATTTTTTCTCTTTTTTTGTATTTGAAGCACATGTCACCAGTATTGAGAAGCTTTTCTTTAACCTTTTTGATTTTAAAATAATACAAGTTTAAAATATATTTGCCCTAAAGTCAATGCATACCCAAAAAGCTTTAGACTATAAAAATGATGCCATTCATTGTTTAAAAAAATTATGGGATTTTGCTTAATGATTCTGATTCTAAGAGAATGGAACAAAAAGAGCCATTGCACAGGGCCAAAGAAACACAAAGCTATTTGCATAGTACCAATCAAGCTGTAAGGGGTAAAGTGGGTTAATTTTAAAAGGGTTGGAATGGATTGTTTAAGAGTGTGGTCACCAGGAATTTATATTAATTCCAAAGAGATTTATTTATAATTTATTTACAAAATGAAAGAGTAAAGTAAGAAAATCAGAGAGAGGATAGGGTAAGGTATCAAGCTTAGGCACTAAGTAATTTACTCCCTTAGGCCTCAGTAAAGTCGAGGACCTGGGGAAGTCTCTCTCAAGAGGTAAGCCTCTCCTGAGGTTAGTTTTTTTTTTCTTCAGAAAAACCAGTGGTTGAGTCAGCTTTTCACTCATCACATGTCAATTCAAAGGAAGAGATTTTAGAACAGCCTCACCAGGAACAGGGTCTTGGGTCTAGCCTTCACTCCAAAGAATGAAGAACTGTCTCTCACAGGAAGTGACGGCTCCTTTTAAAGATGCTTCTTTTGTGTCACTTCCTGTGTCTTCCTCTAATTTTACATCTACCAATCACAGTTGAATCTTTGCTTTAAGACTTCCCAGGGGCAGTTAGTTTAATTCTGATTTGTCACCCACTATTGTACACGTGGGTCACAGACCTCCCACTTAATGATTAAGTGGGATGTTTACACTTTTTGTGATTAGATCTAAAAATGGGCAGATCTCCATACACAACTTTTAAATAGGGTATTTACATTTTTGGTGATTAAAATCTAAAAATAGGCAGGGGTTACAATTTTAATCTTCACAATCAAGGGAGAATTAATTTTAATCTTCACAGAGCACAAAGTTAAAGAGACCAAACCAATCCTATGTGGATTGATGGCATTCTGCGCAAAGAGCACAAGGACTTGATCATGTATGAGACTTGAGGTTTTGGCTGTTTAACATGTGTTAAATGATGTAAAGATAATTTTAGGTTGTAACTTAAAATCTAAATTAATTGGTAGCCGAGGAAAATCCCAAATAAAATACCCAAGTCAGTCTGGAAATTTATGTTAATTTTAATTAATATAGAGGGAAGGATCTTAAGGAGAAAGAGGGAAGAGGGTATAGGATTTCTCCCGCCTGGCCTGTGACAGAGGGTGTTCAAGATCTCTGCCGCTAGGTCTCTGAAGGAGATTAGAGGCTTCTAAGAGGATAAAGTTTGGAAAGTAAAGGAGGAAAAACTCAGCCAGAAACTCACCACTGATCCGGACAATAGCTGTATCCATGCCAAGATGCTGAAAGGTCCAGCAAATCACCAGAGTTTCAAGAAACCCAAAGCAGATCAGAGAAGCTTATACCAGTAACTGCCACCCCAGTGTCCATATTAACAAACCCTGGCTGCTAAGATTAAAACAGTTTCTTAGACCTCCATTGAATCAACCTTTTCAGACAGTGAGAATAAGCCGGTGCAGGTGAAGAGACTATACCTATGACTCCTCAATCACCAAAGTAAACAATACCAAAGATACCATTGGAACAAGAGTCAAATGATTTCACCTTACAGAACTATGGAGAGGGTGAAATTTAAACATGCCTGTGTGTCTGGAAACAACATAAACTCTTTGTATCACTATATCAATGATCTGAATCCAGGAGAAGTCAACAAGACTTAAACTGGGAAAGAGAAGCTAAGCTGAAGAAGAAAACCCTTGTTGTAAGTCAAGGAAAATCATAGCAGTCCAGTACCATCTGAGAAGTTGTAGGGCAACCAAAAGGGGAAAAGAACCAAGATATTCAGCTAGGAAAGAAAAGCCATGTCCAGGCCAAAGGTCAGAAAGAGACAATATCCCAAATACTTAACATGTCTGACACCATAGCCTGATGTAGCTAGAAGATTCCTTACTAGCTGAGAGCTTCCAAACTCCCTGCATCCAATAGCATCCCTGCAATTATCTACAACAGTCTAAGGGGCACTTGCACATCCATTCAGGGGAATCCAGAGAGAAGCTGCAAAATGTCACCAGTACCCCTTATCCTTCACCCAAGACAGAATCTTCCCAGGGGGAAGAAGGGAGGGATGGCACCCCACCAAGAATACAGCTTGTAGCTTCTGGAGCAAGCTCAGAGGAAAAGTCAAAGTAATGCAACACCTAATTGAGGCAACCCAACACCCCAGAGAAGGAGAAACCTTTTCTTTTGAGCTGAGAAACATCATTGCAGGCTGCTCCCCAAGAGGAAAGCAAATGTCAACCATTACCAAGAGGAATCAGACATTGTCCAAAGTACCAGATGAGAGAAAAGGCAAAGACATAAATCTAGTACCATGCTTCTCATATCAAACACCACTTTGCTCCAACTAGCCCAGAAGAAACTGAAACAGAAAATACTCCAGACCATGAACAAGATGCTCAAACCCAAAGAGAAGGTGACCAGAATGAGGACACACAACATATGTATAGGCCCATAGAAAGTGATACTGAAATATAAATAATAACTACAAGAAATACAGACCATAATCCCAAAAGAATAACATCTATCTAGCTCTCCATCTCAACCCTCACTCAATCTAAATCACATGACAAGAACATGAAATACATTCAAAATCATAAAACCAAATAAGAAAAAACTTAACACAAAGTCTTACCCACACTTATATAATCTGAATCAATCTTACACATACTCACACAACAGCAACAACTCTTACACACATGTATGTTCCTGTAAAAGAAAGAATCTACATGCAAAGTGAGATGACAGTCAAGATGGGTTTAACTGAACAGAGGAAAAGAACTGGATCAGAGAAATCCTTCTATAACATCAGAGAGTGCAAATGGACAAAAAGAACAGAAGGAAGACCTATAATCCATGGACTATATAGGAAAAGAACTTCTAAAAAAACATGTCATGTGAGATAAATCACTGTACATGTTAACTTTACACTAAGACTATGCATGCAAAAGGCACATGAACCCTGCATAAGAAGAAAGAAAATAGAATCAACAGGCAATGTGTGAAGAGGAGCAATTGGCAAGGAGTACGTATATACATATCTAGAACATGATCATGAAAACATACTGATCTAGGGACCTTTGTTATAGATAAGCAAGGTCCATAATAATGGAATAATGTATATATTTGTGAATAAGGTTCTTGCAGGACTCAAACAAGCAGAAAAACAAAAAATTTTTTGTCTGGTTGACTCCAAAGCAGAACTCATTGTAAGAACTGAATTAATATTTCTACCCAGATAAATATTTTATAAAGTTTATTAGAAAGTGTAAACAGACTTCCGGTCAAGATGGCGGCTTAGAAAAAGCTAAAGTCCAGATCTCCTGAAACCCTTCCTTACTGATCTCAAACCGAATGCTCCTAGGACACCGAAATTCAAAACGATCAACAGCATAGACCCCGGGAGTCCTCCTCCTGGACCTAGACCTGGATCAAAAGGTACAGCCCCCCCCACCAAAAGCCAGAACCTGAGACCACTCAGACCTAAGGGGTAGGCAGAAGGAAGGTCCTAGGACCCATCCCCCCCAACCCAGAGCGCCGAGTCCGAGTCTGAGGCAGTAGAGGCAACCTCAGAGCCCCATGGCCTGCTATTCTGAAGGCCATATCCTGAAAACAACCTAACCTAGTCAAGGGGGCACCCAGGAAGCAGGGAAACAGAGAGGGATGGGGGAGCTCGTAACCCCCTGGGAGGAGCCCTCAGAGCTCCGGGAAGCCGCAGCCCCTCCCCCTCAGAGAGCAGGGTCTTCTGAAACAACAGCAACCCTCAGGGCTGGCAAAAGGGCCTCGGGAGCTGGTTATTCTGAATGCCACATCCTGAAAACAACCTGACCCAGTCAAGGGGGCACCCAGACAGCAGGGAAACAGAGAGGAGGGGGGAGCTTGTAACCCCCTGGCTGGATCCTTCCATTGGAGTCTCACGAAAAAAGTCCCTGCCTCAAGGCATACTAAATTCAACCCAGGGAAAGCTAATCTCATTAGGAGTCCTCTGAAGCTCCTGGAAGCCTCGGCCCCTCCCCCCGCAGAGTGCTGGAACAGGAACAAGGGCCAAGCCAGGCTTAGATCGTGGAAGTAAGGCAACGGAGAAGCATCAGGAGGGTGCCAAGGAGAGGAGGGCAGTAACAGGGACACACCAGCAATTCCTGGCTTCCCCGGGAAGACAGAACAACAACTGCATAGAACAGACAATCTGCCTAGGGCTAAAACCTCTGAACGCCAGACAGAGATAAGAAAAGCCCCCACTCAGATAGAGATGGCAAAAGCCACAGAAGCACAAAAGTCCCAAAATTTAAAAAAAAAGAAGAAGAAAAAGGGGGCGACTTTGGACACATTTTATGGAGCAAAAATACAAAACACAGAGGAGATAGAAGAGGAAACATAAGCAAATGCTCTGAAACCTTCCAAAGGAAATGGAAACTCTCCACAAACCCATGAAGAATTTTAATCTGAAATGATCAAAAAGATGGAAGCCCTCTGGGATGAAAAGTGGGAAATAATGCAAAAGAAATTCACGCATCTACAAAACCAGTTTGACCAAACTGAAAAGGAAAACCAGGCTTTAAAGCAAGAACTAACAAAGCAAAGCCAAAACACCAAGAAATTAGAAGAGAACATAAAATATCTCACTGACAAAGTGACAGATTTGGAAAATAGAGGGAGAAGAGATAATTTAAGAATAATTGGACTTCCAGAAAAGCCAGAAATAAACAGCAAACTCGACATCGTAATACAAGAGATAATCAAAGAAAATTGCCCAGAGATTCTAGAACAAGGGGGCAATACAGCCACTGACAGAGCTCACAGAAAACCCTCTACACTAAACCCCCAAAAGACAATTCCCAGGAATGTAATTGCCAAATTCCAAAACTCTCAAACAAAAGAAAAAATCCTACAAGAAGCCAGAAAAAGACAATTTAGATACAAAGGAATGTCAATCAGGGTCACACAAGACCTTACAAGTTCTACTCTAAATGATCGTAAGGCATGGAACATGATCTTCAGAAAGGCAAGAGAGGTCTTCAACCAAGAATCAGCTATCCAGCAAAGCTGACTATATACTTCCAAGGGAAAGTATGGGCATTCAATAAAATAGAAGATTTCCAACTTTTTGCAATGAAAAGACCAGAGCTCTGTGGAAAGTTCGATATCGAAAATCAAAGAGCATGGAATACCTGAAAAGGTAAATATGAAGGAAAGGGAAAAGGAGAAAAATGTTATCTTCTTCTTTTACTCAAACTCTCTTCTATAAGGACTACATTTATGTCAATCTATGTATACTAACATGTGTGGAAAATGTAATGTGTAAATAGGGGGAAAGAAAGACCAAATAGAATAATTGTTCTCACACAAAGATTCACATGGGAAGGGGAGGGGAAGGAAACTCCTATAAGAAGGAGAGGAAGAGAGTTTTTACTTAAATCTTACTCTCAGGGAAATCAACTCTGAGAGGGAAAAACATCCAGATCCATTGGGATCTTGAATTCTATCTTATCCAACAAGGGTAGGGAGAAGGGAAAACCAAGGGGGGGGAGGGGGAGAGGGAAAACAAAAGGGGAGGGAAAGAGAGGGGGGGAAGGGGAGGGAACAAAAAGGGAGGGACTAAAAAGGGAAACATATCAAGGGAGGGGACAAGGGGGACCAATTTAAAATAAATCACTGGACTAAAAGGTAGAGCCGAAGAAGAAAAGGTTAGAACCAGGGAAGGATATCAAAATTCCAGGGAGTCCACAAATGACAGTCATAACTTTGAACGTGAATGGGATGAACTCACCCATAAAACGTAGACAAATAGCAGAATTGATTAGAATCCAAAACCCTACCATATGTTGTCTTCAAGAAACACACATGAGGCAGGTTGACACCCACAAGGTCAGAATTAAAGGATGGAGTAAGACCTTCTGGGCCTCAACTGACAGAAAGAAGGCAGGAGTGGTAATCATGATATCTGATAAAGCCAAAGCAATAATAGACCTGATCAAAAGGGATAGGGAAGGTAATTATATTTTGTTAAAAGGGACTTTAGATAATGAGGAAATATCACTAATCAACATGTATGCACCAAATAATATAGCACCCAAATTTCTAATGGAGAAACTAGGAGAATTGAAGGAAGAAATAGACAGTAAAACCATATTAGTGGGAGACTTAAACCAACCATTATCAAATTTAGATAAATCAAACCAAAAAATAAATAAGAAAGAGGTGAAAGAAGTGAATGAAATCTTAGAAAAATTAGAATTAATAGACATATGGAGAAAAATAAATAGGGATAAAAAGGAATACACCTTCTTCTCAGCACCACATGGCACATTCACAAAAATTGACCATACATTAGGTGGAAGGAGGAATTCCATGGAGACTGGAACAACCTCCAGGAAGTGATGCAGAGCGAGAGGAGCAGAATCAGGAGAACATTGTACACAGAGACTAATACACTGTGGTATAATCGAATGTAATGGACTTCTCCATTAGTAGTGGTGTAATGTCCCCAAACAATCTGCAGGGATCTAGGAGAAAAAACACTATTCATAAGTAAAGGATAAACTATGGGAATAGAAACACTGAGGAAAAGCAACTGCCTGACTACAGCGGTTGAGGGGACATGACAAAGGAGAGACTCTAAACAAAACTCTAATGCAAATATTAACAACATGGAAATGGGTTTGAATCAAGAACACATGTGACACCCAGTGGAATCACACGTTGGCTATGGGGGATGGGGGAGGAAAAGAAAATGATCTTTGTCTTTAATGAATAATGCTTGGAAATGATCAAATAAAATATTATTTAAAAAAAAAAAGAAAGTGTAAACAATCATTCTTCTAAGTAACCTGGCCACAAGGTGCCTAGCCTGCAAATCTCTTCCTCTTTCCCCTTTTATCTTCCTGCTCTGTTCCCGCTTCTTCCCTTCTTCATTCTCTTCTAAACCCCATACATAAAGCCTTGACTTTTATTCATGTACAACACGCACATGGACGCAAAACCTGGTATAACTGTGTTATGTGAGGAATGTTGATGGACAGGTCAAGATACTTAGGAGGGGGAGGGAATTAACTTCCTTGACACAATCTTTCCTGTGATCCTTTGGGAGACCTGTCTCCCCAGTGGATCATTTAACTCTAAATACCTTCTAGCTAGAAGTAAATACAATATTGCATTTTTCTAAGAAGAAGTTACAAAAGTTAGAGATGTGAGGGAAATATGAGAGGAAAATTACAAAAACTGATTGATAGATGCATTGACAAAATGCCAATTGGAGATAGTTCCCTTTGGCATAAGAGTTTATATTTAGAAGAAGTATGTTCAACCCTCTTCAGTTAAGTTCATTATATCCCAAAGTTCAGTCTGGATCTTTTGATGCAGTGTGTGGCTTCTGAAGGCATCTTTCCAGCACCTCCAAAAGGATCCACTTTCTTGATTTGGAGTGTTGGCAAGTTTCTTTTCTTAAAATTTCTCCAAAAAATTTAAACCTTGGATTTTTAGGATAATTACACAATCCTCACCCCCCCCTCCAGGAGGGTGGTGACCAACACCAGAATCACACTGGGATACATGACTGAGTTATGAGGTATATGAAACAATGTCAAAAGAAAAACAAAAACAAATCACCAAAAAAAAACAAATAAAAGAGTAAAAATTAAATTCTGTATAAGTACAGAAATGATAAAAAATAAAATAAAAAATCTTATGTGTATAAAATGTTGAGTAAAAAATAAACAAACCTGTAACAGGTTTTTGAATCATAGCAAGGCTCTATTAAAGTGACATATGTCCCACAAGCCTGTAGGACAATAGCAGCAATAGAGCATTTTACCAATTTGTAGCCAGGACTACAGAAAATTGCCAAACTATAAGAGAGAAAGAACTAAGTCTCAGCAGGAAATAGGAAAAATCATTCCCTGTTCTGATTGTATCTTCACTGTCAGAGATAGGGGGAGCCAGGATGATAGCCAGTCTGATGTACTTGACTCAGAATATTGCACATGGAATGTGGTACAATGAGTCCTGCATCTTAACATATGTTAAGTGCCACAACCTCAATTCTCACACTAGGTTCAAGTCCTTCTGTATTGGCATAGAAGTTCAACAATCCTCCCTGGTTTGGGTTTGGTCCTTTTTGACCTCATGCTACTTGTCACTGTATAGTGGCTCTTTTGTTCCCTCCTCCTGGAATCAGAAACAATCACTTAACAAAGTCCCATAACACTTATCAATAAATGGCAGGTTTCCATAGTCTAAAGTCTTTGGGTATGCATAGTTATTAGGGCTAATAGATATTGTAAACTTTATCCTTCAAGTGAAAAAACATTAATACTGATTTCATGTACTTCAAGTATCACTAAGGTTAGGAAAAAAGAAAGAGGAAAAAATCAAATATCCTATTGAAAACATAAAGGGAAAAAATAATTTAAAAAATTATAATTGCACTATTCATATTTCATGTGACAATGTGTTAGCCAAGCAGAGACACAACACAAAAGATGCTCACTCAAAAATAAAATTTATATCCCTCTTAATTAGGCCAGGATCCACATTAGGATTCACATGAGTTGCTGTGTGACATGTAAAAAAAATTGAAATCATGAGTATTTGTCACAAGTTATACAGATTTAGCCAATCCTTCAACCTTAGCAAAGATATTATTAACAAAGTCTATTATTACCATCATTCCAAAATTTGGTGGGAGAGAAACCCAGAAAAACCTCTGTACTGGTGATGAAGAGTTACAAAAATAAGAAATCCATTTAAAAGCTACAAGGCTTCATAGGAAAAATCATTCCCACCTACTGGAGGAGATTGTAACACATCACAGGGTAACTAAGCCACATGGAAACCTCCCTCCCTCTTGGTATGAGACTGTAACAGTGTAACAGAACTGTCTCCAATATATCCCACCCATTTTCACGTGGAGAAGAGGACTAAAAAGTGAAAATAACAGCAGATATGTCATCCATTACATTTATAATAAATGCAGAGATGGGAAAATACAATAATGCCATTGCACTCTATTTCAACTACAAATAGACTCTTATCTCTTGTTACAAACAACTCAGAGGCAGGCAAATAAATTATCAGTCAGAGGTAGGGATGCTCCCAGATATCTGAAAATCACTTTAAGATATTAGACAATTAAATTCCCCATACTTGTGAAACCAATGTGATGGAGTCCATCCAATAGCTCTGTGTGACAATTACCAAAGACAGAAAAGGAACAAAATGCTGTTCATGGGCTTTTGCAATTATATTCTTCTACATTACAATCATAGGTGAGGTACAAATAAAGACAATGTAACAGAAAATTCCAATTTTGATAACTTATGAAGTGGTTAACATAAATTACATACATCATGTAGTTAGAATTGAGTTACAGAGACTTCATTCTGGGGAAGGGAACAAACTGAAACAGTTAACATCAATAAGACAATGAGGTATGAAAAGGCTTAAAATTCACCTCCAGACTCTTTGAGGTTCCTTCCCCTGTCAAGTACCATCATTTATCACAATCTCTTTGTCCACACCTTTGGGGTCCCCCATACTGAGGGGAATTTCCACACTGGGTACAGATGTTTGAGTATGAGTTTTGATTTGCCTCATTTGAATAACTCTTCCTCCTGTTATTATCATTATCCCTGAAACTTCTATTCCTATTTTCCTGATTCTTCTTCTTACAATTCATAATTACATGACCCACTTTCCCACAAAAAATAACATGTTAGTGGTTATTTTGTGGATTCTTGTAAGGGAGCTATGATCTCTCCCTGCTTTGCCTTTACAACTGTTTCAGTAAATTCTTTTAATGTCTCTTCTAAAATAGCATTCTCTTTATTGTTCTCATCCTGTTTAGCAGTCAATTCCTTTATTTCCTTCCTTAATGCTTCCACTAAATCAGTGTTCTCCTTCTCCTTTTCCTTATGTCCCTCAAAAGCATAAATTGCCACTCTTTTCTTCAAGGTCCATAATGGGCCAGTTTGGACAGCTAGTCATAAAATAATTCCTAAATACCTTACAACTCTTTTTCACAATTTGTATTCTGATTTGTCTAATATCCTGTTCTCTATCAAGATTGAGTTCAATATATCTTCCTCCAAGCTCAATAAGTCTATCCATAAACTGGGATGGATTTTCATTGTCTTCTTGCTTAATATTTTCGAATTTAGTCCATGTACCAGGCCTATCAGAATAGGCTCTCATAGCTTTTAGCAATGCATTCATAACCTGGCATAGTTGTAAGTAAGTTGTTAATCTTGCTCTGAATTTGGATTCCATTTGGGATCTTCAGGCCAATTCATTGGCCAATGAATTGTTCCCTCTTCCTGGACCTTATTAACAAGAGAAAGAATCTTATTCCTTTCCCTTTCCATTAGCAAGGCATGGAGCAAATATTCTACATTAACCCATTTGGAATTATATGTATGAAAAATGTTCTCCACCCTATTTATTAACAATACAGTCTCAGTTTCAAATGAGGGAAATTTTTCTTTGTATCTCTCAACGTCCTTTGGAGAAAAAGGTGTATAATGTCTATTGTTTATTAAATTTCCACAGCTATTATATTTAGGGACATCTCTTAGAAGGAAAATTTGAATCATCTGTGGTAACTGTTGCTTGACCATTGTTCTGAAGTTCAATGGAATGGGTTGTAGTGAGGCTAGTAGGGGGAGGGGAAGGGGTGGTTGAATGGAGAGGGAGAGGCTGTGGGGAGACATGGTGAAAAGATCAGGAGTAGGGCTGGGGTGTGGCAGAGAGGAACAAGGAAGGTCCTGAGGGCAGGGTGGAGAGGAGTAAGATGGGTGAGGTCTAGAGGAGTCATAGTAAGATAGGTGGGAAGGAGGTTATGGAAAAGGATTGAAGTAGGGATGGTGGGATATTAAGGGAGGGTAGAGAGGTATATTGGGGGGGAAAGGGAATGGGAGGAGTAGGGGGTGAGCAAGTTCTGACAGGGAGAGGAGCTGAGGGGTTTAATTCCTTGTTTGGGTCAGTATGAGAAGAAACCTCACAAGCCAGGTGGGATGATAGAGTGTGCTTCTTGCTAGATTTCACTGACAGAGTTAAGCTAGAATGGTTTGGTTCCAAAGAAAGAATGATTTCCTCACTGGAGGGAATGGTCAATTAATCAACATGATATGCCTACAAGAATCAGTATAATCTTTGGAATATTTGTTTTAAATGGCTAACTTCAAATCTTTTAAGATCTTGAAGTCAAAGAGCCATATTTTGGCCAGGTAAAAGATATGGCTGTCCATGCCTTACAAAAATTTCTAGCTTCTTTCTTTGTCATCCATTTCTCCTTAGGCAAATTAGGATCACTCCAAGAATTAAAAATTGTATGCAGGGGTGAGGTGAATCAGGAGGAATATTTACTGATTTCCCTTGATTTGTTGTAATATTTCCCATATTGGTCTAGTCTGTATGCCTTAATCTGCCTATTTAAGCTAGTCTGATTATTGCTAAATGGTCATATGGGAGGGAGTTTTTTCACCAATCGATCAGGAGAGGGCTCTGCTTCTTTTCTCCCAGCCAAGGTGCAGGCAGGCAAGCAAACTGATGTCACTTCTATCTTACCTAAGCTCTGACTCAAAACTTTGCTCAGAAGAAAATTAAAGGTTTGAAAAAAAAAATCCCTGTCTAATGGTTGCCATCTTTAATAATTGAATTAATATCTCTACCTAGATATATATTTTATAAAGTTTACTGGAAAGGGAAGACAATAATTCCTCTAAGTAACCTGACTAAGAGGTCTACAAGTCTCTTCCTCTTTCCCCTTTTACCTGCCTGCTCTGTTCCCACTTCTTCTTTGTTCTCTTCTAAATCCCAAACCTAAAGCTTTGACTTTTATTGATGTACAGCACGTACTCAAACGCAAAACCTGGTATAACTGTATTATGTGAGAAATGTTGATGGACAGGTCAAGCTACTCAGGAGGGGAAGGGAATGAACTTCCTTGACATATCATGTATATATGTAATATGTATATACATATATATGTATATATATATATTGTATCATATGTATTGATTGTACAGTAGGCAGACATGTATATAATGTATATTTAGAGCACCAGCATACTAACATAGTGCAGGAATGAACTAACATTCTTAACCCTTCTTAAATTAGGGATAGAGATAGGGTGGAAAAGAGAAGTTCAAAAAAGATAG
Organism: Monodelphis domestica; assembly: GCF_027887165.1. NCBI lineage: Eukaryota > Metazoa > Chordata > Mammalia > Didelphimorphia > Didelphidae > Monodelphis > Monodelphis domestica. The sequence goes on from NC_077230.1 coordinate 209,432,768, forward strand.
CTAAACATAGGGATAGAATAAAACTAACCCAACATATACATGTAAAACTATCATAAGATTAAAGAGTTGTAATAGTTAGGATACTTAAAAAGCATAAGATAATGTTAGGAGTACAAAAAAAAATTTATTTCAGCTAGAATTCTTTAAGACATTGTTACTAGAGAGTTAACCAACATTGTTCAGAGATATTGTTAATTCTAGAACCAAAGTTATTTCATTGTATCAATCTTTGTAACCAACACACTTTACCAGAACCTCTTTCCTGAAACCCAATCTTAGCATAGGTTAATTAGCCATGATAAAGTAGGTTAAGAATAAGGACATAGTTAAAGGTTAAGAGATTTTTATTTTGGGAGGGGAATAAAGGGGATAGAATATAGATAGATAAAAGATTAGAGAGAATAGGAAACACAAGGTAAGTAAGCCACTCAACATCAACACAAATTGTCAAGGTGACAAATTTGCAAAAACCAAAAGGAGGATTTGTAAGAGAGGACAGTTAGATTCAACATGCAAAAGAGCAACTCAAGCGAGGGAGGAGCAAGGGAAGACAGAGAATTCTGGGAAAGAACAGAAAAGCTGAGAAGATTCAAAGCAGTTACTTCACTTCTCTTTGGGAACTCCTCAGGGTGCTTGGTCTCAGAGAAATCTCTGGAGCAGAAAGACCTTCTGAGCATTTTGACCATTTCTCTCTCTTTGTGAACTCAACTCCTTTGGATCCAGCTGATGAGAAAAGGAGTGGATAGGACTTTGATTTTAAAACCATCCATCCAAAGAAAATCTTTCCTCTCCATCCCCTAAAGTCTGTCTTTGAACTTTGTACTACAACCTGGGTAGATAGAAGTCAAGGCAGCTCTCCCAACTGACCTAGGAGCATCAGGCAAGCAGTCTGACCCTTCAGGATTTGGAGAGGGAGTCAGTTGTTAGCCTTAAGGATCTCCTACTTCCCACTTTCCTCTTCCTTACCCAATAATCCTGTTTACCCTATCTTGTGTATGTCCCTTTAGAATAGTTATTCTTTAGATCAAGTGCCTGCCTCATAAAATCCAGAGAGAGAACCTGAAGCTTGGGGAGGAGAGCTATACTTTCTCTTCAAGGAAGAAGAATCAGTTTCAGTCCTTGACTTTACATTCAACCCAGTCTCTGAAGAGATATACTGTGTAATTCTGAAGACAACTAGTGTTGGTTTTACTAAGGAAAGAGAGGGGAGGAATAATCTATTCCCCCTCCACCTTCTTGCTCCATTCCATCTCTCTTACTCTCTAGCCTAAAGTAAAGCAAATGGCTCCATTTCCCCATCCATTATAGTAACTTGCCCAAGGTCACAGAGACAATAAGTGTTAAAGGTAGGATTTGAATCCAGGCCCCCTGATTCTAGAATTCAGTGCCCTTTCCAGTTGTAATATATCATATTCAGTTTGGTAGATTTGGAATTAGTTGAATGAAAAGATCCAAAGATCATCATTAATAGTGTCAATATCAATTTACAGGACTGCCTCTAGAGAAATGTCCCAGAGATCGATGCTGGACCACATTTTTGTCAATGACTTGAATAAAGTGTGCCTATTAAATTAGCAGAAGAGAATACTAATAGGGATAGCTAACTTGTTAGATGACAAAGTCAGAATCTCAAAAGATCTCAATGTGCTGGAACATTGGACTAAATCTAATAGAAAGTAGTTTAATATCCATAGGTATTAGGTGCTAGACTTGCCTTCAAAAACTCAATTTAACATATGCTAGATGGGGGAACGCATGGATTGATAGTTGTTATAGTAAAAAAGATCCAGGAGTTTTAGTGAACTACAACCTCAACATGAATCAACATTAAGCTATAAGCTGCCACTCCTCCCCACCAAAAAAACAACAACAACAACAACAAAAAGATAGTAAGATAGTATTAGGCTATATTAAGAAATAAAAAGAAACTAGAATGAAGAGGCCCTACTATAAAGGAGTTTCAGAGTCCATGAACATGGAAGTGTAAAAATTATTGATAATGGCCAGATTAAGAGAGTATGTGCATGTTTGTGTATGGATGAGGAAGAGCAGAGTAGGGAAATTGTGGGAATTGAGTAAATTGAACAACTGAGAAGTTAGGCTATTTGAGGGAGTATCATCACTACGTCATACTTGTAATAGGAAATGACTATGAAGTAGTCAATAGTTGAGGAAGGAAAGTGAATTTCCTAGGGTTTCCTAGATTTGTCCTCAACACACTTATTAACTATGTGACTTTAGGTAAATCATTTAACCTGTTTGCCTCAATTTCCACAACTATAAAAGTGGGGTCATGAGAGTCCCTATGTACATCTCAGGATTGTTGTGAGGATCAAATATTCATAAACCACTTAACACAATGCCTGGCACTTTATTGATATTATTTAAATGGTAGCTATTATTATTGCCGCTGCTGTTCTTAGAAGTGATAAAAGAACCAGAATATTTAGTCTGGAGAAGAGAAGAGTTAGCAGCTGCCTTTGAGCACTTTATCCTGGAATGGAGAGTGGGAGAGAGAGAAAAGATGCCTGTCATTTATTTATTTTTAAGACAGAGGGGAATGAGAGGGTGTAATCGATATAGAATGTCGCATGCCCTTTTAGATGACATCACTGTATTATTAGTTTTACTTAATTGTTTTACCATGTTGTGAGAGATCTCTCATGAAATGGAGTCATCTATAAATGTTTGTAATGGAAAAACAAAACTTATCTATAAAACTTTTTTTTAATTGTTCTATTTAGCCCTAAAGGGAAGAACTGAGAGAAATGTGTAGATGTTGCCAAAAGATATTCTGGTTTGATATAAAGAAAAACTTCACATTTAGAGCTACTCAAAATTAGAATGGGCTAACTTGGAAGCTAGTTGATTCTCTTTTCACTAGAGGTCTTTGGGTAAATTCTGGATGGTATTATATTAGGCAGCTAGTAATGAAGATTCTCATCAAGAACATGTAATTGGTGACCTTTGAAGGCCTTTCCAGCTGGGAGATTCTATAGAGAACTTTCTTTTTAGGAAACATACATCCATTTTGCTCATTAGGCCGAAGATGTATATTCACACTATTCTTATTTTTAGTAAGTGCTTAATAAATGCTTATTCTCTTCTTCCCTTTTCAAACCTGTCCTGGAATTCTCTCTAATTCTTTCCCCCTACCCTATTCCTGTTGTTGTGTCATTTTTCAGCCATGTCAGAATCTTTGTGACCTCTTTTAATGTTTTCTTGACAAAACTACTACAGTTGTTTTTTTAACTTTTTTATTTCCTTCTCTCACTCATTTTAGAGATAAGAAACTGAGGAAAGTGGTGCTAAATGACTTGCCCAAAGTCACAGCTAGTAAGTATCTGAAGCTGGGTTTGGGGTACTCTATCCATTGTCACCTAGCAAAGTCCAATTCAATGCTCTTTGTATCCTTCCTTGACTGCTCACAGTGATCTCTCTCTTCCATGTCCTCATAAAGGTTATCATTTGTTACTCCATATTTGGCTCTTAATCACATGTTGCCTTCTAATACTTCACATATTCTTGCCTTCAGTTACTATTTAGCTCTTGCATTGCTACTTAACTTTTTATGTGTGCATGTCTTGCCTTACTTAGATTTACAAACTCCTTTGGGGGATAATGTGTCTCTTTCCAAGGTTTGAGTAATGCTGAAAGCTAAGTAGTTTGGAATCCATCCATGCATAGACACATATATTTGGTTGTTAAATTTCTTTGTGAAATCTCTAATTTCAAAGAAATTCAGATTTCACTGACAATTATTCTTCAGTCTCAAATATTGGTACTAGGCTGTGCACATAAGATCATAGACTTAGAGCTGGAAGGGATGTTAGAAGCTATCTGTTTCAAACTCTTTATTTTACAGATGAAGAAACTGAGACTGGGGGCAGCTGAGTAGCTCAGTGGATTGGGAAATCTGGCCTCAGCCACTTCCTAGCTGTGTGACCCTGGGCAAGTCACTTGACCCCCATTGCCTATCCCTTACCACCACTCTTCTGCCTTGGAGCCAATCCACAGTATTGACTCCAAGATGGAAGGTAACGGTTTAAAAAAAAAAAGAAACTGAGACCAAATGATCTGCCCAGGGTCATAAAGAGTATGTACTTAATAAAAAAATGTTGGGCACACACACATGAGCTCCATTAACATACTACCACCACTGGTTGGCTTTCTGAGAGTTATGATTCTTTGGGTTATGTTCCTCCAGACTGACATGAAGTTAAAAGCTAATATCCTGGAGCATTATCTAGATTTGACAAAGGATAGAATATCTGCAGGCATTACCTGATTGGAGGGAAAGAGTTCAAACTATAGAACTAGGAACAGAGACGCAGCAGAAATCAGAACACCAAGACAAAGTCAAAACTGGACATTGTTACTGAGAAGGTCAGGCCCCAGTGACAGCTGAAACCAAGGTGACAAAAAACAGATCAGAATGACTGATTAGGCAGTCAGGAGAGAGGTCAAGAGGAGACGGAGCCAAGATCAAACAGGGGTCAGAATGCCAGAGGAATAGCTTAGGATCAAGAGGTCAAGTCAGCCTTTAGAAGAAAGACAGTTGGCCCTGACTGACTGATGAATTCTTTTGTATAGATTCCTCTTAAAAAGAGACTGGTACTTGCTGGTCTCATCCCAGCTTGCTCCTTAAAGGGACAATAGTTGGACTCTTGGCACTTTTCTGTTTTACCTCTGATGATGAGAAAGTCAGGGTTGTGTTCATGGAGGAAACCCCATCTTCTCATTTAGAAATTCTTGTCTGACATCGTGATTTGAGGAAATGTCTGGGCCAGCCACTACTCACTTCATTTCTGACTCTCTGGATTTTTCAATCTCTGTTTCAGCTGCTTTCGTGCCCTGGAGATGTCTCTGTCCTGAGGTTGGCCTGCTCCTCCCGCTGGTGATTTCCTGTTCAGAACCTCCATTTGAGGAAATGTCCAGGCCAGTTATAGCTTACTTAAGTTTCAGTTCCATTCCCTCTACTTTTAAAGGCACCTTTGACCATCTCCCCTCTTTGCATCAATGCTTTTCAGCTCCCCCTTATGTATGGTCTCTATTAGAATATAAGCTCCTTTTGGGGCAGGAACAGTCTTACTTTTTTATTTGTATTGAATTTCCAGAGCTTAGCACATTGTCCAGCATATTTGAAGTTTAGAAAGTGCTTTATCTGACTTCCCTTCCCTTCCCTTCCCTTCCCTTCCCTTCCCTTCCCTTCCCTTCCCTTCCCTTCCCTTCCCTTCCCTTCCCTTCCCTTCCCTTCCCTTCCCTTCCCTTCCCTTCCCTTCCCTTCCCTTCCCTTCCCTTCCCTTCCCTTCCCTTCCCTTCCCTTCCCTTCCCTTCCCTTCCCTTCCCTTCCCTTCCCTTCCCTTCCCTTCCCTTCCCTTCCCTTCCCTTCCCTTCCCTTCCCTTCCCTTCCCTTCCCTTCCCTTCCCTTCCCTTCCCTTCCCTTCCCTTCCCTTCCCTTCCTTCCCTTCCCTTCCCTTCCCTTCCCTTCCCATCTCTGTCTGTCTGTCTCTGCCTCTCTCACAAAAAGTCCTAATAGGAAATGAAAGAATGAAAATACTCTCAGTTAATACTGAAAAAATACTGAAATACTGCTGCAGAATTCTTCCAAGAATAGAGGAGAATATTTGGTTGTTAAAATTGCCCATAGGTTTTGCAGAAACTCTTAACATATAGCTCTGATGTGAAGAAAGAGAATTGTCCTAGAACAATGAAGATTGACTGCTAAACATGCTCTTGGCTAACTTAACCAGAACAATGGATAATTTACCCAGGCAAGCACCATGAAATGCCAGGAGAATTAATCTTGTTGCACTTGGTGAAGAAATATATTGCTTCTCATTATTCTGGCTCTGCTTTCCTGTAATTCAAGCAGGAGTTATTCCAGTTGTAACTCTTGCTTTATAACATAGTCTTTTCAATCTGTCAAGTGCACTTTGGCTTTACAGTAATAATATTCTAAAAGCCTGTAACACAATTTTAAGGTGCAAAGAATATTGTGTAAGGGCAACGGGTGATTTCTGCTATGTTTTCAGGAGAGAATTAAAAATATTTTTCAGGCAAGTTGCCACAGAATTTGCATGAGCTGGACTTGGACCATGGAGAAATTTTACAGGATCATAGATTTGGAAGCAAAAAAGGACCTTAGAAGACAATGAGTTTAATTCCTTAATTTTATAGGGAAGGAAACTGAGGTACAGTTAGGTGAAGTGATATACCCAAGGTCATATAGTAAGTACATGAGGCAGGGTTAGAACCTAGGTCTTCCCAACTCAATATCTAGTATTTTATGCACTATGCTATATTATCTCTCTCTTTCTTTTTAAAATGCCCTTACTTTAGGAGCAGCTGGGTGGCTCAGTGTATTGAGAGCCAGGCCTAGAGATGGGGGTCCTAGGTTCAAATCTGACCTCAGACACTTCCTAGCTGTGTGACCTTGGGCAAGTCACTTAACCCCTATTGCCTATCCCTTACTGCTCTTCTGCCTTGGAGCAAATACACAGTATTGACTCTACGACGGAAGGTAAAGGTTTAAAGAAAAAATTTTTAAATACCATTACTTTAAGTCATAAAATTGATACTGAGTAGGGTTAGGTAATGAAAGATTTGATCATCATGTAAAAGTGTATCACAGAGACATAAGAGATTAGTTGTAGGAATGTCAGTGAGAGTAATGACATTAAAAAGTCATAGGCAAGTAAATTTTGTACATATTCTGGTACAATAGTGAAAATGAGACAAGTCATATCTAATAGAGAAAATCCCATGGTGATTTTATGTAGCTAATTCACCAGGTTTTCTGAGAGTAGAGATTCTTTGTATCAAGTTGACTGAGAGATGGATTTTGTAGCCACCTAGAGTTCAGCTCACTGTTACCACAGCTCACAGTGAAACTGTCAATTCTAGCTGCTACCACAGACCCTCTACTGGGATAACGGTTACAACTGCCAAAGTTGACAATTAGACCCTTAAAATCAGACAGTTAGATTCTATGTCCTATTTAGCTTGCCAAACTGTTAAAAATAATAATAATAGTGGCGAGCTACACAAAATAGATAGAAAAACTGTTCCAATATAGGTTCAAAATTTTTCCAAAGTTGTTCGGATACTTTTGATAGATGTAATAAAAAATATCCTCAGTAATGAAGTGAAGCTCAAATGTGAACTTCTCTTCATGGCCAGGTGCAAGGACCCTAAAGAGACTCTTATAAAAATAAAATGTTTATTGAAATATATAAGGATAAATAAAGGATTTCTAATTCTAAGGGATTCTAAATCCACCCAAATAAACTCCCTGGTTCCTCAAAGAACTGCTTCTCCTGTGTTTCACAGACTACACGAAACCTCCCTGATCTAACTAACCCAAATTCATACTATCTAAATTAAAACTATCACTATTATCCTTATAAACCTTAACTTTGCCTTCAAATTATAAAACATCAAAGGCTAGCTGGTTGAGTCTCAACAAGAATCAAGTTAGGACTCTGAGTCTGTTAAGTCTCAGAGTCCAAACCAAAGACCAGGTTTCTCTTTGGTCTTCTCAGAGTTAAACAATCTATAAAACCACAATAAATATTCAATAGTGTTTCCCAAGTTGGGAAAGGAAAACACTGAGCTCCTTCAGATCTTTCCCTCAGACAGAGAGACAAAGATGTTACCTCCTCTAGCCCTGAGAATCTCTGAGTGTGTGTCTCTGCCAACTGCCAGAAAGCAACCCCCAACCATCAGAGAGAGTAATTGACATAGAAAAATGGTTATAACTGTCACATCTGAAATTAACATGCTCCCTCAGCTCTGCTTCAAACTCCAGTTCTTTTCTCAAGCAGCCACTTTACTTCTTATCCCTAAACTAATAAAACAATACTTATTTTCTAATATCATCCTTACAGAGTTAAGTGACTTGTGTAATATTTATTGGGAAAATGGGATGGGATATGAAGAACAGGGGATACTGAAGGTTTTATAACAGGGAATGGAGGAGTTGAAGGGAGAAAGGCAATATGGTTGCCAGTAAGATAAAAGGAGAGAGATGCCCCCTGCCAAGAGGCTATTTTTGGAAAATGGGGTTCCTGAGAAATGGGCCAATTATGATAGCTTGAGGGGACATCTTCTCTATAGATTATAGATTATAGATGTTGCAGATACCTCAGAGCAGGTAAGCACAGATCCTCCTGAGGGACAAGCCTCCCCCCAGACCAAGGTTGCCCAGCAGGGGTCCAATAAGGACTGCTTATTGTTGAATGGCTGTCCTGAGGTTCAGCTCCCTCTATGTCCCCTGAAATGTTAGTCCTCTTATCTGACTGTGATATTCAAATAAAGATAAAATTTAATAACAAGTTTGGATTGGAGAGGTATAAGGGAAGAAGGAAGAGGTATTTCCCTAGATGAGGTTTTGGAGTCTCTCTCAGATTTTGAGCTGAGGCCAGGCCTCACAGGCTGGTGGAGGGTTTCTCTTATTCCTGTCTATGCTATATCTGTGCTAGATTTCTTAATGTCAAAAATCTTAGCAGTAGACAGCAAGAGGAAGAAAAGTTCTGACTTTCAGAGCTGGTCGGGCCTGTCTCTTCAGGCTGATGCCCCTAAAGACTAGTCTTACAGTTCAAACTGCTTCCCTTAAGTCCTTTTGTCAATTACATGATCACAGGAATCCAGGGAGAGCACACAGTTGGAAAAATCAGGAAAATAGAGGCACTTCTATCCAGAGACAGGGAGGGAGAGACTCCTACCAGTCCCAGGGCCAGGAAGGAAGTGCTAGTCACAATAACAACTGTCACTCCCAGTTGCCCCTTTCCCCACTAACAGTCTGTCTTGTTAATATCTTCTCTCTTTAATATTCCCACTGTTGTTTGTTCTAATTCAATGTCAGAAAGTCCAGAACTAGTTTTAATTTTCCTTTCAACACTTGCCAAGAGTCACACAGCTAGGAAGTATTTATAACCAGATTGGAAGCCAAGACCTCCCATCTTCAGGCCTGGGTCTATATCTACTGAGCCACCTAGCTACCCCCATGCTGTTTCTTAGTCATGGAGATAATTGGACAGTTTGAAATAATTTCTGGAAAAAAAAGGAAATATTTATGCTTTACTTGAACTCTTAGTGCAGGGAATCAAGATTTGGCCACAGATTCAATGTGTGGGGTAAATGAGAGTGAGGAGTCAGAAATTATATGGACACTCTGATCCCAGATAACTAGAGGGAAATGGTGCCCTTGAAAGTAAAAGGAAAGTTCAAAAGAAGGGAGATTTGAAAGGAAAAAGTTCTTTTTGGAAAAGTGAAGTTTAAAATTTTTACAAGTAATCCAATATGAGATATTGAAAGGCAACTAGCTAGATGCAACTATGGCTCAGAAGAGAAGTTAGGGCTACATATATGGATTTATTAATTTTCTGCAGGAAGACAGCAATTAAACTGGGGAAAGTTGATGGGATCACCATGGAAGATAGTACCCAGGGAAAAGAGAACAGGAAGATTCAGGACTAAGCTTTGAGAGACATCCTGAGGTGTGCTGGTAATTATTTAATACCTGGTTCTTAAAAAATAGACACAATTTTAATTTCAGTCTGTATCTTAACATTTTCTCCATAACTTTCTTAAAACTAGACAATACACAACAATGATTAAAAAAAATCCCAGATTTGTAACATTTGACCATTTCTTAAGTATATATATTTATATACTTAAGAAATGGTCAAATGTTACACTGAAAATTTAACAGATATGAGCAGAATCTACAACTCTGGAATGACCTGCTGTTTAAACGCTTGAGATGAATGAAGAGCCATTAATGGAAGCTAAGGAAGAGTGGCCAAACAGTTAGAGGAGAATCAGGAGAGGACAGTGTGGGGAAAACTTCTCTTTCTTTCTTTCTTTCTTTCTTTCTTTCTTTCTTTCTTTCTTTCTTTCTTTCTTTCTTTCTTTCTTTCTTTCTTTCTTTCTTTCTTTCTTTCTTTCTTTCTTTCTTTCTTTCTTTCTTTCTTTCTTTCTTTCTTTCTTTCTTTCTTTCTTTCTTTCTTTCTTCCTTCCTTCCTTCCTTCCTTCCTTCCTTCCTTCCTTCCTTCCTTCCTTCCTTTCTTTCTCTCTTGCTTGCTTGCTTTTTACTTTATTCTTTATTATTAATGTTTATACTTTTACCAGCACCCCCAGTATCTCACCCTCCCCTCCCCACTACAGAAGATATCACCTGACCAAAAAATGTATATATGACTTATGTTATGTTTCTGTTGATTAGTTCTTTCTCTGGAGGTGAACATTCACAAGTTATTCTTCAAATATTTACTCTTTATTGTATATAATGTTCTCTTGGTTCTACTTGTTTTACTCCTCACAATTTCATGTAGGTCTTTCCAAGTTTAAAAAAAAAATGAACCTGCTCATTGTTTCTTACAGAGCAGCAATATTCTGTCACAATTATTTACCACATCTTGTTCAGCCAATTCTCCAAATTGATAGACACTCCCTTGATTTCCAGTTCTTTGCCACCACAAAGAGAACTACTATGAATAATTTTGGAATATATAAATCCTTTTTCTTTTCTCCTGATCTCTTTGGGAAATAGATTAAACAGTGGTACTGCTGGATCTAAAGATATATATGTATATGTACACATATATGTATATATGTTTTACAACTCTCTGGGCATAATTACAAGTTGCTCTCCAAAATGTTTGGATCAGTTCACAGTTCCAAGAGTGTATTAGTGTCCCCATTTCTCCATATTTTCCTGGATGTTTGTCATTTTGTCCTTTTATCATTTTATTCAATCTGTAAGGTGTGAGATGATATCACATCATTATTCTGATTTGCATTTCTTTAGTGATTTAGAGCCATTTGGGATTTTCTTGGCAGAGATACTGGAATAGTTTTCCATTTCTTTTTCTAGCTCATTTTACAGATGAAGAAACTGAGGCAACTGGGGAACTAGGTGATTCATTGTCTAGAATGTTAAGCCTAGATTCAGGAAGACTCATCTTCCTTAGTTCAAGTCTGGTCTCAGACACTTACTAGCTGTGTGCCCCATGGCAAGTCATTTCATCTTGTTTGCCTCAGTTTTTTCATCTATAAAATGAGCTGTCAAGAAAATTCCAAATAGGATCATAAAGAATTGAATAGGACTGAAATATGACAGATCAACAAAAATAAAACAAGGCACAAAGGGTTAAGTGGCCTGCTTAGGATCACACAGCTAGTAAGTATCTGAGACCAGATTTGAACTGAGGAAGATGAGTTTTCTTGACTCCAGACTCTTCTCTATCTACTATTATTATCTAGCTGCCCCAATCATCTCTAAGGTCTGTTCTAGCCCTAAGCCCTCTGGTCCCCTAGGCCTTTAAATGTCACATATTTAATAATGAACCTCTCTACTCTTTTCCCTCCTTTCCATTGCCACTATCATTAACTTAGTCCAAGAACTCATTACTTCTTGATTGAACTGTTGCAAAATAACTGGTTTCTCTGTTTCTAGACTCGCTTTCTAATACATTCTTCATATCATTGCTAGAGTAATCTCCATAATGCGCAGTTTTGATACTATTAGTTCCATGCGTCAAACTTTTAGTGGCCATCTACTACCTAGAGAATAAATTCAAAATTCCTTAGTCTAGAATCTTAATAACCCTACCTCCAAGGTACCTTTTTAACCTCTTTTCCTAGCTACTCTTCTTTATGCATTTATTCTTACAAGACTGTTTTCTAAATTAAAAATTGGTACACCTGGCCTTACAGAAGACACTATTATTCTTTTAGTAAGTTCACACTAAAAATGTACTTTATTTTTTCTTAACAGATGTAGAAAGCACCAGGGGAAAAAAAAAATCTCCTAATCCTTCTCTTCTTAAGTGTTGGTTCTTGTCTTAACTACATTAATCTTTCTCTACCTTGAAGATCTTGTGCAAAACAGCCCAAGGCTAGTTTGAATTATTTGGCCAACTCTGGCCCCTGGAGGGCTGGTTCCCTGTGGAAAGTGAAAAAAATACTGTCTTCTAGGGATAGGATGACTTAAAAAAAACAACCAAGAAACTGAGCTATAGTCAGCAAATTCATGAGGAATAGCAGTACCAGTCTGTGGAAGGTGTTGCCAAAGAAAACAGAGACCAGTGTAATAATTCACTACAGCTATGAACTGAAGATAGTTATAGGAGATAGCAGAAAACAATGAGGAAAGGTCAGCAGTGGTCCAGTTTGGCTAGAGCATAGGTATGATAGCCATACATCTAGATTTTCTGGGAGATTCCTAATTTTACAAAATCTTTATGTCTGATGTTCCCTTCTTTTAAAGGGAGTGACCACACTTTGAAGACCTCCTACTTCCATGACTCATTGCTCCTACTGGAGTAGAATCTGAGACTATCAGTATCTGATATCTCCTTAAAGGTAGCTTCTTGCACCCCTGATAAGCATTTATGGCTCACAACAACATATTTTATTTTATTTTTTAATATATATATTTTAAAAAACCTTACCTTCCGCCTTAGAATCAATACTGTGTATTGGTTCCAAAGCAGAAGAATGGTAAGGGCTTATGCCTTGAACTGATAAAGATGGGTATTCCTGACTCTGGACTCTGTTCTCTATCTACTATTATTATCTATCTGCCCCAGTCATCTCTAAGGTCTCTTCTAGTTCTAAGCCCTCTGGTTGCCTAGATCTTTAAGGGCTTTGGGTAATGGGGGTTAAGTGGCTTGACCAAGGTCACACAGCTAGGAAGTGTCTGAGGCCACACTTGAACTTAGGACCTCCCAACTCTAGGCCTGGCTCTCAATCCATGGCACTACCCAGCTGCTTCGTATTTTATTTATAAAATAATAGAACTAACACCCAAGTCCCTAAAAGTCAAAATCCTTATCCATTTTCCCCTACCACATTAGGCAGCTCTTTTCCCGGGGATTCATAATTTCTGTCAGTCGCAATGCTCATTTTAGCAGGAAGAGGTAGAGTGGTGTTTGCTTCTTCCTATCACCTTTTGCTCTCTGCATTCTTTGAATTTACCTTTGGAGGATCTACTGTCTACCTACATTAATGCACCCCCAGTTACTCAGCTCCCAGAATTTCTGTCCATCATAGATCTGCTTCCTATACATGTGGCTTCTGCATTTCTGCTATTACTCAGGAGACAGTACTTGACACTTCCTATATAGGGGACCAGCTCTCTAACCATTGGTCTGTATGGAGAGATCATTCTGGTGTCCTGCCAGATGCTCTATTGAAGGCTTTATGTTTCTTAAATACACCTGTGTTTCCCCACCTCCATGCCTTCGTTCTCTCTGCCTGAAATAACCTTCACCATCATCTCTATCTGTTGAAATCTTACTCATTTAAAAACTGAACTCAGATACCTTTTCTTGTGAAGAATTCCATGATCCCTAGTCAGGAAAAAAAAAAAAAAGATTTGTTCCTTCCATATCCTCATTTCACTTTGTACTTCTCTTATAGCACTTATCCCTTTATATATTGTGTTGTATTGATTTGCATACACATCTCATTTCTGCTTCTAGGTTTATAAACTCCATGAAGAAAGAGATCATAGCTTGTTGAGCTCCAGTATCTAGCTCAGTGGTCCATACATAGCAAATGGCTATTGAAATGAACTTCAGAATCTCAGAAATGTTCTAGGCATTGGGAATTCAGTCCTACAGTGGGCTAATATGTATTAGGGTTCTGCCAGTGAGGTAACCTGGTCTATCATCTCTTTATTTTCAATGGCCTTGCATTTTAAGTGAGACCATCACTTTTCTTTAGTAATCTTAGCCCCAAAGTCCTTTGGGATTCTGTCGTCATTGGTGGAGATCAATGCCCCAAGCCAGCATGAGGGGCAAGGCAGAGTTGGAGACCATGAGAGAGGAGGGTGATAGTCACATCAGCTCTCTTCAATCTTTTCCCCTCTCTTAAATCTCTTTAGGCTCTACAGTCACTTTGAGAGCATCTGACTTCCAGCTTTGAGAGAGAACTTGGATAATGCCCGCCCCACTGTAAGTTGCTTATGAGAGAATAAGACTGAGAAGAAGCCAACAGGAGAGAAGTTGTGTGGAAATGTAATATTAATCTGTACACCTTTTTGGCATCTCCAAACAACCTTTTTGATTCTAAAGGAAAAGAAAAAGGTTGATTTTAAGATTAATGCTACCAACTTGCTTCTTCCTCCTTGCTGAAGTTGGATAGAACTAAGTTCTTTGTTTACCTCTAAACAAGTTTCTTGGATAGTGAAACAACTAACTAAGCCAGGCAGAGAAAAGCAGATATGTCCACTGTGCTGCCATTCTAAAAGTCCTGTTGTGTGACTCCTGGAGTCCAGAAGACCAGCCTCTTGTCTGGACTGAGATCAGAGTCCTCCAATCAAAGAGGCTTGTGGTTTGCTCTGGGCTAGGAGCCCAGATGATAGGGGAGGCAGCTACAGAGAATGGCCAGCCACACAAGGCTGATATCTTGTCTTTCTCTGGCTCACTTTTTATTATTTGATAAATAATTATAAATTAAGATAAGTTCTCAAGAGACTTATAATCATAACAGCTGTCTGTCTTTATCAGGTTCCTATCCTAGTTTCCTATGCTAGAGACTTTGGGGAACTTCCCCTTGGGTGAAATCTAGGACTCATTCTCTTGGTTGAGCTGAGTCACCTCACTCCCAATGGGAAAGTTCCTTTAGTCTGTACTGTCTAGTATATATATATATATATATATATATATATATATATATTCTCTAATGTGTACTTTCTCTATTTACCATTGACTTGTATAAATGGATTTCTATGTTCCTTCCTATATGTGTTCATTGTATAACTGGCATTTGTTGGGAAAGGAATAAAGCCTTTTATATAAAACTTATGATCCTTCTTTCCCTTAATAAACAGTTATCAGTAGTTTAGTTTGAACCTAAAAACCACATCCCTTTGACTATAATCTAATACTTAATATAATAATATATAACATACAATATATAAATATAAAAATATTTAAAGGGACAGATAGATATAATTCTGGCCTGGTACCCCCCTTCTCTCTGAGGAGAATAGGGTGGCCAAGCTTCTACCTTCAACATCTTGCTTCCCTTCCTGGTAGGAAATAAAATCTAAGAAAAGAAGGGCAGGAGGAGAAGTGGCTAGAGATGTCTATTCTATCTTGCTTTGAACCAGATCATCCCTACACATGGGGGACCACTTGTAAAGGATAAGAAAAATGTGTATGAAACTGAATATTTAGTGGCATTTTTTTCCCCATGAGCTTGTGACTTTACCCAGTTGCCTCATTAAGAAATAATCCCCTGGGAGTACCATCTGCATATGGGAAGATGATGACTTGGGATGATTGGGAAGAACTTTAAACCTCCTGTGTCTCACTAGTATCAATTGTCCTTTTAACCCCAGAAGCTTTCCCAAGCCTCTCCAGGGGAACATCCTTTAAAAACATTATTCAGTTGTGTTGTTGTTGGTTTTTTTCCCCATTCCCTCAGCAGATGCAGTTGTTTAGAAGTAGGGCTAAGAATAATAGACCCCAAGCAGGAGATTTTTAAGCTGAGCACTTCCATCCTGAGTCCCTTTTTTCACCTGTGCTTTTAAGTTCTGCTGCAGTGGCTGGAATGGCTAGGAACAGATCACTCAGAAGGTCTGGAAGCCTTGGACTTTCTTCAGATTTGAACCTCTCAGTATTCATTCTAGAGAAGGAGCAGGCATAAAGCATGTAAGGCAGACTTCAATTTTAATAAATAAAACCCCAAACAAACCTTCACAGGCTGTATGAGAATGGAAAACCTAAAAAGATTCAAATGGTAAAGAAGTCTTTGTTTTTTCTTTAAGAGGAAACCAAATCAGGATCCCAAAGCCTTCATTCAGGCTTTTATTTAATTTATTTCTTTATTTGCACACCAGGAAGGAAGCCATTCAGACCACAAGCAAGGCTCTCTTATCCTGTGCCTTCTTATCATTAACCAGAAGGGCTTTTGCTGGAAATGAGATTCTGAGCTCCAGCCAGGAAAAGCTGCTTCCTTAATTGAGAGAGCTGCCTTTTGAAGTCTTTTCCACCCCAGCAGAGCTGGGAGCTGCCTGCATTTCCCCTCTAACCAGGATCACTGTGTGCAATCTCTTACATACATGAAGCAGATGGTTCACCAAGTGGTTTTTTTTTTTTTTCATAGTCCTCCAAGATTTCCCAACCCTCTGCATCAGGCAGGCCACGGAGAAATGATTTTCAAAAGAGTCATTGATCAAAGGGTGTTCCATTTCAAGATGACTTCCTGACCTATATGCCACAATGGTCATTCCCCACACTTTTAAAGAGCTGTAAGACCCTTATCATTGGTTTGATCCCAAAGTAAACTGACTCTCTCTCTTCCCCCATCCTTTCCACAAATGGCCCTCAAAGAACTTTAAGGCATCTGCTGGATTTCTATTAATACTGAAGGAAATAGAAATTAATTTTGTTTTGAGAATTTCTTGATATTCTGAGAGAAATGGATACCCTAGAGACCACTGGTTCCAAGCTTGTAGTACAAGGTCCCCTAAAGAGCAGTGGAGTTATTGCAAGGAGTTCAAGCTTAGTTATTTTGATCTCTTTTTTAGCTCCAACAAAATACACATAATTTGGTATAAAAGGACCATGGGTTTCCAGCTGAAAGAAATAATAGAGACAATTTAGTCCAAACCTCTAATTTTAAAAATGGAATAGCTGAGAACTTGAGTGGTTAAGTGTCTTACCTGAGGGTTACACAGATGAAGTAATAAAATTGAAAAGTGAATGTATGTATGCATGTTCTCTAATTCCAAATGCAATACTCTGGCTTTTATACTATGCTATCTTCTAAGTAAGCAAACTCACCTCCTATAGAATGAAAAAGTACGGTCTCTGACATTTTTTCTCCCAATATAGCTAATACTATTTTAAAATGTATATACATCCTCTTGTGATAGATTCTACATTCATTTAAATGTCAGTAATATAATACTAAATATATCTAAATATATTTGACATTTATATTAAAGTCATATGTATTTATATTTTAAATTTTAACATACATTTTGTTAAGGCAAATATATAAATATGTATGTTCATATTAAAATAAATATATAAACATCTATATATATTTATTTATATTTATATTATATATTTTTATTTATGTATTTATATTATATATTTTTTTTATTTATATTATAAATGAGTCTACATATTCAAAGGAGAGGGCCTAGGCCAGTGATAGTGAATCTTTTAGAAACTATGTGCCCTCCCTCCCTTACCCCAGACAGGGGAAGGAGGAAGCACTCTTATTGGGCTCCTGGGCAGAGGGCTGCGGGAAGTAAAAAAATGTCCTCAGAGTGGTAGAGAGGGTGAAGGAGTAGCTCCCCTGAGTCCTTCTGTCTTTCTAGTAATGAACTCTGGAGGTGGAAAACTCATGGGTCCACAGAGAGGGCTCTTTGTGCCCTTTTAGCATGCATGTCTTAGGTTCACTTCATGGACCTAGGCTGTTAGGAATAAGTGTGGAATACACTGCTTAAGTAGGAATTAACTGATGGTCACACAGATAAGAAGTGGAAGAGCTTGGCCTGGACCAGATTCCTCTGATTCTAAGTCCTGAATTCTAAGTCTTTCTACTATATAACTCTTAAGAAATAACACCACCTGCCTGTGAGCAGTTCTGCCCCAGGGATCTTATAAGGTTGGTCATTCGCAGTCATTGCTCTGGGTAGGCTCCCCAGCACATGGTGTCTCTCTCACATGACTTCTCAATGTGCCTCCCTTAATAAGTCTCTCAGAATAGGATTCCTTGGGGTTATTATGCTCTCTTATGATGCAATGCAAAGAGTTGTAGCTTTTTTAGTCACAGGATGATAAATGTAGAGCTGGAAGGCATTACAGAAGCCATTTATTATAGCCCTCTCACTTTATACATAAGAAAACTGAAGCCCACAAAGGTTAATTAATTAATTTGCTCAAGGTCACATAGGTTGGGCAAATAGGGGACAGAGTGGATAGAACACTGGACCTGGGGTTAGGAAGACCCTGGGCAAGTCAATTAACCACATTTACCTCAGTTTCTGCATTTGTAAAATGAGCTGGAGAAGGAAATGGCAAACCACCCCAGGAACTATGCTGAGAAAATCTCAAATGGGATCACAAATAATATTTGAATCAATCAGACATGACTAGAAAATCACTCAACAACAACATAAATTGTACACACACATACACACACACACACACACACACATCAAATAGTAGGTGGCTAGATCATTTGTAGACCTCCAACATCTGTCTATGAACAACAGTAAAGCTCTGCTTTCTTAAGTACCTCATCTTTATCCTGTAAGTATTGTGCCGTTATTTTTTTCTCTTCTTTTCTTCATCACCTCTTCCATTCTTCTTTGTCTATTCAGACTCTTACACACTCTATTTCCTATAGTCTTACTCTTACTTTCAGCCTTTCCTTGGACAAGTTTCATCAAACATTCACTCCCATTCCCATTGAAAAGTCGAATTCCCTGCCTCTCCCTATTTCTCCTTGGCCATGTTTAGAGTGATTTCTCTCTCATCAGCCTCTTTCTATCCTTACCCTGGGTCTTACTGGGTATTTTTCTGGAGGGAAATCTCTGATGTCTCTTTTCTTCTGTGATGTTTGTTATATACAGAGTTTGATCACAAGGAAGATGTGTTTCCTTTCTATCTCTCCTGTTGAGAAGTAGTAAGATGGTGGTCTCACCTGAAAGATAAGGGTTCCACTGGAAAAAAGACTATAGGGCACTTAGGTGTGACTCACAGTAGGTGATCCCATTTTGCTGCTTACTACCTTACCTTGGTCAAGTCACTGAACTCTTCTAACCTCAGTTTCTCCCTTTATAAAATGTGAATGTTAATCAATTTGCCCTGACTATCTCATAGGTTTGGTAAAGGGCTAAATGCTATTACCATTTTCAGCAGAAAGATCCCTTTGGGACCTGCCTTGGAATACATCAGGGCTATTAAAGGGAAGCAGATAAGGGCTGGAGGGTTAAGAAATAATAAAAGACCTCCTAGATAGACGAGCTGGATCCCACTCCCATACAGGGCTTTATTTGTTACCTAATCTTACTAAATTTCCTCTGGAGAAGTACATGTCATGATTGCCATAGTAACAAAAGCTAAAACCTACTTTCTTCTCCCTACTTGTTGGATTAAGAATTCATTTGTAGAGCTGCCCATTTTGTGAGGAAATACCAGGTACCAATTCCATAAGCCACAAATCTCATTCTTTGAAGAGAAGGACACAAGCACAGCCCTCAGGAGGCTAGTATAGGGCAGGCAGATGGCCTCTGTTTTGATTTTTGGAACGAATGGGCTGTGACTCATAACCACAGTGACTTCAGGAAAAAACAGGCTTCAATTCTTAGTAGAAAAAGGGGATGGTGAAGGTGGGTAGGGGGTTATTGCTGTGGTAACTAAGTACCACTTAGCCGAGATAGCAGAATTTGGTAATGCTAATGGAAAAGCAATTCTCTAACTCCTACTGCCTGACAGCCAGGTATGTTACTTTTTCACTCTTTCCCCAGGATTTTCCCATACTTTTAGAGAGTTGGGGAGCCTTTTATATCTGCAATGAAAGCTCAAGCCTTCATTGTTTATTTTCCCTCCAATTGTAGGGGCTCAACCACTCCAGTTCCATTTAAATATTTAACAGAGTAGTTTTTACAAAGAAATATTTCATTCAAAGGTATAGCAAGAACAAACATACAAACATTCACAGCTTAACTCAGGAGCAGTAATCTTTTTTTTTTATTTTTGAAAATTTTATTTAATTAGTCAATTTAGAATATTTTTCCTTGGTTACAAGAATCATATTCTTTCCCTCCCCTTCCCCCCCCCCTTCTTATAGCTGATGTGCAATTCCACTGGGTTTTACATGTGTCCTTGATCAGAACCTATTTCCATGTTGTTGGTATTTGCACTAGGATGATCATTTGTAGTCTACATCCCCAATCATATCCCCATCGACCCATGTAATCAAGTAGTTGTTTTTCTTCTGTGTTTCTACTCCCACAGTTCTTTCTCTGAATGTGGATAGTGTCCTTTCTCATAAGTCCCTCAGAATTGTTCTGGATCATTGCATTGCTGCTAGTAGAGAAGTCCATTATATTCCATTGTACCTCAGTGTATCAGTCTCTGTGTATAGTGTTCTCCTGGTTCTGTCAGGAGCAGTAATCTTACCAAGTTTCAAGTCCAAAGTTTCTTTTGAATTTATGTCCTCTCAAGACGGAAATGTTCTGAGTAGAGAGACCTTCTTTCTCTCCCTGACCCAGACTAGTTCGACAGAAGTCTCGACCACCTATACATGGATGTTTTCAATTATTTAATTTTTTTTATGCTGAACATCAAAGTCTACAGTTCTCCAAAGGAAAACTTGAATCCAAGAATTTACTCTAATTGTATGAACATGCCATGAGTCCTCCTAACTAATGATTGTGATCTTTGCTAAAAGAATCTCTTATAGCAAAGACTGTATCAGGCTAGTTCATATTTCCTCCTTGGATCCAGGCAGGGTTCTGAGTCTTCTGCATAGAGATATGTGCTTCCATTTGATTATTTGCTGTGATGTAGAGGAGAAGTCTCCTATAAGAACCTTTGAGAGCAGGAATTGTTTCATTTTTGTCTTTGAATTCACAGCACTTAGCATAGACAATGCACTTCAACTGTTAATAAATGGAGTGATTGAAGTACTTTGGGCAAACTCCTAATTAATCACATGGAACATCAGCATGGACAATCTCAAATGGCAAGGACAAGCCAGGATCATGGTATACTACATGAGGAAGATGATTGCCTATTGTAATATTTAAATCAATGTGCAATACTTCTGGTATTGTATTTTATAAAGTTTATTATCTAACAAAATAGAACCACGTGACTAAGTTTTCTACCTGCTCAAAATCCCCACTCCAACCAAAGCCGAGACAGGAAGGAAAAAGGCAGAGATGGACCTCCACCCAATTTATATCCTGTCTATGTCAGCAAGTAATGACAGGAAGTGAGTGGGGTTCTGGGAATTAGAGTTTTATTGGGGATCATAGTTTTTAGGGTAACAGATTCTAATTATACACTATGTAGACTTAATTTTTCAGATTTGTTCCTTATAGATTCCTTCTCCTATCCCTTTTAGTTTAAAGCTCTTAGGTAAATCTAATCTATTTCATTTAGGCTCAGTTCTGTTTTTCCTTTATAAAACCTTATCTGATCCTTACATTTAAAAATGATTTTCCATCCTCAAAGTATCCTAGAGAACTTTGGATCTCTCCTCTGCCCCTCATGTTTTACCTGTGTCATGGTTATTTGGGCACATGACTTCCCTGCTCCCAGTAATTGTTAGCTTCTTGAAGGAGCATGAACTTTGATGTTTTTAATCTTTAAATCCCTTGTACAACTTAAACATTTGATAAATATTTGCTGAATTTAACTCACTAAATTTTTTTTAAAAAAGCAATTGTTTCTTTGTGGTATGAACCTAGTAATGGAATCTTTGGTTCAAAATGATATGTTTATTTTAGTTACTTTATTTGCATAATTTATTTGCCTTAGTTACTTTATTTGCATAATAGTTGTTCCATTTCCCAGCTCCACCCAAAATGTGTTAATGTGCCTATCAATCTATAGTTTCTCCAACAATGACTTGCCATTGTATGTCATCTTTGACATACTTTGACATATTTTATCGTACTTTGCAGAGTATGAGATAAAATTTCAGGGTTGTTTTGATTTGTATTTATCTTATTGTTAGAGATGTAGAGCATTCCTTCATTTCGCAATTCTTTTGAAAACTGTTTATACCCTTTGACCTCTTATCTATTGGGGAATAACTATTAAGTTTGGATACTAAACCTTTATCAGAGTAATTTGATACAAAGATTGCTCTCCCATTTGATTATTTTTCCTCTTCTTAATCTAGCTACATTAATTTTGAATAGCTTCTGTCATTTTTAAATTTCATTCAAACAAAGATTTGTTTTATCTTTATAATTGCTTCTGTCTCTTGTTTGTTTAAAAATACATCTCCTAACCAGAGCTATGGGATATATATATATATATATATGATCTACTTCTTTGTAAAAAATTTTATAGTATAATCTTTAATATTAAGGTCACATATCCATTTGGAATATATTGTGGAATATGGTATAAAGTGTTTAGCTAAGTCTAATTTTTGCTAGACTGCTTTCTAGTTTTCCCAGAAATTTTTAACAAATAAAGATTTTTTTCTAGATAATTTAAGTTTTCCATTTTATCAGAATAGATTACTGAGTTCCATTATTTCTGGTTCTTCCTTGTCTATTCCAATCATTATCCCTCTATTTATTAACCAGTATCAGACGGTTTTCATTACTGCTACCTTATGATTTGGTTGAGTGCTATTCCCCCTTCATCTCTATTTCTTTTAATCATTTCCCTTTATAATAGACTAAATTTCTCTCCCCAGATGTATTATTCTATAAAGTATCATCTTGGTAATCTGATTGAGATAGCTTTAAAAATGTAAATTAACTATGGTAGCTTTGCCATTTTTATTATGTTGCCATGGCTTACCCACTGGATATTACTCTAATTATTTAAGTTCTTTGTTTCTTTAGGAAGCACTTTGTAAGTGAATTGATAAAAAATCTTTTGAGTGTGCTATAGGTGGATTCCAAGATATTTTGTGCATTTTGATGTTATATGGTATTTCATTTTTTATTAATGCTTCTTGGTTTTAAAAATTATCAAATAAAATTGCTATTGATTATTGAGAGTTTATTCAGTAGCCAACAACTTTGCCCAAGTTATTGTCTCAATTAGTATCTTTACTAATTCCCTGGGATTTTCCAAGGATGCTATTATATCATCTGCAAACAGGAATAGTGTTACTTTCTCTTTAGTTATCTTTATGCCTTTAATTTTCTTCCTATGGCTTCTTGTTATTGCTAGCATTTCCAGATCTAAAGCAAATAATGGGAAGAGTGAACATTATTGCTTCATTCCTATATTTAGTAGAGAAATTTCTAGTGTATCCTTATTGTATATGATATTTGCTTTTGATTTTAGATAGAAGCTGCTTAAAATATTATATACCTCACTTTTAAGTCTATTTTTTTTCATCACTATAACCTCTAATCCATTTATTTATTAGTATTTTTCTTAGGCTATAACATCCAATTTGGCTTTATTTTATTCCCTGTTTAGCATTAACCTTGTAGTTAACCAATTTGACTAAATATATTAAAACTTAATTTTCGGTCCCTTTTCCCTTCTCTCATTTTGTTGCTTATGTTTTACTAAACCTTAACCCTAGATCATCCCCATTGATCATAACTTTATTTCCCTCCATGTATTCTGTGATCCATTGACAGTGAACTTCTTACTCTTCCTCACACAAGACATTCCATTGTCCAACTCTGCATTTTCATTTGTCTTCCATGTCTGGAATGTTCTCTTTCCTTATGCCCACCTTCTGGACCCTGGCTTTGTTCAAATATCAGCCAAAAATCTTTTATAAGAAGGCTTTCCTGGTCTTCCCTTAATGCCTTAAAGCCTTTCCTCTACTATTACCTCCAATTTATCCTGTATAGATCTTGTTTGTATATAGGTGTTGTAATATAGGACCAGAATGAGGTCACTTACACTCACACTGGGGAAGCAGAGAGAGAGGGGTGTGAAAGTGTTAAAGAAATAGAGAGAGGGGAGAGATTGAGCCTCTCTTCCCTTCCCCTTGGGGAAGGCAGCACAAATTGTTTTCTAGAGGATCAGAATATGTCCCCTCAGAGACTGGGTTGAATAAGGAGGCTAAGGACAGGAGGAGAAGGTCCAGAGAATTGACTTGGTGCTTCCCTTCTAAATCTTGACTGTTGCTGAGAAGCAGGGTAAATCTCTTGCTTCTATATTTCCCCAAGATCCCAACTGTCCCTTCTCCCTTTTGAGACCTGGGTTACTCCTCAGCCCTGGTCTGGAGTTAACCCTCTTCCTTAGGGAGAAAGGTATAATTCTCCCCAAAGTTTCAGTTCCCTTCAGTGATGTTAGGAAGCAGACAGACCTTATTGAAAAGGATACCTCTTTATTCTTGGGGACACACAAGAAAGGAGAATGAGGTTGATTGATGAGGAAAGTGGGAAATGGGAATCCCTATAAACTAACAACTGATCTTCCCCCTAAATCCTGAGGGTTCAGGCTATCTGCCTGACCCTCTTTTGGTCAGTTGTTGGGGTTGTCCTTCCTCCTAATCTAATCTAGCTGTGAAATGAAGTCCAAAGATAATTTTGGGGATAGAAAAAAAATCTTCTTTAGGTAGATGGCTTTCTACAAAGTCCCAACCTACTTTTATTGTCTTCATCTAAAACAGAGGGATTTAGGGTTCACTGGAAGATAGTCAATGTCCAGAAAGACCCTCTATCTCAGAGATCCTCCCTCAAACCATCCTCTCCAGGAGAGCTTCCAAGAAGAAGTGAAGTGATTGTTTTTGAATCCTCCCTCATCTGTTCCTTTCTGGAATCTTGAGTCTTCCTTGCTCTTGCACCGATTGAGTTGTTCCTTTTGTTATGCTGGATCTGATTTTCTCTCTTACAGTGTTTGTATATTACTTCCCCTTATATAGAATTTGAGCTCTTTGAAGGCCGGGACTGTTTTTGTCTATGTAATGCTGGCATTTACCACCATGTTTTTCATAGAAGATACTTACTGTTTGTTGACTCACTGACTTATCCCCATCATCTCCCTCCTTTGCTCCCCACTCCTATGCTACTGAATGGTTTTGGAGGGAGTCATATAATTCTGCTGACTACAAGTTTATATTACTTAATGTTTGCCTCTCATCATAGCAAGGAATTCCTTTTGTTCTTCTTTAACTATCCTTCATATTCCCTATATCAGTTGTTATAAACCTTTTTCCAGAGATTTCTGAGGAGGTGACCTATTATCGACTCAGGGTTATCCCCTCTATGTGGACCTTTGATCCCTTCGATTATCCTACATTCATGCCTTTCTCTCTCTTAACTTTGCTCTCCACATCTATTGGCTTTTTTTCTGGTGCCTACAAACATGCCAATGTCTTTCCTACCATTTTCCCTTCTTTTTTATTATTAATTTCAAAAGTATTAATAACTGAATAATTTCTTATGCAAAAAGAACATAAAAGATTGGATGTGACACCCTTGAATCTATTAGTATTAATAAAGTCAAACATTATCAATGTCTCCAGATATTTCCAAGTGGATGTCCCGTAGGTGTCTCAAACTCATCATGCTTATTGATTTGTGATTGGTTATTGGCCATATGGACCTATCCACTACCTGTGAGGCAGAAACTAGCAAGGATCTTTTTTTTTATTAGTCTTGAAATATCAATATTCATTCTTTTAAAAAATTTAATTAACTAATTAAGAATATTTTTCCATGGTTACATGATTCATGTTCTTTCCCTCCCTTCCTTCCTCTCCTCCCCCCAAAGCCAATAAACAATTCCACTGTGTTTTACATGTCTCATTGATCAAGATCTGTTTTCATATTATTAATATTTGCAATAGAGTGATTGTTTAGAGTCTACATCCCCAGTCATATCCCCATCAAACCATCTGATCAAGCAGTTGTTTTTTGTTTTTCTTCTGTGTTTCTACTTCCATAGTTCTTTCTCTGGATGTGGGTAGCATTCTGCCTCATACATTTCTCAGAATCATCCTGGATCATTGCATTGCTGCTAGTAGAGAAGTCCATTACATTTGATTGTGCCACAGTATATCCATCTCCATGTATAAGGTTCTCCTGGTTCTGCTCCTTTTACTCTGCATCATTTTCTGGAGGTTGTTCCAGTTCACATGGAATTCCTCCAGTTTATTATTCCTTTTATTTTTATTTATTTCTTTAGTCCAGCAAATACTTGTGATCATTTTTCTTTATAATTGTTTCTTTCCCAAGTTTTGGAAATTTTTATTTAATTCATTAATTTAAAATATTTTCCCATGGTTACAAGATTCATGTTCTTTCCCTCTCCTTCCCCAAATCCTCTCCCATAGCTGATGTGCAATTCTACTGGATTTTACATGTGACATTGATCCAGACCTATTTCCATATTATTGATATTTGTACTAGGGTGATTGATCATTTAGAGTCTATATCCCCAATCATATCCCCATCAAACTATGTGATCAAGCAGTTGTTTTTCTTCTATGTTTCTACTCCCACAGTTCTTTCTCTGGATGTGGATAGTGTTCTTTCTCATAAGTCTCTCAGAACTGTCCTGGATCATTGCATTGCTGCTAGTAGAGAAGCCCATTCTATTCGATTGTACCACAGTGTATCAGTCTCTGTGTACAGTGTTCTCCTGGTCTGCTTCTTTCACTCTGCGCATCAATTCCTGGAGGTTGTTCCAGTTCACATGGAATTCCTCCAGTTCATTATTTCTTTTAATACAATAGTATTCCATCACCAACATAGACCACAATTTGTTCAGCCATTCCCCAATCAAAGAGCATGCCCTTATTTTCCAATTTTCTGCCACCACAAAGAGTGTGGCTATAAATATTTTTGTACAAGCCTTTTTCTTTATTATCTCTTTGGGGTACAAACCCAGCAGTGCTATGGCTGGATCAAAGGACAGGCAGTTTTTTAAAGTCCTTTGGGCATTGTTTCAAATTGCTTTCCAGAATTGTTGGATCAATTCAAAACTTCACCAGCAATGCATGTGTCCCAATTTTGCCACATCCCCTCCAACTTTTATTACTTTTCTTTGCTGTCATGTTAGCCAATCTGCTAGGTGTAAGGTGGTAACTCAGAGTTGTTTTGATTTAGCAAGGATCTTCTTGACTTTTGAACCTGTCCTCTAAAGCTTGATTCAAATGCCATGTCTCCTAAGAAGCTTTCCATAGTGCCCCTAGTCAGTAATGACCTAGCCCCTGTTAAAATATATGTAGAGGGAGAAAGGAGAACCCTGGAGTGAGGGGTTTGAAGTTGTTGTAAGAGAGAGTCAATGAACAAAACCCCTCCAGGGAACTTCCCTCCCTGACTGGGCAGAGGGCTGGCAGTTGCTCTTTCTCCCAGATAGTTCCCCAATAGAGATTGGAAATATTAAAAGGATTGACAGGGGATTGGCCTAGAAAATGTTATTTGGACTTAGTCTTGCTGTATTGACTAGTTGACTTTGTAGGGAAACTTCCTTCCTTCTGCCATAGAGAAAATGTCTGCCCTGATAGTGCTGAGTGTGATGGCTGTGAAAAGACAAGCAGGAATCTGGCCAAAGCAGAGACACTGAAGGAAATTAGGGTTTGACTGTCAGGATTTTGCTTATGTCTGACTTTTCCTCAATGTCTCCCCTGGTCAACCCTAGCAAGGGTGAGATCCAATGACTACCACCCCAAGATTTGACAAACACTTGGAGTTACAGAGAGATTCTCACCCTTAAGTAAACCCCTCACCCTAAAAGCCTTTTCCTTCCTTAAGGATTATCTGGCTACCTCTTGTCTCAAGAAAAAGTGGCTTAATGAAAAGAGTAGAGGTTGGGGATGGAGAGTGGGAGCAGATAGACCTAATCTAAATGCAATTGTAGTATGGAGTCTCTTTCGCCTAGTCAAAGGCACGTTTAGCCTAGTAAGCACGTTCTTGATTCCTCACTTCTTTCTATTTGCTAACCTAATCTAAATGAATGGTTGCCAAGTCTTTCTTCAACTGTTATAGAGAGAGTAAATTGTGTCTCAGGCTGCCTCAGCAGACTTTCAGGACCCAGACCCTCAAGCTGCTGTAAAATGTTCAGCCAGCCCTATTAGTTGGTTCCAGAAGAAACAGGTACAATCCCAGGTCTTCAAGGCTCATGGGAAAGGTTGGGAAATCCTCAGGTATTCAAGGATTCAAATCCTGAGGCAGGGAATTTGTACCCCTCTGGGTTAAGGAAACAAACTTTCCCCTTCAGTTGTTTCCCAGAGTTCCTTTTTGTTCCTTCCAACTGTCACTCCTATCTAAGTCTCCCTCTATAAAATTCCAAAAGCTCCTTTCTATTCAATGCTTACCTTACACCCCTCAGACCTCACATTACATCCTGTTTTGTAACTAATTCTCCAATGTACTTTATTTAATTTATTTTTTATTTTAATAACAAATTTCCACATAGGTTTTCCAAAGTCATATGATCCACAGTCTCCCTCCCTTCTTCCCTTCCCCCACCCAGAGCTGACAAACAATTCAATTTGGGTTATACATATATTATCATGCAAACATATTCCCATATTATTTGTTTTTGTAAATAATAATCTAATAGAACCCAAACCCCCAAACATACACCCAAATAAACAAGTAATAAATCATGTTTTCTCTTGTGTTTCTACTTCAACAGTTCTCCAATGTGCTTTAAAAAGTTTTATTGTTATCTTCTATTTCATACTATAGTCATTTTCCCTTCTCCTCCACCATTCCAGTCTCCCCTGCCTTGTAACAAAGAAAAACATTGCATAAAACCCAATCAAAACAGTGAAAGCATAATAGTGTATATCACATCAGCCTCTACTTCTCCTCTGATCAGAGACAGAATATGTTTCATTATTAGTTCTTTGAGGAGCTTTTTGATTGAAAGTAATGAGAATTTGATTAGTTTCATGTTACTATTTATACTAGTGAAGTAATTACTTATACCCAATGGACTTTTTATGTATTATTATATTATTATGTATTATACAAAATATATTATGTTTCACATGATATATATATTATATTTTAATATAAGTATTATCATATATATTTCATGTGTTCTTATATAATATTAATATATTATAATTTCTTACATATTTTATTATATATATATATATATACACACACATATATATATATATTGCTATTATACCCTTACTAAATTATAATCAGTTTAGGAGCCAGGAATCTATCTTATCCAACTTGGATGTCTTCTCTAGCACCTAAAACACTATTGTAATGGGCACATAAGGAAGAACTCTGGACATGGAGTCGGGGCAGAATTAGATTCAAATCCTGGTTTTAATACCTACTAGACATATGTCCAGGCATGAAACAACCTCTCTGAGCCTTATCTATCAAATGAGAAGAACAATAATAATAGCTAATAGTCAGGTAACTCTTGAAAATGGTTTTCTATGTGTAATGGGGTCTGTATCCCATAGAGCATACTTGGAGGTGAGCCTATATTGGCCATCCCAAGGAGTACATACTAGAACTCCCCTGACAATTTCTGGGAACAGTTTGAGTTTTAAGGTGATAAAATAGACACTCAGCAGGAAGACCTGTGACATAGTGGGTCACCAGGTAGGACTGATCTGTTCTAAGGTTCTCTCTTCTTTCCTATCTTCCTAAATTAAATAATGCCAAGTGAAATAATAGGGTACGCTGAAGTGTATGGGATACCTCAGTGCCCCTCAATGAAGTAAGGCCAATGGCCTTACTTACTGGGACCGGTACACAACAAGGCCCCCAAGCAGTTGTAGGTATAAAAGTGAAAGGTTTATTATTGATAAAACACAAAGTTAGTTAGGGAGGATTAAGGACCAAGGTTTCCCTAACACTATGAATTCTTAATCCCCTCTCCCTCTCAGTTCCCTGCATGTTTTTCTTGAAGCTCCCTAAGCTCTTCCTTTCTCTGGCTAATATCCCAAGCCCTCTCTGAATCTACCTGACTATAAAATCCTCCCTAGGGGGTTTCTCAAGAGGTAACAGCCTTTTAAGATGGAATAGGGATGAACCCTAGATGACTGAGTTCAACCCAGCTGGGCTGGGCCCTGAGCTTGGCTCAGGCCTCACACAGCTGCCTCTTGACAACAAGGTCTTTATCGGGTTTGATACTGTACAAGATCTTCATTGAAGCCTCTCTTCTTTTGAGGAAAGGTACGTCCAAGAAAGTCCAAAGGTTTCCCTTTAACCTCACTGTTAGATGTGGTATCTCCAGGATCTGCAGAGCTCAGCTACCTCCTCTCCTCTCAGCTCCAAGAAACGGGAAACCCCCTACAGTTGGTTGGTGCCCCTTCAAATCTTCTCTCCAGACTAGAATCTCTTGTCACAGAGTTCCTAGCATGCAGTCAGACCAACCTCTGCAAATCTAATCTTTTACTTATCCTTAAACCCATTTCTCTCTGTGCCATTTCTACACTAACACAAGACAGGTCAAGCCCTCCCTGAAGGGACAGGGAACTTTCCCAACCTCATGATATGGTGTTTGTGAACACATGACAATTAAATCACATGTCAGCCAGATAGTCAATAAACATTTATTAAGTGCCTGCTACATGCCAAGCACTGTACTGAGTGCTAGGGCTTCAAATACAAAAAAAAAATAGGAGCTCCTGCCCTCAAGAAGCATACAGTTGAACTTCAGAAGACATAAAAGGAAACTGAAAAGGGGAAAATTGTGGGAAGATGCTTGTCCATGATGGAAGAGTAAGAGAACAGCCAGTAGGAAATGAAAAAATGACCGGTCTGGATTCCGTCATTAAATGAAGGTCTTAGAGCTCATCATTATACCTGCTAACCAGAGACACAGAGTGTACTAATGAGGAGTGACTACCAAGAGTGATTCAGTCTTGTAGGAGGATAAAGTTTCTCAATGAGGTTTCTGGGAGCATAATGGAGAAGTAAAAGGAGTGTAGCTGAGATTAGAAATAGAGATCTAGCTGCCTTTTCTGCTTCTGTTTCTTTCTTTGAACATAAGCAACCAAACAATAATTCTAAAATGACCTGGGGGAAGACCCCTAAATTTGAGAGGATGGGACATTCTGGTTCTCAGTTGGTTTAGAAGCCCTTTCTACATCCATTATAGATTAAGGAGAAGACAGTTACAAACAAGAGATGGAGCCCATGACCTGGTCTGGCTTGCCAGAAGATATCAGCATGGAGTGTTCGATAGTATAGAGCCCAGATAAAATGGAAAATGCCTCTTCAGAAATCCTGCAAACTCCAATTATGTCTTCATATTTTAAGTATCAACTTCCTGGAAAAAAAAACATAATA
This sequence comes from Monodelphis domestica, assembly GCF_027887165.1. Taxonomy (NCBI): domain Eukaryota; kingdom Metazoa; phylum Chordata; class Mammalia; order Didelphimorphia; family Didelphidae; genus Monodelphis; species Monodelphis domestica. Next base: position 209,463,687 of record NC_077230.1, read on the forward strand.
GTAATTATAGTTTGTAATAGTTGCTTCTTTAAGTTTTATGACAATGTGTGCTTGTGAATCTTTTATTTAGCATGTCTTTTTTTTTTTGGTAGAGGAAATAAGTAGTTGCCCTATATCTGATCTACATTATATGTTTAGTACTTTTCTATTCCCTTCTTCTTTGGGAAACCTTTTAAGTAACATTGCTTGGGGTGCTGGGATTAGAGTGTAAAGAGGCAAAAAGTACCAAAAAATGTCTAAAGCTTTTTTCAGGTGTCTAGGTTGCCCAGGTCTGAATGCACTGATACATGCCCTGGGACCAGAGTTAAGAGGGTTCCCTGAGTGGAATGAGGGAAGGCAAAGGGTCCCAGCCCCAATTTCTGTCCTTTACCATTTATTAATATTATATATTACTTTAATTGATGCTAACAATTCTAGAAATTAGGTGCTTTTGTTACCTCCATTTTACAGATGAGAAAATAGTTAAGTGATCTGCCCAGAGTTGCACATCTAGTAAATGCCTAAGGCAATATTCAAATCCAAATCTTCCTGACTTGAAATTCAACATTCTCTCTGCTACATGCTGCCTGTTATACTTAACCAAGAATAAAAATGAACCAATTATCAGCTCAGGTAGAACATAAGTGTGATAAATTGAAGCCAAAAAATGAGTTTAAATATTTGTTTGTCCTTTGTTTTCTAAGAAAAGCAATGATATCAAGATGAGGGATGTCTTGATTTGTGTGTGAATTGGCTTTTAAAGAGGCAGAGTTGCACAGAATCATCAGTCTCACTCTATTTTTCCAGAGTTATCAAAGTCCAGCAGCAAGAAGAAAGCTAAGATGACTGGTGATGGCCTGGGATGTAATGGATGAGTTTGGTGTGTTTGATGTCTTTCCCATTCCTCCTGGGGTGGTGGAGAAGTTTTCATGTGCTTGAGGCAGACATTCCTCTAGATCACCAACAGGTTTAAAACTTATTGGTTACTCTCAACCTGGTTTATATCATCTGCCATGACAGTTTTACCAGGATGTGGCTGCTACATATGCTGCCTCTTGGAGCCACAGTTGAGAATTGGATGAGAGGAGGACAATAAGGTGGGTGAGCAGCCCTGAAAGGGCTCAGCATTCCCACTGACTAGAGATACTCTTCTTTCCTGTACATATTTAATGAAATATCTCTATAAAGTCATACCATTGTCTCTATTCCATCTCCTCTTCCCCCTACTCAGGACCCATCCATGCCATGGCAGGCATATATACAACATCCCCCTCTTGGATCCTCCTCTCTTGCCAACAAGTTTAGCAACAGCTTTTGTTATGCCCTCCCACCTAAGAATAACTGCTACTGCTATATGTAATAAACTTCCAAAAGATGGGAGTGTGGGCAGTCTTCAGAGTTTGAAAGATCAGACTGGAACCATCTTGACAAAAGTCAGAATGAGAAAATGTATTTGGTGGAGTTGGTTGCAGGCAGTGGGGAAGGAAATGTAGTAATGATGTGCTTTGTAAAAATGTTTGTTAGAGCCAGGATTGTCAATTGTGAGAATTTTTCTCATATACTTTTTTCTCTCTATATATAATTATATATACATATATATATATATATAATTCTCTCTCTCTCTCTATATATATATATATATATGTATATATATATATAATACTATATTAACTCTCATATATTAGGGAGAATTACTGTATATTCCTGGGTCTGGGATCTGCATCAGAGATACCATCTACTACTCTCTGCTTTTTGAATTTTCTTTATCCTTGGGAATACCATGGAATGTTCTCCTTTTAAACAGAATTTGGTTAATTAATAAAAAGAGAGAAGGGTTTTCCTGGCATACATATAAAACTTTACCTGTCAGTTTGGATAAGGGTGAGAGCCTGATGGACCACTTCTTAATTAGCTATTACCAATTAAAGACATCTTGGGATATTCAAGGGAAGGCCTGAATAATGAACTGTCAAAAATGTATATGTAGATCCCTGGGCCAGGAGTTTCCCTTTGTTTTATAATGGTCAAGAAAATAATTTACTACAATTAGGATGTCTTGACTGATCAATTAATAAATTATTTTAAAATTAAGAAAACTCAGTCTCCCAAGATAATTTTAATCACTACATAATTTTAACCTCTTTTGAAACTATGCTTGATTCTCTTTCTTTAGCAATCAATTCATCAACAAGAGTGTGGGACAAAGAGGAAAGAGCAAAATAGCCAGTCTCAAGAAAGTGGTAGTGTTTACCTGTGGGAAAATGAAGAATATTTGAGATCCAGAGATAATCCATGTCAGTTCTAAACTGCAGAAGGTGAGATACATTGCTAAGTAGTTAGCCCTGGAGGGATTTCAAACTCACCTGTTCAGTATGGGAAACAAGGCTCTTTTAGGTGGGAAAATAATTGGTCTGCACCTAGCTGAAACATGGAGAAAGGGGGTGTGGGGATGAGGAAAAGCTTACCATATAGTATAAGCAATAGCAAGAAAAATTCAGGAGGAGAAAGAATGGAGTCCAAGGAGAAAAATTCAAGGCCCCAGGAATGCTTGTAATCAATCAAGCCTCTGTTATGAAAAGCATAGTGTACTCTGGAATAATTTCATAATTTTTTTTCTTATAGTTAATTTGCCTAGAGTTTTTGGAGAATGCAAACAAATGAAATTCAAAACTAACAATTTGTTTAAAGATTAAAAGGGGTTGTTGGGGGCACCTAGATGACTCTGAGGATTGACAGCCAGGTTTAGAGATGGGAGGTTCTGGTTTTAAATCCAGCCTCAGACACTTCCTAACTGTGTGACCCAGGACAAGTCACTTACCCCCAATGCTTAACTATTACTGCTTTTTTGCCTTGGTACCAATACATAGTATTAAATCTAAGATGGAAGGTAGGGTCTTAAAAAGGGGGGGGGGTTGTTTTTACTGAGAGAATAACTTTTCTCAGAAAGTTGTTCAGTTCAAAACTTTCTCAAACCAAATGGATTGAAGGTTTTGTGTAGGTTTTTTCCATGTGAAGAAATTTAGCATGAACCTGTCTCCCTCTTGTGGAATTAATTTAGCAAGTTTTTCTTTCTGCCATTCAGTATTTTGTTAAAATAGAGCTGATGGTCATCTTCTTGTCTTCCTCAAAAAACAAAACAAAATAAGGAAAAGATTTAATTTAATCAATTTGAATCACCTAAAGTTAGAATACACTTGAGATATTTTACTTTTTTTCCCTGGTACCAAAGAAATTTTTCTCAGTATAATTCAATGTTTAAAACTTTAATATTATTATAATAATCACTTCATGTTTAACATTGAAAAATTATTCATTGTTATGTATAAAGTTGGTTGTAATTCTTTTTTATAGAAATGGAATTATAAAGTGTGATTAAAATGCCTTAGGAAATAGAGGCCATGATAAGATTAATTGATTTGCTTAAGGTGATTTCTCAAGTAAAGACAATTATTTTATTTCAACTTTAAAATCAGACAGTGTTGGGGAGCACAGCTAGGTTACTCAGTGGTTAGAGAGTCAGATTTAGAGATAAGAGGTCCTGGGTTCAAATATGACCTCAGATATTTCCTAGCTGACCCTGGGTAAGTCACTTAACCTCTATTGCCTGGCCCTTACCACTCTTCTGCCTTGGAACTAATACACAGTATTGTTTCTAAGACAGAAGGTAATAATTTTTAAAAATCAGATGTAGTGTTGTTGCTTTTGTTTTAAAATTGCATTTACTTGGCTATATTTTATTTTATAAAAGTTGTATTGATGCTTTTTGAAATCATTAGTGATCAATGACCATCCACTACCTCTACCTTCTTTTGGAAAAAAAAAATTATAGTGAAACCAAACAATCATGTATTGGTCTTTGACAATGTATGCCTCATTCTGCATCTACAGTTCACCTCCTCTCTAGGAAAAGATTCATGGACAGAGTATTATTTGAGCTGAGTCTTGAAGACAATCAGGAATTCCATGGAATAGAAGTGAGGAAGGACTATATTCTAGATATGGCTATTCCCCCAATTGATGACATCTGCTTTATTTAGCTGTCTTTTTCAATGAAAAGTGAGAAAGGAAAGAAAAATATTATTAAATCAGCCATTCAAATACCTATTTTCTTACCTTGAAGGGGTAAATTCTTTTTATTTTCATTTTATAACTCTCATCTGGAGAACGAGCTAGTAGGAAATGTGCACTTAGCATTTTGTGTTACTATTTACAAGGGATACTAACCTGTTTTAAGAAAGGAAATTGCTTCAATGAATTATATCAAGAATTCAGTTCAACAATGACTTACTAAGTTTGAAGAATTGTGTTTGAGGCATTCTGCTAGATGCTAGGTATGTATAGGAAAAGAAGAAAACAGTCCCTGTCCTCAAGAATCTTATACTTCAAAAAGGGAATGGATATTTACCCAGATAGTATGTTACAAAATTGACTATGAAAAAGGCAAAAGAAGATGATAGAAAAACTGCTGATATGAGAGAGGACAGATCACTCTCAACTGGGAGAAGGACAAGGATAAGAGGAAGCTTCATGGTGGAACATGGCTGGACCTATGAGAGGGGAAGACTTCAACAGAGAGACATCAAGAGAGTCTACCTGGGAATGGAAGGTTTGAGTACACAAAGAAGGGGGGAGATGTCAGGAAGAGAGTAAGGAAAAGAATTACTAGTCCAGTTTGACTAAAATGGGTTGATAATAAAAGGAAAATATCTCCACTGATTAATTCTTATTACATTTCTGACATTAAAGTTACAAGCAGCCTTATTTTTGAATGACATTTTGAATGGCATTTATCAGGGGTTCTGATAGATGCCATATATAATATGTAGCTAGATATAAAGATAAATATATAGAGATAGAAAATTATCTTTCCAACAAGTGAGTGATATATATTGTATACATCTATTTCATTATATAGATGTTCAGTCATATCCAACTCTTCATGACCCTGTGGATCTTTGTCCAGGGGGTCTTCTTTGCAAAGACATTGGTCTAGTTAACCATTTCCTTCTCAAGTGGCAAATAGAGGTTAAATGAGGTGTCTGAGATCATAGTTCAGAAGTTTCTAAGGCTGGATTTATCCTTAGGTCTTTTTAACTCTAAGCCCAGCACTCTCTCCCTTGTGCTACCTAGCTACCTCTCCCATTATATAGATACATATTCATGATTGGAATACCTCTTTGAAGAAATAGCTCTATATTTCTATACTATATGTATATATACAAATAAAATTTTATATGTATATATCTAGGAATTTCCTCACATATATGTATCGATGCTTACAAATTTCCTGACAGAAGCTCTTTCTAATAGATATGTGTGTATGCATGAACATATCACTCATTCATTGGTTATAATTTCTATAGCTATGTATCTACATGCACATACGTACATATGGGTATATATAAAAGATGTGTGAAATTAAAAATAAAACTCATTAGCTGGCACATGCGCATTAAGGTAGGGTACAGCTTGACAGTGCTTTTTCTGACTTCCTGAATGGACCAGCAGTAGCCCCTGATGTGGTGTGATTAGTTGCTTGGACTTAAGAACACATGACCCAGATTGCCCAATCAGAAACTAAGTAGGTGTAACATCATTGGCAGTAGAACAACCCCGCCCATCAGAGATAAGTGGGACTTTTGGCTTGGCCTTGGCTGACCTTAATTTATGTGGAATCTGGACCAAATGTGTGGTTAGCAGGGGCCCCTTGCTGCCACTTGTAAAATGGGCCACAGACAGTTGGGAATCTAGGAACTGATGAAGCAGTGTGCGTAGCAGTAGTTAAGGGACAATCTCGTAACTGTCCTTTTTCTCTCTCTTTTACTATTAAATAATTATAAATCGAATACGTCTCCAAGATTAATTTTTAATTACAACAGGTAGTAGAGCAATATGATATCTATTAAACAAGTGAGTGATCTAGACTCACATATATATGTATCAATAACTTGTTAGTTACTATTATTTTATGTAATGCTATATATGCATTGTGACATATTTATTATATTTATGTATTATATGTAACATGTATCACTACCACATAGTACTATAAATATATTAAACATATTACATATTATAGTACTATGTATATGTATAATATAATGATACTATATGGCTTTATGATACCAAATGATATAAAGGACTATATGGATAAAATATTTATAATTATGTGGTTTTAAGAGCTGACACATGAATAATACATAAACATACATAAAGTACTATACACAGTACTATTATATACATATGTGGTCATGGATGCTATTCAACAATCTATACATATATGTGTGTCCATACATTATCTACATACATACATACCTAATCCCAATAGACATACACATGCATGAATGCATATATATGCATACAACAAGAATACCACTTATGTTGTAATTACCCATTGTAAAGTGGGTACCCTTTCACTCTGTCTCTCCCTTTCTCTCTCTCTGCATCTTGTTCTGTCTCTATCTTGCTTCACACAAGCTAGCCAGTGATGGCTAAATAGTTTCACTGGACCACCATGGCATTACTTTTTAAAAGTTTTGTTGGAGATTGGCAATATCCACTTGGTCCTTTCAAACATTGTTTTACAAATTTATTGACAAAGGGAAAGGAAGGGAATAAGAATATGTAGTGTCTGTTATGTGCCAGACCTTGTATGTTAAAGATTCTTTTTTTAATATGACAAGCCTCAGGGCTTGCACTTAGTATTAATGAAGAGGATACAACTTGACTGCTGAGCTGCAACTCAGTAGATGTCTAGAAGGGATGATTTACTTTTCTATCAATCTGTTTCTCAGAGTTGAGTGAGGAAGGACAACTGAGTTTCCTCTGAAAGGCTCAGTGGGACAGTGTAGTTGGTCTTGCTCTCACCTAGTCATGAACTTAATAACTGATTAGATGTAGGGGCAAGGAGAAGACATAAAGATAACTGATATTTTTCAGCCTAGGTGGCTGGTAGGACAGTGTTTCCCATCAACAGAAATAAGAAAGTTGAGAAGAAGGGCAGGTTTAAGGGCAAGATGATGATTCAGTTGTGAACTTGTTACATTTGAGGTGTCAGCAAAATATCCAGGAAGAGATGTTGAGTGGGCAGTTAGAAATTCTGTACTAGAGCAGGGTAAAGAAAGGGGTTGGATATATAGATTTGGAAATTATATATCTAGTTGATAATTGAAGATGTAGTCATAGATCAAATCTATAAAAGAAAACACTGAAGACAAGATGGAGTAAGAACAAAGAAAGAACTAGACAGGAGATAAATCAGGAGAGAAGAACATCATAGATATGGCTAAGGAAGGGAAGAGTATCAAAAATGGATAATAATGCTGAATTTTCTACAGAGTAATCAAGAAGGTTGAGGCTACTGTTTTAGCAGTTAGAAAATCACTGGGCATCCTGAAGAGAGAAACCACCTTTTGAGATATTGAGAAATGAGTAGTTGAAGTTTAGTGATGGCATGAAGAAATACAGTGGAAAGCATAGTCATTTTGGAGTTAGAGAAAATGAATTCAAATCCAAGCCCTGTCAATCATTTGCTAATTATGCTACTTTGGACAAGCCTTAATAAAGTCAGAATTAAGATTGCCAGGAAAAATATCAATAATTTCAGATATGTAGATGATGCTATTCTGATGGCAGAAAGCAAAACATTGAGAATTCTCTTGGGAATGAAATAAAAGGATGTAAAAGCTGGTTTAAAGTTTAACATAAAAAAAAAAAAAACTTAGACCATGGCAACTGGTCCCACCATTTCCTGGTTGAGAAACCATGTCAAATTTTATATCCTTGGGCTAAAAGTCAAGTCAGATGACAACTGCAGCCATGAAATTAAAAGACACTTGCTCCTTGGAAGGAAAACTATAGCAAATTTGGACAGCATACAAACAAGCAGAGATATCGCCTTGCTGACAAAGTTTCATATAGTCAAAGCTATGATTTTTCTAATAGCAGTGTATGACTTCTGAGAGTTAGCCTATTAGGAAAGCTCGACATCACACATTTCATGCTTTTGAATAGTGGAAGACTTTTGGGAGGACCTTAGACTTCAAAGATATAAAATTAGTCAATACTTAAAAAAAGAATTCAGACTATTCTTTAGAAGGACAAATACTGAAGCTGAAGCTTAAATACTTTGGTCACATAATGTGAAGACAGGATTCAATGGAAAAGATTCTGATGTTGGGAAAGATTGAAGACAAAAGGAAAATGGGATGGTAGAGGTTGAGATGAATAGATAGTGCCACAAAAGCAATGAACATGAGCTTGGACAACACTTAAGGAGATAGTCATAGAAAACAGAAGGGCCTGGTGAGTTATAGTCTATGCATTCATGAAAAGCTGGGCAAGATGACTGAACAACAATAAAAATTTCTCTGAGTCTCAAGATTTCTCACCTGAAAAATGAAAGTGTTGGATTAGAGGATCCTTTAAGTACATTCCAGCTATAAATCTATGATTTTATAGTAGCTTAAGGAGTAAGAGGATCAAAGGAACAGTTTGTTTTGCTTTGAAGAACAGATCTAAGCATGCTTGTATGCAGAGGGGAAAAAAAGGATCCTAAAAGATGAGAGGGAGTAAGGGGTTAACCTTGGCAAAGAGGAGAGCAACATTTTTCTCTGAAACCAGAGAATAGGGGGACTGACTGGATGGGTGAGAGCAGAGATGGGTTTAGAGGTGTGGGGGAGGGGAAATGAGCGAGCTCATTGACAGATGGTCTCAATTTTCTTATTAGTGAAGGCAATGAGGTCATCTGCTAAAGTGGGTGTTGGAGCCAGGGGCTTGAGGAGAAGCTTTGGAACAGCTGTTGTGAGGAGTGTGATTTGGAGTCAATTAGCATTGAATAGAAGGATTGCTAAGCAGTGGTGATGGCCCACTTGAGATTGGTGAATTTGTTGTGTGAGCCAGTCAATTTTGTTGATATATAAAAAGGACCAAATAATTTCTAATAATCTTCTTTCTTTCCTCTTCATGTGTTATGAATTCTCCTTTTTCATTTTTTATTTTGATAATTTTTGTTTTCCCCTCTTTTGAGGAAATTAGCTGATTGTTTATGGATTTTATTAGCCTTTTAAAAGCTGTTGTTTTATTTATCAATTAAATTTTGCTTATTTTCAATTTTGCATGCCACTTTGATTTTCAGAACTTCTACTTTCACATTTATTTGGGATTTTAATATTTTGTTGATTTTCTAGTTTGTTTTTTTTTTAGCTCCAGCCCAATTTATTAATGTTTTCTTTCTCTCTCTTTCACAGATGAAAACTTTAGACAAATTTTCTCCTAAGGATTGCTTTGGAAACATTCTAAAAGTTTTGGTATGTTGTCTCATTGCTATTGCTTTTCTTTAATAAAAGTATCTGTTTTTTAAGTCTTTATTATATAGCTTTTGAAAAAAAGTATTTGACCCACTTATTTTTAGGATTTGATATTTAGTTTCCAATTCTGAATTCTTTCTTCTAATTTTTATTATTGATTATAATTAGTAAAGAATTTAATAATTGAATAATTCTGTTTTAGAGCATATAGACTCATTAGCCCTAGAGATGGAACAAATTTCAGAGGCCATCTACTTCAACCCTCTAATTTTACAATTGAGAAAAATGAGGTCTAGAGAGTTAAAATGATTAGCCAAGATTATATGTTAGTGTCATAAGTGTGATATAACCCTATGTCATCTGACTCCAGACTTCTTTCTACTGTATTATAACTATTCCCTTGCATATTTTCAATTTTTGTAAAGGTGCTACAAAAAGCTAGAACTATAAATATTCCTTATTATTCCCATTCATAAATTACTAGAAGATATTTTTTTTCCTAAAATTCTATTTGGGTTTTTAGCTTCTTTCTTATTTTAGATTTGCTTAGATCTAAAATGGTCTCAGTACAGTTCCTCAGGCCAGTCAATATCCTTGAACTTGGAAGTATAAGCAGAAAAGTTATGCAGCTGGGATGACCCAGGGTAATTAGAAACATAAGTTGTAAAAAGACAAGGGATGAGGATAATATGTTGCTACAATGTCTAATTATAAAGGAAAAACTCTAAAAAAAGGAAGTAAAACCAGAAGAGATGAGGCGGACTGAATCACTAGGACAAAAAAATAGAAAACAAGATGTGGTAAAAAGAAAGGTAAAAGGATAGGAGACTGTGATTCAGATTTTGTGATGTTAGGGGTAGAGCGATTTGTAGTGATAGTATGGTCTAGGCAACATTACTCCTTTGGGTGGCTGTGGAATAGAGATGGAGGTACCAGATGAATTGAAGGCTGATAAATTAGATATATGAACTTCAAAGGAGGAAAGGTTTTTGAGTGATGGCAAAAGGAGAGCCTAGAAGAAACAGTGGGAATCAAAGAATATACTCTTTTATTCTCTCCAGGGAGAATAAAGAGGAGGAGCCATTATTGTAGAGGAGGATGAGAGAAGATATTTATTTTTACATACATTTATGATCCATCCATCCCATTGAACAAAAACTAAAAACATAAGAGAAAAAAGCCCTCACAAACACATGTAGTCTAGCAAAACAAATTCCCCCATTGGCCATGCCCAAAATGTAGGGTTTTTTCTGCATTTTAAGTTCATCTTATCTCTGGCAGGAAGTGAATGCTGTATTTCATCTTTAGTCTTCTAGACATTTATCATTTCATTGATCAGAGTTCTTAAATCTTTCAAAAATTACTTTTCTCTGTAATGTTGATGTTACTGTATAAATCATTCTCTTAGTTCTGCTCATTTTGCTCTATATCAGTTCATAAGGGGTGGGAGAAGAAAAAGGAAAGTATTCCAAAATATTTATAGCAGCCTTCCTTGTGAAAACAAGGAAATTGAGGGGATGCCCATCAATTGGGGAATGGCATAACAAACTTTGGCATATATTGTGATGGAATACTACTGCACCATAAAATGATAAGCAGGTTAATTGACACATCAAAATATGGAAAGACCTAATTTGAAATTATGAATAGTGAACTAAGCAGAACCATTAGAACATTATATATAGCCACAGCACTATTATTTGAAGAATAACTTGTCTATGTTAACCTCCAAAGAAAGAACTAGTAAGAGAAACAAGAGAATTTTATATATACATATTTTTTGTTCAGATAATTCCTTCTCTTGTGTGGTGAGGGGAGAGGGAGATATCTGGGGACCTCAATGTAACAAAAAAAAATAGGCTACTATCATTTTGACAAAAATGAACACTCAAAGGAAGGAAAAATACATAAAGCTTTTAAATACTAAATTAAAATCATAATTTTTGTCAAAATTAAAATTTGTGCAAATCAAACTGTCCCAAAGATAAAAGGAGCATAATTTATAAACTTTCATTTGGGGTAGCAGTTTCAGATCTGCCTCCCAGGTCTGACTGTAGCAGAAACAACTAATGATAATGTTGAGGGAAGGAGTTAGAGGTTGAAGGAGGACCTCACAGATCCTGTTTCCAAAGTGAATCTCTTAGAGGTCTTAGTCTGTAGCAGGTCAGATATTACTGTAGTTATATGAAGAAATGTTTTAGGGTAGCAAGGAACTGTTATCCTATGTTTAGCTACACCCCTTCCACGTTGTACTTATGAAGTAGGGTTTTTTGAACCCAGTGTATGAATTTATATTGAATGTTGGTCTGAATCTACTAATAAAACTTGATCAATCAAGAAGTATTTATTAAGTGTCTACTATAAATTGGATACTGTGGTGAGATAGAGAGAAATAAAAACAAAACAAAAAGTATGTGTCTTCAAGAAACTTATGCTTTGTCAGGGAAACCATATGTATACTGTAAGAAAATATAAAATGTCTGCAAGATAATTTCAAAGTGAGATATTAAAGATATACTGGTAAATGTTTAACAATTCTTTGGGGGAAAATGTGATCAATCAGTAAACATTTATTAAGCACCTACCGTGTTGAGGCATTTTGTTCCTTTTATACTTAATCTACATTGTTAACATTTTCTCCATTACTTTAAGTCTAGACAACAGACAAAATAATAAACCAACCTCTGATTTGTGACATTTTCTAATTTCTGATGTTAAAATGCTCAAAGAGAAAATGTTAATCAGCTCTTGAGAATGATTGGAGATGGGTGCAGTATATCCCAGAATAGTTCCCAGGTAAGAAATAGTGCATGAGGTGAACTTTGAAAAGAGCTGGGCATTCTAAGAAGCAGAAATGTGAATGGAATCCGTTCCAGGCATGGAAGACAGCCCACAAAAAGACATGACAATGAGAGATGGATGAGGTGTTCTCTGTTGGAAACTGTGTGTCAGACAGATTGTGAAGAACTTTCGATACTAGTAGAAAATGTTTTGTCTTGTTTTAGATAGAGATCAATGGAGAAGAAGTGGAGTCCTTTTTTAAAACATGAGAATGATCTTTGCTTTAAGGATATTTATTTGGCAGCTGTGGGGAAGATGTGTTGGAGAAGGAAGAGACTTGATACAGCATCAATTAGAAGGCTGTGGAGATAGTCCAGGAATGAGGTAATGAAGGCCTACAAAAGGGGAGTGGCAGTGTTGGAGGAGATAGAAGGGTATATAAGAGATGCTTCAAGGGTAGTAATGACAAGACTTGACAATGATTAGATATTGGTTGGGGAAAGGAGTGAGAGAGAATAAAGAGTCAACGATGACATCCAAGTTGGGGGCCTACCTGACTGGGCAGATAATGGGGCCTTAGATAGTAATAAGGAACTTAGGAAGAAGGATTGGGGTGGGAGAAGACAGATAATGAATTTAGCTTTGGACTTTTGTTGAGTCTGATATGCCTCCTAGAAGACCCCAATATAGGTAACTCTGACTTATAGGTAGAATAGTCTGGCCCTCAAATGGAAAGCCATGAAACTCAAAACATATCCACAGTTGAGGGATTCTGGGAGGGAAGCATGAGTACACTGAGAATTATGAAAGCATATAAAAACCTCCTTTTTGATTTCACAAGAAATATTAAGAAATAAAAACTTCTCTATAAACTCTTTCTACTTTTCCTGATTTGAAAAATGTGTAGAAAGCCAAGACCAAAGGTCCTGTTTTAACTAAGTAGATTAAAGATTGAAATTAATCATTGAACAAAGAATATCTCCTTGCTGACCTCAATTTAATATTGATTAGTTCTTTAAAATGTGATGGGAATTAGATAAAACCTAAGTAACCATATCCTAAAGTATACAAGATAAATTGGGCAGGAAATCTCATACTCCACATTTAATTTAGGAAGTGAAGCATATGGTAAAAAAAAAATTAGGTGGAAGAAATATAGTAAATCATTTGTATATTCTTTTATCATTCAGCTTTTATAATTTAAAAAAATGATTTTCATTTTTTATCATTTAAAAATAATTGTCAGTAGCTTGGAATTTCTCATAATACTTCACTTTAGAGTGAAATCCAGGGAAAAGAGAATCCATTTTAGACATTCCAAAGGATTTTAGTTTCTGACCTAACTTCCAACTCTTGGACAGGTGGGGAATTTTGATCCTGCTCTATGAGTCTTCTATTCCAACAAATATTTGGTCTTATGAAGACTGCGACATTTATTTTTTGAAAAATTAATTTAGAATATTTTTCCATGGTTACAAGATTCATGTTCTTTTCCTCCCCTACCCTTAGAGCTCTGTCTTGGGCCCTTTTTTCTTCTCCCTCTATACTATTTTGTCTAGTGATCCCATTTATTCCCATGGATTCCATTATCATTTCTCGGCATATAATTCTCATGTCTATTCTCTTTTCTGACCTTCCATTAGCATCTCCACCTACCTATTGGACATCTCAAACTGGATGCCCTGTAGAAATTTTAAACTTAATGTGCCTAAAATTTAATCTATAAACACTTACTAAATGTCTACTATGTACCAGGCATTGTGTCAAGTGGTGAGGATACAAAAAGAGGTGAAAGAGCTTGTTCTCAAAGAGCTTAAGATTTAATTGGAGAGAAAGCATTAAAACAAATATCAGAGTTCTGGGCATGCAGTTGGCACTCAATGAATGTTTGTTGAATTGAATTGACTTGACTAAAATGCTTATGTGTCAGGCATAATGCTAGGGACCTGCAACACAAAGGCAAAATCAATTGATCAATCAATATTTATTAATTGCCTACTATGTGTCAGGCACTGTGCTAAGCTCTGGGGATTCAAAAAGAGGCAAGAGATGGGCAAAAGAGGAGCTCAGTTCTTCTCTTCAATGAGCTTGTATTCTATAGGAAGAAATAAATTGTCTCTATGTGAGCTTATGTAAAATATAAATAATTTGAGATAATTTGCTTTCTCTTTATGTGCCCAGTATTTCATATAGCACCTAGCACATAGTAAGCACCCAAATGCTTGCTGATTAATTGGTAATGCAGATCACGTTCATCTCTGATAGATCCTTGGGAGTTATAAGACCATTGGCAGTTACACCACTACCCTCACCTCCCCAGAATGTAAGCTTCTTGAGGACATGGAGGACCTTCCTAACTTCCTTTCTTCTCCTGGCAGAATGCCTGGCACAGAGTGCTTCATAAATATTTTTTTGACATTTGTTCAGTGGTACAGTTACATTCAACTCTTTTCAGTCCTCTGGAAAACATGGCACAAAGGCATTTCCCTCTATGATGGATTAATGCAAAAGGGAGGTGAAGTGACTTGCCTGATGTAAGCCACTGACTAGTGTCTGAAGCTTCTGCTAAGCGCCCTGTCTTCCTGAGAATTCCTTGGAATGTGGTCAATGAGGTAACACCTGTCACCCTCTTAGCATTTGTGTATCACTAGTGCTTAGTGTAGTAGCTGGAACAGAATAAGTGATTAATAAAAGCTTTTTCATCTGTTCCTGATTCCTTGCCCACATGGCAAAAACGTGCTGCCCCTGAATACCTGTAACCACACTATTTTCCCCAGATGAGGGTCATAGTACCTGGGCAAGTCAGTGTTAGTGGACCGTCTGACCTCTTCAAATTGCTAATAACATCAGTGAGTTTTTAATATTGGGAATATGTCCGACAATAAAGGTTAGGCTGTGAGTGGAAGCCCCTTGCTAACTCCCACCCTTTGTGGCAGGCTGGACTTAATGAGGAAGATTCACAGTAGAAGGTAATGACCATAACATCCCCTGGGAAAGGACCCAAAGGAGTATTTCTTTCAGGAGCTCACAGGCTTGGCCTCTTGCACAAGCACAGTAGAGTTTAAGGGTGTAAAGGATCTGTCTCATTTACAAGAAGCTCAGCAGCTCTACTGAGCATCCTCAGAGTCTTTGTGTGTCCCAAACTACAGAGACTATCTATCTGTACCCATATGCTCCCTTCCTGTGTTCATGGACATACGTGTAAATTGTTTCTCAACACGTAAAAATTGTAATTCAAACCTATTGTGGCTCTGGGTCATATCCTGTCACTGTCTCCCTGTCGCCTTTTGCCTGAGCTTGCAGATGGACTGAATTATGTTGCCTTAATTACGGGAGCCTGAAGTGCCAGCTGTCATTCAGAGTGGCAGACCTCCATGCTAACAAAGCCCTCATTAAATGGTTTGCTTCAGGGTAATTTGCCTGCTTCTTTCTGCCTTTTCCTATAACTGACAATTCAGCTGCTTCCCTGAAATCCTCGGTGGACTCTAGTTGAGTCGTTTATAATTCCCTACCATTGCTAATTTTTTAAAAAATGTATTCTTATTCTTTTGCTACTGTGTTTAGGAATCTATTAATGAAGTTGGTACCCAGAATTCTGCAGCCACCAGTCATTCAATAAGGAAATAATAATTGTTAATTTTCTTCTTCAAAGAACCAGAGTCTTATCAGGAATAACATTATGGAAATGATTATGTAAATACCAGCTAGAGGACTGTCAGGAAAAAAAGGGAAGATAAAACTTACAGAGCACATTCAAAGTTTACGGAGAAAATGCCCAAACATTATCCTGGTAGTCAAGGAAATAAATCCGGAGTATTTTTGAATGAAGAAAGGGGCATGTCTTTTTCCTAACTTCTATTTGCTATCTTTTGTCTTTCTTGTCTTCTGTTAGCCATTTTTGTCAGCACGTCTAGGACAGGCATCGTGTCTATTTTTCTTAGTAAATGTAGAATGTAGGAATCAGCTGATCCAGTGTTACCTTGTAAGAGAAGAAACCAAGGTCCAGAAAGGGAAAGTGTTTTGCCCCAAATTATAGTCACCATTACAGAAATAACCATCAGCAAGCACCAGGGTTATTGTTTGAGCCCAGATCCTCTGAGGTCAAACCTCTTCCTCTTTTCTCTAAAACCAACCAAGTCATCAACTGACTAGAGTCAAGAAGACTTGAGTTCAAATGTAGCCTCAGATCCTTACTAGCTGTGCCTCCTTGGGATGTCACTAATTACTGTCTGCCTCAGGTTCCTTAACTGTAGAAAGGGGATAATCTACTTCCCAGCATTGTTGTAAGGATCAGATGAGATAATATTTGTAAATATTTGGAACATAGTAAGTATTTAATAAATATTTGTTTCTTTCCTTCCTTCTCATATATTTGAAAATTGCTAAAAGTACTCTATGCCAAAAAGCTATTCTGTATCTTTTGACTGGTCAACTTAATGAGAAGAGAAGCTTTATTTTACATATTTTTGCATATTGCTTATTAGAAGACAGTTGGATTTTCATATCTACTTCTTTATTCAGTTTGTTGTGCTATTCTGTTTTGGGAGGAGTATATGAATAAAGACAACTGAAAAGGTAAGAGACCCAGTTTTGAAGGGTTTTAAATATCAATATATTCATATGTGAAGAAAATCTAGCCTCATCTGGATATATAGTCCAAAAAGGGAGGGGGATTTCAAAAGGCAAATCATGTTTTAGTATGGGGGTAACCCTAAAAGAGACTCAGAGACCCACAGGAGTGTTCAAACTACCTTTGAGAACTTCTGGATGAGATCATTTCTAAAGTCCTTTCTAGTTCTAAATTCTACGAGAGTTGAGATGTGATTTCATAATAGGAGATTTATTGCAAAAAAAAATTATTAGTTTTAATAGGTAGCAAAAACCTATTTGAAATAAATCCAATACCGATCTTTACCTATCTAACAGGCTTAGAAGGCACCTGTCATAAAATAATACAAAGAGGGATTTGAGGACTACTTGAAGGCCTGCTTGTCTTCAAAACGGTCTCATTTTGCATTTTTAAAAATTACCTCATTGCTGTTTGTATCTTTGCTGTCTCTATATCCAGTGTTGGTGCCAAAAACTGCTCTTTTGTACGTTGGATTTTATTTTATTTATTTATTTTTATAGGCAATGGGGGTCAAGTGACTTGCCCAAGGCCACATAGCTGGGAAGTGTCTGAGGTCAAATTTGAACCCAGGACATCCCATCTCTGGAACTGGCTCTCAATCCACTGAGCTACCCAGCTGCCCCCTAGCACCACTTTTAATATATTACTGCTCCACTTCCCCCCCTTAAATTCATCCTTTATAATGAAAATAAACTCAATTTCAAGTGAAATGGGAATTTTTAAATTTTAAGGCCTCATGACAAACATATGCTAAAGGCACTTTCCTCAAGATGTGATTTCTTCAACTTCCTTCCCTCTTGTGAATGTCCAAAAAGATAGGAAAAAATTCCCACCTCCTCCTTTGGGTTAAGATATTGTCTGGAAAGTTAAAATAAATATGCAAATTTTTTACTTATACACTGTGACATATTGAACTATTACTATTCATTGTATATGAAGACAATTCACAAATTTCCTGTGGGGAAAAGGGGCTTAGGGAAGTGAGGCATAGGACTGAACTGGTTAAGTTTTTAATTCATTCAGCAAAACATTATTGAATTCCTACTGTGTGTAACTGGTTTGGGATGAAGGGTAAAAGAAAGGAAAAAATACAACATTGGGTGAAATATAAGAATTAGTAGTCTAAGTGAGGATAATCAAGACAGTTTGAGAAGCACAGTCATGGGTAGAGCATGTGGGATCAGGGTGGGTTCAGGAGATGTAACCTACCTACCCAGCACACTCTAGGCTCTACATTTTTTTCTACATTTTAATTATAGGATACAATCTTTGAGTTTTAAAGTATAAATATATTATGTTTCACTTTAAATAAAAATTTCATTTTTAAAATTTGATGATTACAAATGTCCTTTATGATTGAGTATTCCCTGGGTGCACATCCTGGTACAATGTGCAGCAGAGGCTTATGGAGGGCATTGATAGTGGGAAAGGAGAGAAGATGAAGAAAAGAGGAAGAGGGCACCTCTGAAGAAAACTTCATGTACTTCACACTTTTTGTAATTTCTGACACTCAAACATATCTCCCAAGGAGTGACATCTCAAATGGCCTTCACAGATGGGCAGTTTAGTTTGTATCTTAATCAACTAATAAATTTATGAAGTGCTTACTGTGGATTGGGGTACAAAGAAAAGGGGAGAAAAAACCCCAAACTTCTTGTCCTCAAGGATTTTATATTCTAATGAGACAGGCAACATCTAAGTAAGTAGATATATTTGTTGTTGCTCAGTTGTGTCCAACTCTTCATGATCCCAGGGAACATAGCACACCAATACTGTCCTTGGGGTTTTCTTGGCAAAGATACTCGAGTGCTGTCTTCCTTCTCCAAAATAGCATAAGTATATAATAATATAATTCTCTAAAATACTTTCAATGTGATATATATGTAGTAATTCTCCAAAATACACAGGAGTACTAATTTACAAAATAGATGGAAGGTAATTCATTTATTTATTTAAAAACCCTTCCCTTACTATTGAGAAAGAACACTATCCACATCCAGAGAAAACTGTGGGAATAGAAACACAGAAGAAAAACAACTGCTTGATCACATGGGTCGAGGGGATATAATTGGGGATATAGACTCTAAAGGATCAACCTAGTGCAAATATCAATAATATGGAAATATGCCCTGATCAATGACACAAGTAAAACCCAGTGAAATTGTGCTTCAGCTATGGGGGGTGGGAGGGGGAGAAAGAGGGGAGGGAAAGAACATGAATCATGTAATTATAGAAAAATATTCTAAATTAAATAAAAAATTTCAATAGAAAAACAAGAAGGATTAAAAAAAAAACCCTTTCCTTCTCTCTTGGAATCAATACTGTGTATTGGTTCCAAGGCAGAAGAGCAGTAAGGGCTAGGCAATGGAGGTTAAGTGACTTGCCCAGGGTCACACAGCTAGGAAGTGTCTGAGGTCAGATTTAAACCCAGGATCTCCTATCTCTAGGGCTGGTTCTCAATCCACTGAGCCACCCAGCTCCTCCCTTGAAGGTAATTTAGAGGGGAATCTAGCAGTTAAGAGAATCTCTTGAGTTTTGAAGAAAGCCAGGAATTCTAAAATATGAGGGTAAGGTAAGAGAGCATCCAGCCAATCTAGATGGGAGATGGATGTCTTGGGAGCATCATTAGGAAGGCCAGTGTGGCTGATTTTTAACATAGATTCCCCTTTTTGGTGAATTGATCCTCTATTCCAGAGTACATAAAAAGGAGGTATAAGGGTACCCTACCACTTACTCTATTCCACTTCAATATGGATCAATTATTCAGTAGAACACATGGTCCATCTCTTATAGCAAAGGTTCTTAACCTAGGGTCTATTAACTTGCTTTAAAAATATTTTGCTATCTTTTTCACTATAATTGATTTCCCTTATAATTTTCTGAATGTTGTATTTAAAGGAATTATTCAAAGAAGCAGTCCATAAATAAGGATTTGACAAAAATGGATTAAGAAACCATTGTCCTATAGGGAAAACTTGGATTTCTGTACACTTGCAACTGCCCCTTCCCAGCCAGCTAAAGGCTTACTTGGGTCAGGTAGCATCTCCACCAATAAACCAATTCTGTTTCAAGGCAACACCAAGGTTTTCCTCCCAGTTTTACATCTAACTAATCAATCAGCAAACATTTATAAAGGCCTATTATGTGATGGGCTGGAGTTTCAAATAAAAAAATCTGTTATATTCCCTACCTTTAAAGAGCTTATATTCAACTAGGAGTGGGGGTGGAACTGAGGGGAGATAGCTTGTATCACAGGTAAATTGATACTGAGACTGTGATTTCATTGCCATAGGGAATTCCCAGATGAGGAAACACTATATCCCAGCACAGTGGAACACTTTTTCTAAAATTTATTGATTGAGAAGACCTATTATTCAACTTTCTGTTGTGTCTGATTCTTTACAACCTCAATTTTTGGGAAGCTACTGGAATGGTTTGCCATTTCCTTTTACAGTTCATTTTATAGATGAGGAAACTGAGGCAAACAAGGTTTAAGTGACTTGTCTGGGTTATAATTTGTGGCAGATAACTGTAACAATATATATATATAATGTGTTCATTGCATTAGATTGTTGATAAATAAAAAATTTTAATAGAATAAAATAACTTACATATCTGAGGACTAGGTGACCTAAACCAGGAGGAGGTGACATCTAAACTAGACTCTAAAGGACTCAAAGGGATTTCAATAAACAGAAATTAGGAGTGAGGAGGTAGGGAGTATATTTGGGATAAATGGAGTTGGGGAATGGGGGAAGGATGAGCAAGAGCTTTGAACTATGGGAAAGCAATATGATAAACTGATTTAGATTAAGCTTTGTCACAACAATCTTGAGAGATAGGTATTACAGGATGTGTTCTTCCCATTTTACAGATGAAGAAACTGAAGCTCAAAGAAGTTAAATGATTCACTAGTGGTCTCACAGGTAGTAAGTATCAGAGCCATGATTCAAAACCAGCAGGATCTCCTGAGTTAAGGTCCAGCAATCTTTCTTCTAAACCACAGTGGAAAAAACAGTAATCTTCATCAATACAGGATAGAATGATTCTATTGAGTTTCCGTTTGATGAATTCACTTCTGGACATAAAAAGCTATATATTTTTTCAGATGTAGAAACATTCATAATTGAGTAAATCTGAACACTCTGAAAATGTGTAGGTGGAAGGGAAAGAGGCCTTGAGAAAGTCTCAGGCTTACTTGAAGATTTTTCCTTTCACTTGGGAAGAATAGCAGTACCAGTAACAAAAGCAGAGGGTAACTAATCACCCAGAGAGGAATGATCCAAGAAAAGAAGAAAAAAGATGTGAAAAATATATAATTTCTACTTATATGTTTGAGAACCAACCCAAATATCCTGGAAAACTTTTGTTTTTAATTTAAAATGAACTAAAAAATTTGTAATGGTTTTCATTTTTAGTGTTTAGAACAAATGTGCCTCTTTCTATCTCTGTCCTTGCCTTTCTAGTTCTGCCCCCTTCTTTCACTTTTCTTCTCTTTCTATTCTCTCTCATTCTTGTTTTCTCCCTCATTCTCTCTTTCTTCCCCCCCTCCCTCTCCCTCAGTCTCTCTCCTTCCTTCCTTCCTTCCTTCCTTCCTTCCTTCCTTCCTTCCTTCCTTCCTTCCTTCCTTCCTTCCTTCCTTCCTTCCTTCCTTCCTTCCTTCCTTCCTTCCTTCCTTCCTTCCTTCCTTCCTTCCTTCCTTCCTTCCTTCCTTCCCCTCCTTTCTCCTTTCCTCTCCTACAACTTGAAGAGGAAGTATATTTCATTGTCTCTTGCTGCCTTGGAAACTGTGCAGATACACAAGAAATGCATGTTTGTCCAAGGTTTTGTTATTACAACAAAAGAAAAATGACATCATACTCCTCTTTTCTTTTTCCTTAAGAAACAGACCAAATCCAAGAATTTTATTTTTCTTCTTGTCTCTTCACTGAAAAGTTAATTGGAAAAGCCATTTGTGGGAAGCTCTGGGAGGAACAATGGCGCCTTTAGGAAAAGGAAAGAATCTGACTGCCATGACCCCCAAACTTCTCTTACAGACGGGAAGAAAGATCATAGAGAATTTATGTTCTGTATTTTAGATGTTTGGTGAAGAGGCTTCCTGAACAATGTTATTAGTAGAACCCTTAAGAAACCAAGTTACATTTTTATGTTGAAAGTAGTGAGCAAAAACAATGGAAAAAAATCTAGATAGTTAAAAAAAGAAACTTTCCTATCCCTTAGCTGTTGGTTTGCTGAATAAATTTCAACAAATGCCTCAGTCTTTCATCTGAGAAAGTATTTCTTTAAATTTAATTTTTTTCCCAATTACCTGTAAAAACACTTTCCAACCCTTTTCAAAGAATATTGAGCCTCGAGTTCTCTCCCTTCCTCTCTCTTCCCAACCCCTCACCTGTTTTGAGATGTTAAGCAATCTCATATAGATTTTATATGAGCAATCATGTAAAACATTTTTTTCCATATTGATCCTTTTGTGGAAGGAAATTTGAATAAATAAAGTGAGAAAAATTTAGTCCAGATTCAAACTCAATCCTTTTTCTCTTGAAATAGATAGGATTTTTTTTTTCATCATGAGTCTTTTGAGATAGTCTTGGATCATTATACTGTTGAGAGTAGTTGTCATTCACAGTTGTCCATTGTAAAGTATTCCAGTCACTGGATATAGTATTTGACATGGGCACTGTACCCCAGAAACCCAGGCGAACTATTGTCGAGGGAACTCCCTTGTTGTTTTCCTGACTCTGAGCCTAAAAACACCCAATGACCCCACCTAGGGTCCTGAGATGACTATCTTCCTTTGATCATCCTCTAGATGGTCAGAAAGATGCACCTTCAGGCCACACCTCGATCCTATCAGACATCTGTTTGTCCCCTAAAACTAAGGAATCTTTATGTCCCCAGGCAGACCCCAGTACGATCACCCCACCTCATGCCTGAGTGACTAACTGTTGTTAAGAATGTATAAAATCCCCAGAACTGATGTCGTCTGGGGGACAGCCTCTCCATCCATGCTGTCCTCAGGGGGAACAGCCTTTCCTTTCATGCTGTCCTCCCAGGGAACTGCTCCCCATCTTGCTGTTCTACCTTGCTATCCTCCTGGCCACTCTCAACATTACTCTCTAAATTAATAAATCTCTTTTTGTTTTTAAGATAAGTTTTGGAATCATTGCATGCTTGCAAAAGGCATCCTTCCCAAACCCCAAAGGATATCCTTTCCACACCCATAACAGTAGTCTCCTGGTTCTACTTATTTAACTGCTTCAGTTCATGGAAAACTTTTCAGATTTTTCTGAATTCCCTTCTGCTTGTCATTTCTTATAGCACAATAGTATTCATCACAATCATATACTATGACTTACTCAACCATTCCCCAGTTGATGGGTATCCTCGCACTTTCTAAATCTCTACCCCCCTAGAAAGAGCTTCTTTAAATCTTTTTGTACATATAGGTCCTTCCTCTCTTTTCTTTTCTCTTTGGACTACAAACCTAGTTTACAACCCCCCCAACAAATACATTCATGTGCCAGACTTCCCATTTCTCCTCTAAGTTTGGTTATTTTCCTTTTTTGTCACAATAGCCAAATTGATAGTGTGAATCTTAAAACTGCTGATTCCTGTGCCCTCTCCCCACACCTTTATTGTGTTTGGGAAATTCCTTGGGCACCCCCCTGAAGGGGACCCCTCTGAGGGGCATTAGTACCTCGAGGACGAGCACCATTTTTTATATATTGTTTTTGGGCATTGTCATTTTCTTCATTTGAAAACTGTCATTATTTTCCCAATTCCTACTTCTAAAATTTTGGTTTCTACCCCCAAGTTCAGAGAGAGCCAGCTCCTTTTAAAGAGAAATTTCTCTTATGTACCTCTCCTAAATTTTCACATCTACCAATCACAGTAGATGTTTTCCACAGGACTGTCCATTCTTAGTTCACATCTTCTTTTGTTATCACCTTCTCTGAGCAGACTAAAACTTCACACCTCTTGCCTTTTGTAAGTTGCTTGACCTTTTTAGTGATTAATTTAACCTTTATAGGTACTTAGCACCCTTTTGTATTAGATCTAAAAATAGACCTAGCTTAGGGTTTTTGCTTCACTATAAGTATGAGTTGGGGACTTTTCATTGTTCAGTAAAGAATTTTACAACTTTATCTTCCCTTAAGGCACTGTCTGAGCAGGGTGGAGTAACTTTAAAATTCTCAATACATTCTTGACTAAGTACCACCATTGTTTAAAATGGGGAATAGCTTAACCAAATCATCTAAGGTACAGTCTGAGCAGTGTTTAGATTCACAATAGGTGTGGGTTGGTACTTAAGAGTTGTTTTAATTTGCATTTCTCTAAATAATAGTGATTTAGAGTATTTTTGCTTGACTATAGAAAGATTTAATTACTTTGAGAATTACCTGTTCATATCATTTGACCATTTATCAACTGGGGAATGACTTGTATTCTTAAAAATTCAATTCTTTTCTTTATGAGGCCTTTATTAATAAAGAAATTTACAAATATTTTTGCACCTTTATTATTACTGTATATAACTCTCCATCCTATTGACCTCTGTATAGTTTCTGACCATCAACCTCCCCCAATTTGCCTTCTTTACTATCAACCCCACCTCCCTTCTCTTATCCTCTTCTCTTCCTCTTCTCCTATAGGGTAAGATAGTTTTCTATACCCAACTGATTGTATATGTTCTTCCCTCATTGAGCCAATTCTGATAAAAGTAAGGTTCATATACTCTCCTTCCCACATGCCCCATCTTCCCCTCAACTGTAAAAGTGTTTTATGTGGAATAATTTATCCCATTCTATTTTTCCCTTCCCCCTCCTCCCAAAGTATTCCACTTTCTCATTCCTTAATTTTATTTTAATTTGTATATCATCCCATTACATTCAATTTATATCATCTCTATCTATATTTACTCCTTTTAATTGCCTGAATAATGACAAAGTTCTTTGGCATTACAAGAATCATCTCCCCAGGCAGGGTTGTGAACAGTGTAACCTTCTTGAATATCTTTTGGTTTCTCTGTCCCATTTACCTTTTTTATGCTTCTATTGAATCTTGTTTTTGAGAGTCAAAATTTTCTTTCAACTTTGTTGTTTTTATCAGGGGTATTAGAAAGTCCTATATTTCATTGAATACCTTTTTTTTCCCCCTGAGGAATTATGGTTAGTTTTCCTGGGTAACTGATTCTTGGTTGAAATCATAGCTCCTCTATCCCCTAGAATATCATGTTCTAGGTTCTAGGCCCTCCTGTCATTTAATGTGGAAGCTACTAAATCCTGTATTATCCTGACTATGGCTCCATGATATTTGAATTGTTCCTTTTTGACTGCTTGCAATATTTTCTCCATGACCTCATCATTTTGAAATTTGGCTATAATATTCCTGGGAGTTAGAATTTTGGGATTGCTTTCCACTTCTTTTTTGCCCTCTGGTTCTAGAATATCAGGCAGTTTTCCTTAAAGATATCTTGTAAGATGATTTTGAAGCTTTTTTGTTGTTGTTATTGTTCATAGTTTTTAGAGTTGAATAATTCTTAAATGATCTTTCCTGGATTTATTTTCAAGATCAGTTGTTTTTTCCATGAGAGATTTCATATTTTCTTCTATTTTTTTTCCCCTTCTGTTGACTTTGATTTTTTTTTTTGTTTTGATGTCTCATGGTGTCATTAGTTTCAAATTGCCCAATTTTGATTTTTAAATTTTGATTTTCTTGAGTGAACTTTTGTACCTCCTTTTCTATTTGGCCAATTCTACTTCGTAAAGAGTTCTTTTCTTCGGTGAATCTTTGTACATCTTCTTCCAAAGGGTCAATTCTGTCTTTCATGAAGTTTTTCTCTTCAGTGCATTTTTTTTTCCAGTGCAATCTTTTCCCACTTGTCCAATGCTTCTTTTTAATAACTTCTTTTCTTCTTTGGATTTTTGTGCTTCTTTTGTCAATTGGCCTAAATATGTTTTTTAAAAGTCTTGGCCAGACCTCCCTCCTAGGCTTCTCAAGATTGAGAGACTTAACTGAATCTTCAGTCAGAATCTTCTTGCTTCTCAAGATTCCAGACCTCATGGGGCCCCTCCCCCATTGAGAAAAGATTCAATAGTCCTTCAGCCTGCCATTCTTCCTTGAGTGCAAAACCTTTGTCACAGGTATTAATTTCTTTGGTATTTTTGTGCCTCCTTCACCAAGCTATTAACTTTTTTTTTAAATGATTTTCTTACATCACTCTCATTTCTGTCCCTAATTTTTCTTCTACTTTTTAAAATTTGACTTTTAAAAATCCTTTTCAAGCTCTTCCATTAATTCCTTTTGGGCTTGAGAGTAATCATTTTTTTCAAGACTTTGGATATAGCAGCATTGATTTTGTTGTCTTCTGCATTTGGGTCTACTATGTTACCAAACTAACATTCTATGTAGAGTTTTTGTTGTTGTTGTTTGCTTATTTCCCTGCCTTTTTCTTTTCTTTTAGTTTAAAAACTGTTAAAATTGGACTCTAACTGTGATGATGGGAGCACTGTTCCAAGCTTCAAGTTCATTTTGCAACTACCTTTAGAGTTGGCACTAGGAATCTATATGCTTTCAGTTCTTCCAAGGTGGTAAAGAGAGGTGTGTTTAATATTTCCTGACCTATGTTCAGATCTGTAAGTAATTCCAAATTACTTCAAACTTTGGGGGGGTATGCTACCCCAGTATTCATTTTGAGGCATTATTTCATTGATTTTTGGAGGGTAGTTTGGTAGAAATCAGTTGAGTTCCTGTACCTTCTTCACCATCTTGGCTCCTCCTGAGAAAGTATTTCTAAGGGACCTCACAAGCCATGTACTCTAACTCCTTCTTTTAGAGATGAGGAGAGGGAGGTACAGGAAGATTATATAATGAATAAATATCAGTGATGATATTTGAACCAAGGTCCTTTGACACCAGAGCCAGTGCTCTTTTCACTTTATTAAGGATGATTGGTGACCATTAAATCAATCATCTTAATCACCAAACCAATGGTCTCCCTATCCCCATCCCCTCTCCTCTAATCCTTTTCCCTCCCTTCTGTAGTAGATACAGAAATTAGTGGAATTATGGTAATAGGGAAGTGTTAGAGCAGTAACACCAGGAAGCAAGCTAGGGAAAAGACTGAATCTTGGGCTCCTCCTCCTATACTACTTCCTGTTCCCTTTCAATTGTCTTGAAATGTTCTTCTCAGAAATGGTAAGCTTGAAGATTTCCCCTAAGAACTAAAACCCACAAATCAAATCTTTTAACTAAGAAGTTTTTTATTCTTTTGGATAGAGGACATAAGGGGAGGGTGGGGGTGAAAGGAAAATAGGTCTTCCTATATTTTCTAATTTATCCCTGTTGATTGAAGAGTTCAAGATGTATTCAAATTCAGGGAACAAAATTATATTTACCTAAGGGGAGATGTTGAAAAAAATGCTGACAGGCTTCTTCTGGGTTCAACCCAAGAGTCTTCTCAGCACTCAGTCTTATGGATAAGCAATAACCAAAGAGAGACTTTGTCTTCCACCCTCTCATCCAACAGTCAGAGAAAGAAGTGAAGTTCAAGCACCTGGATTTTCCTAACTGCTCCCTTCAAGATTCCATTGGAGCACCATCTCTCCTCTGCCCTTCTTCCAGTGATTGACATTCCAAGAATTTTAAGCTTCTTGCTTTTTCTGCAGATCCATTTTGTATTGCTGTATCATCAATTACACTTCCTGGATATTCTCTCTTTCTTTGGCTTCCATACTATTGCTTTTTTTCCTGTTTTTCCTCATAGGATTTACCTTCGGATCTTTCTTCAGTTCTTTGATTCTTCTGTTTTCAGTCTTAATCTTTTATAAGTCTTCTTACCACAGTAGAAGTATGATTAATCCTGTTTTACAGATAAGGTAACTGAGATCCCCTGATAAGTTAACTTTCCCAGGGCATATATATATATATATATATATATAATGTATGTATGTATGTATGTATTTGGGGATGGGGATTTTGTTTAATTAATTAATTTTGAATATTTTTCCATGGTTACAAGATTCATGCTCTTTCCCTCCCCTCCCCTAAACCCCTTCCTGTAACTACTATGCAATTCCACTAGGTTTTACATGTGTCATTAATCAAGAACTATTTCCATATTATCACTAGGGTGATCATTTAGAGTCTATATCCCCAATCATATCCCCATTAACTCATGTGAACAAGGAGTTGTTTTCCTTCTGTGTTTCTACTCCTTCAGTTCTTTCTCTGGATGTGGATAGTGTTCTTTCTCATAAGTCCCTCAAACTTGGCCTGGATCATTGCATTGCTTCTAGTAGAGAAGTCCATTACATTCAATTGTACCACAATGTATCCGTCTCTGTGTACATTGTTCTTCTGGTTCTGCTTCTTTCACTCTGTATCAATTCCTGGAGGTTGTTCAAGTTCACATGGAATTCTTCCAGTTCATTATTCCTTTGAGCTCAATAGTATTTCATCACCGACATATACCACAATTTGTTCAGCCATTCCCCAATTGAAGGGCAGCCCCTCATTTTCCAATTTTTTGCCACCACAAAGAGCGCAGCTATGAATATTTTTGTACAAGTCTTTTTCCGTATGATCTCTTTGGGGTATAAACCCGGCAGTGCTATGGTTGGATCAAAGAGCAAGCAGTCTTTTAGTACCCTTTGGGCATAGTTCCAAATTGCAATCCAGAATGGTTGGATCAATTCACAACTCCACCCATTGTATTAATATCCCAATTTTGCCAGGGCATATTTTTAATAAGGCTCAAAATTTTAGTTTTATAGATTTAGAACTAAAAAGGATCTCAGAGAGCATGGAATCAAACCTTTTCATTTTACAAATGTGGAAATGTGTCCAAAGAGATTAAATGATAAAATTTTATAGATATCTGAGGTAAAATTCAAAATAATGTCTCCTGACTCCAAAGCCAGGATTTAATCCACTATGTTATGAAACCTAGAAAAATGTTGAAAAAAAAAGGCTTATTCTAACCTTGATTTTTAGTGATACTAAGAATTCAAATTGGAAAATAGCTTGGACTTACTTTCTAGTTTGGAGTTGAATGCAGGCAAAAGGAGGAAGTATCTTGTGGTTGTAGTATACCATAGACTACCTAGGCAGAAAGAAAAAAAAAGAATTGAGGTCAAGCAACAAATCATAAGCTGTCAAGGAAATATGGTATAGTAGTAATGGGGAACTTCAATTATCTAAAGACCAAGCACTCTCTATCAAAAGCAGAATAGCCAAGAATTCTTAATTTAACCTTAATTTAATCCTTCAAAAGGTGAAAAATCCAGTTAAAACAACTTCTTTTATGATTCTTCCTTTCACCAGCAGGGAGAAAATCATTAAAGGAATGGAAATAATGGGAACTTTGGTGTTCCCATTCCATCTTAATGATAATGCAGTGGCAAGACAGGTAGATTGAATTACATCCTAGATATGGTAAGTAGATACCAAAACATTCAGAGAAAAGAGAGAAAGGATTCCATGTTCCAATTGTACCAGGCGAAAGAGTGCAGAAGGAATGGTAACCTCTCATGAATGGACTTTTAAAGATGTGATGAGAAATAATTCCAATAGGGAGGAAAAGGAGATTTGTTTAAAGAAACCGAAGTGGATGCATAGGAAACTTGAAAACTAACTTTGAGTTTTAAAAAGTATGTGTAAAAGATTGAAAGAAAGACAGGTAATGGTTGACAAATATTAAAGCGAGGTGAAGTTTCATAAGAATAATGTTAGCAATGCCAGAACTTAGAATGATCTGAGATTAGCAAGGAAATTTAAGAAAAACAAAAAAGCATTTCTTTTAACTCTATGAAGAAATGGAAAGTGAATTAATTTTTCATTGTTATTCTGAACTTGATAAAAATAAAAAAAATTAGTAACATTTCTGTATTAAAAGCTTTTATATGGAAATTAATGAATGAAAGAGCATTTATTAAGTTCTTATGTGTCCAGCACTGTGCTAATGGCTAGGAATATACAGGTAAGCAAGCAAGAAAGTTTCTGCCCGGGAGGAGATTGTATTTTAAGAAGCAAAGGCAAAGATGGATAGGGAAGTGCTATGGTGGCCTGGTTCCAGGAAAGATAAAGTGAAAGCTCATCTTGTAGCAGAACCTAGGATCCCAGTGGCAAGGCAAGGGACATTTACTGAGCACTTAAAACATGATATCCTGTAAGACTTACTGCTGTTTTTGTATATGTATTTATACACACACCTATATACATATACTGTATATTCTTTTTTCTGTCCAAGTGATCTGTAATATATTCCAATGACAATATACTTTCCTTTTCTACATCCATTAAACTCCATGCTATATATGCTATATTTTGTCTATCTGTCTGTCTGTCTGTCTGTCTCTCTCTCTCTCTCTCTCTCTCTCTCCACATACACACATCCATACACTCATACACATACGTATTTGTCTTCAAAGACTGGATGACCATTTTGGGGGGTGTTGTGGTATGGCTTCTGTTTTTCTATATGAATTAGAATAGATTCCCTCTGAGATTCCTTTCAGCTTTCGAGATTTTGAGATTCTTGATTACTTATATAAAAAGGCTTTTTACCAGCAAAGCAGTATCTAAAACAAAAATTATTTGTCTTAAAAAAAACACAAAACAAACTTAGGCTTAGAACTATTAAAGAGGATCCCCACAAGAGAAGTTAAAATAATCTGTAACAGGTATTCAATTGCCTCATCATTCTATTGTGAAAGCAATCTGTAGCATATGTTCCATGGAATATTTATGAAGGATGTTTCTTTTTTTATATGAGCAAGTAGTCTGTTGCTACTATGAATTAATATGTAAATAAACTTTGTTTATGTCATTATTGATTCATTTGGCTGAATAATTATTGCCCTATTAATAATGGTTCCCTTTCTTTTAAATTTATTTGTTATGTTTAAATTCCCAGTTAACTCCCTCCTCTCTCCCCTTTAGTGAGGTGTCATTTGACTATATATACACATATATATAGTCACTGGAATATATTGCAGATCACTTGGACAGAAAAAAAGAGTATACAGTATATGTATATAGGTGTGTGTGTGTGTAAATACATGCACAAATATCAGTAAGTCTTTTAGGATATCATGTATTAAGTGCTTAATAAATGTGACTTGCCTTGCCACTGGGATCCTATATATATATATATGTATATATATATGTATATATATATATATATATATATATATATATATAATGACCCAGTTGTATATATAACTGGGTCAAAAAGTATCCATAGTTTTATAATGGTGGACATAATTCCAGATTGTTCTCCAGAATGGTTAGATCTACAGGGGGAAGATCATTAATCCTTAATAACCACCATCCTAAATAGTTTAGTTTGACCTCGTATGTAGATTTGGACACCTTTAGACTGATAGAGCTTAATGAATTTTCTCGAGTAACATTTCTTTATAGCTATTATAGTGTCAATTCACCTTGAAAATTGAACAAGAGGGAGAAAAGAAATGAAGGAAACCACGTGATTTCTGTTTAATTACTGGACGTGCTTTTAACTTGGGAAACAGAGGTATCATAGGGACAGCTACTAGGCAAGCATTTAATGTCAACAGTTATCCCAACACCTTTCCTTAAGAACAAACATAGTATTTTGGACCCATTGTGTGAAAGGACAGTCCAAATACACTCAGGTTTTCAGTTTTGCATAGGTGCCTGGTATCTTGAAGTGTTTTGCATAGAAGTTTTGAATGTAGAAAAAGCCCAAGTGTATTGAAAGTGGGATAGTTCCCTATCTAGTTGCTGTCTAAACATATGTGTCAGTGCTTCTTGTGGAAATAAGCAGGCAGTTGACCTGTACATTCCAAGGCATTTTCAAAATCAAGCCCAAAGGCAAATTCATTCTTTTTTATGGGAGAAAATATGCACAAAATGCTGGTTTTGATGTCTGTCCATTGAACAATATACTTCATTCTTCCTCCCTTAAATTATTACTTCCTCAACAAGTGTAAATGTCCATTCATTCACAAAGAGGAACATTGACTCTTGCCATCCTCAAGTGAGGAGGTCACTAACTGCAATTCAATTAAACTTCTTTTGCCTAGTTTTTAAAAATGGAAAAAGCCATGAGCTTTTTTTTTTCTAGATTACTATTGATGAACTAGCCAAAGTGGAAAATTTTAGTATGATTTAAAAATATAATGTAACTCATAGCAATGAATTAATTACCTTTTAATACTTAAAGCTTTGGTTATATGCACATAAGAGCTTCCATTATTAATGTCTGCTTATGAAATTAATCTTTTGAATTTCCATTATGGTTCAAATGAACTTGATGAGTTGGTCTCTTGCTTCATATTTCTATCAAAGTCTACTTTTAATTTCTAAAGCTTGAAATGACTTCTCAGATTTCTTTAGGAGGGAAAAAGCTCTGAAAATTACGATTTTATTGTAATGACCAGAGCAAACGAAGTGAATTAAATGAATAAGTAATTGGACTACTTTTTAAAATTCACACACTGTCCTCTGGTGTTTAAATGTCTACACTACATGTTAAATTGAGGAATTTGTTCATTGAGTGTCAACTCCATTGGAATTGGAAAGGGGCAAAGATGCGATTATTTTTTTTTGTTGTTGATAGATTCTAAGTGTGCAAATGGGTAAATTTTCTCCTGGGTTGTGCTTTTAAGAAGTAGGAAAATAAAATATCACCCAACCCATAAACCAAAAGGGATATTGAAATTTAATTGTAGCTACAGAAAATTTCACACTGATAATTCCTTTCAAAGAAAATTTCTTGCACTAAATCTCTATTTGTGTTCAAGTGTCTACTCCCCTCACCAAGTTTCTAATGATATAATTATAGCATTTGGTTAGAAACTTTGTCTTTTACTAGCTCTCTGGTGTGTGTGTGTGTGTGTGTGTGTGTGTGTGTGTGTGTGTGTGTGTGTGTGTATTTTTAAAATGCTGATTGATTTGGTTAGAATTTTTTAATTCAATAGTCAAAAAGACAATTTTAAAAAAACCTTCTGTATTTGGGGCAGGTAGGTGGCTCAATGGATAGAGAGCCACATTTGGAGGCAGGAAGTCTTGGGTTCAAATTTGATCTCTGGTACTTCCTAACTATATGACCATGGGCAAGTCATTTAACCTCTATTGCCTAGCACTCACTGCTCTTCTGTCTTGGAAATAATACTCGGTATTGATATTAAGACAGAAGGTAAGGGTTTAAAAAATGAAAATAAAAACCCCTACTTTATTCAACCCCTTTGTTGGGGAATGGAATTCTTAACCACCCCTAATGAACTCTATTATAAAAAAAAGAAATCAATTACTCATCATCAATAACTGAGAGCCAAGCTACTCCCTCTCTAATTAGAGGGAAATATACTACCCTAGAAATTCTCTGGAACCAAGATTAGATACTGTAAATATCTGAATTATGTCTTCTTTTATTATCATTTTCACTTATATCAATACAGATATTGTATATACTGTTCCTTTGGCTATTTCATTCTGCATTAGCTCATATAAGTCTTCCTTTTCCACATATGCATAGATGTGCATATATATACATATATACAGGGGTGCATGTGCACACACACTTTTTTTCTATCATTGACCTTTATGAGGTCTAAGCCCCATAATGGAATTTATCGATATAAAGAATTGCCTCTGGTTTTGCAGTATCCATGGGTTTGTTGTAAGACCCAAACTTAAGTTTTACAAACTTCAAGGACATCTCTCTATCCATTGTGTCATGCTACTTTGCGTTTTAATTTTATTAATCAAAACTGTCTATTTTATTTTTGGGGACCCCTATCTTTTTTTTTTTGGTTCTGAATTTTCCTCCTAACCATAAGAGAGAGAAGTGCTTCATTTAATTCCCTCCTAACTTTTTTGGGTATGATCTTTTACATTTAGGCAGTATATTATTTTGGAATTTATTATGGCATGTACTATAAGATAGGATTTGACAAACCATGACCCAAAGGCCAAATCTGGCCTTTTTGTATGATTAATGTGTTAAGAATTGTTTTTGCTTTTTAAAACATATTTAAATAATTGTAATCATTGTGATTATAATGAGTAAAGAATTATATTTTAAAATATAAAAATCATTCTTAGATCACAGGCCATATGAAAACAGGTGGCAAGCCATAGTTTGACTTACCCCACTATAAGATGCTGGTCTAAACCTATTTATTGCTTTATGGATTTCCTAGCTGAGGGGCAGGGTGGTAGAGTGGATTAAGCATTGAGCTTGTAGTCAGGGAGATCCTGTCTCAGACATTTACTAGCTGGAAGTCATTTAAGCTATCTGAGCCTGAAGTTCCTCATCTATAGAATGATGGGGTTAGAATTGGTGACCTCAAAGGCCCTTCCATCTCTGAATCTCTGATCCCATAATCCTATGCTCTTCTCACAAGGGGAATTCTCTTCTTGGACTTTTCACAAACTGTAGTCTTAGCTGAAGTGTGTATATATACATATATATGTATGTATTTTTAATATATTTTTTAAAATTTCCGTGGTTATATGATTCATGTTCTCTCCCTCCCCTCTTCCCTCCCCCTTCCCAGAGCTGACATGAAGTGTATATATTTTAGTGGAACTGTGATATCATCAATATGGGGTACATTCTGTTGATAAATGTCTTTTGGAATTTAGCCTGGTTCTCTTATGACAGTCTTATACTCTGTCCAGATTCTTCTGAAGCTAGGATCATAGCACAGTTAGCAAGGGAACAGTTATAGCCTGCTTTTTTAGTAATGTCTATTTCTTCTTCCTTTCCAAGAGTTCATTCACAAAATCCCTGTTAAATTTGTAACACCAAGTAAAGTCCTGGTGCACTGCTATTGCGAGTCCTGAGGCTAGTACAGTATCAGCTATTCTCTTTCTCTTTTAATTTTTCAGAGCACCCAAATAATCCACTGTAATATGATGGAGTGCTATCCATGCAAAATATGAGTGTGGATTCATGCCCTTCAAAAGGCACAAAGTTTATTCCAAATCCACAATTTCTTTGAAGAATAGAATCCACTTAGTATGTACTATAAATGATTCTGAGGCAGCTGGGTGGCTCAATGGATAGAGCATTGGACCTGGAGTCAGGAAGCCCCAAGTTTGGATCATGCCTCAGGCATTTTAGCTGTGTGACACTGGTCAAGTCATTTGACCTCTGTTTGCCTTAAGCCATCATAGAAGGAAATGGTAAACCACTTTAGTAACTTTGCCAAGAAACCCCATAGACAGTATGGTTCACAGGGTCACAAAGAGTAGACTGCACAACAACTCAACAACAAATGCCTGATTCTAATACTTACTCTTAGAGTGCTAGAAGTCTTGGTTGCCATTCTCAGCAAGTCTTTGGCTAGACTACCATAAAGTTAAAAAATTGTTCCTCCACTTCTCTTAGGTTGGGTCTGCATGATCCCAGATAGGTATATAAAAAGTAAAGTCATTTCATGCATTGTGAAGATATGGCACCCAAATGATTGATGAATTTTCCTCTTTTTCATCTAGATTTTCAGCATCATGTAGACACAGCTTCAGATCCAGCCAAGTAGACCAGAAGAGTGTTCAAAAGACTGAATAATTTGGGGAAAGTTGCTATTGCCATCCTCATTTGGAAAAAATGAAGATGAAGAACAAAGGACAGCTTGTCTCAAATAATTTAGAAAGTCAACAGTTGGGCTGTGGAGTTGAGTAAACTAAATTTGCATAATTTGGAAGTCATTGTATAAAAACTATTGCCAGAAAAAAGTCCCCCAACCCCTCCTTCCTCAGGAGCTTCTTTGAAAAAAGGCCACAATGCAAAATTATAATGGGGTTAATGGTACTTGGAGATTAACAAGATAATTTTTTATGTAATGCTTGCAGAAACTTGTCTGCTTTCTAACCCGGTTATCTATTTGCTTCTGGGAATAGTTGGAGGTGATATAATTAACCTGCGAAGGCTTGTAGGGCATAGGTTTTTCTGTGTTCCCTCGGTAGTGAAAATTAGCCAACCATTCCCATTAACTGCTCTCTAGGCTGTATTCTAAGAAACTGGAAGCTGACAGCTTGCTGTGGACAAACCTAATTTTGGCAATTGACATCTCCTCCTAATTCAGCGAAGCATAAGCTCATTAATTGTCAAAAGTTGGGGCAAAGCCCATCTTTTTAATGAGGTCCTGTTTCCAGTGAATAAGTAGAGGTCTGGGAATAAATGAGAATTTGTAGGGGAGGAAGAGGAGGAAGGGAAGGGAAGAAGCAACCTGGTGAGAGGAGCAAAGGGAAGCAGGCTAAAAACTTTTTTTCTAATTAATGCTCCTGTCTGGTTTACCTGCTCGGGAGCAAATGACATTTCCATAAGTCCACAGCATTAGGAATGGCATCTCACGCATTTCTAGCCACATGAAATTCTCAAAATCTGTAGTTAGCTTTACCCCATTTTGATTTTTGACTCATTGTTCCTATTGCCAATTCACATTTCTAAAACAAGTAGTCTCTTCTTACATAATGAAACATGCATTAATATTTTAAAGAGAAACATACAACTTGGTACTTAGGGTTTTTTTAAAGGTCCCTCAAGGCAGAAATGTCTACTGAAGGTTGATCCATTCTAGTTAAGGGATGTCTCAGGTACCTCTGATCCAGAGGGTATGGGAATATCATGTGAAGGTTTTCACTTTTCTGTCTCATACCTTGAATAAAGTGTTCAGTGATGCTGGTAGCTGACTTCTATTTCTTAACAGAAAATTGTTTTAAAGCTTCTGGAGAAAGATGAGTCATTCCATTATAGAGGATTCAGCAAGGTGGTTTCCTAAAAGTATTACAAATTGATGGCGAAGAGAAAACGTCAGTATGCCTGGGTTATCAATTTTATTAAGCTCTCTCCTACTTCTGCCTCTTATTACCTGGGAAGAGTTTTGTAGGAGAATCCTCTATAATGGTGTGACTCATCCCTCTCCAATGGACAATATATCATCAAGGGAACATAGGAGGAGAAAAAAACTCAATAAATTAAAAACATTTGTCAAGGGTCTACTATGTGCTAGGTGCTGGGGGAAAAATACCAAAATGAGACTTAGCTTCAAGGAGTCTATACTCTAATAGGAGAAGCTATGAGAACCTCAGCAGCCTCCTCACCCCACGAAACACTCAGAATGCATTAGACAAAAGACAGTATATAGAGAGACGTGATGGCCAAGACTTTTGGTCTAGGGAGTCATAGAGATTATAAAGAGAACCACAAAGTCACTTTCATGTTCCTTCTGGAAG
Source organism: Monodelphis domestica (assembly GCF_027887165.1). Taxonomy (NCBI): domain Eukaryota; kingdom Metazoa; phylum Chordata; class Mammalia; order Didelphimorphia; family Didelphidae; genus Monodelphis; species Monodelphis domestica. The sequence continues at coordinate 209,500,614 of NC_077230.1, forward strand.
CAATGGTCATAATAATTTGATAGTTTTTCCTAGAATAAGAGCTGGAAGGAAGGAGGTGGGAAGCGTATGAGTGGCAGCAGTGAAGATGCTAAGATGCTCAGGTAGGTCCATCATGTAGTAAGAGTGAGGAATAATAAATGGATAGCCCAAATCCTCTATTTGTACTGTTGTGGGCTCATCTGACTCAAATCAGCCTCCTGGTAGATTAGGTCTTATTAGCAATGAAATGAGACACATGCAGGTTGTAAAAAAGGACATTTACTTAGTCCTTTCCAGGTCATGTAAGAAGGATACTGCATTAAGTTAGCTGAGCATGGTTTTCCTGTCTCAGAATTGCCCATAGAGGCCTGCCAACCAAGCATCCAAGAGGGGCTAGACTTCCTAATGAATTTTTAATTTAGACACTCAGGAAGTGATGTCAGTACCTCAAGCCTGTAGTCCCCTGAGCCAGTGAAGGTTATTTCAAGACCTACTAAGGAAAAAAATTTAGGCCAGCCTGCATGGTGGGGTAGATATTCTTCCTGCCTTGGCTACAGTGTCAAGACATCAAGAGAAAGGGTAGAGTTCTTTATGTAAATTTATTTACATTTTTTTCTTTTTTTTCAATTACATGTAGAAACACTTTTTTACATTTTAAAATTCATATTTTCTCTCTCTCTTTCCTTCCCTCTCCCTAGGCAGCTGATGAATAGTCTAGTTTATACCCATGCTTTCATGTAATACAAATTTCCATATTATTCATGTCATGGTAGAAGACATATTGCATATATAATAGAAATCTCATGAAGAAAATATCATGGAAGATGGCATGCTTTGATCTCTATTCAGATTCAAATGATTCTTTGGCTTTCACTTTGACTGTGGGTAACCTTTTCATCATGAGTTTCTTGTGATTATCTTGGAGACTTGCTTTGTTGGTAATGGTTTAGTCTTTCAGTTCCTCTTTTAATGTTAATATATACAAAATAGGTATACATTGTTCTCCTGGTACTGCTCATTTCACTTTGCATCAGTTCATATGTTTTTCCAGGTTTTTCTGAACTCATTCTGTTTATTATTCCTTATGACACACTAGTTTTCCATTGCAGCCATATACCCCAAGTCATGGACAATCCCTTGTTTCTAATTCTTTACCACTACAATAAGATCTGTTCAAATATTTTGGTACAGGTAGGTGTTTTTCCCTTATCTCTCATTTCTTGGGATATAGATCTAGTAGTGGTATTGCTGGTTCAAAAGATTATATATATATATATATATATATATATATATATATATATATATATATATATATATATAGTGGCCCTTTGATCCTGGTTCCATATTGCTCTCCATAATGGTTATATCAATTCACAGTTCTACCAACAGTATATTAGTGTTCCAATTTTCCATATCCCCTCCAATATTTATCATTTTCCCTTTGGTCATATTAGCCATTCTGGAAATGTGAGGTGGTATTTTAGAGTTGTTTAGATTTGTATTTCTCTAATAAATAGTGATTTGGGGCATTTTTTAATATGGCTATGGTTAGTTTTGATTTCCTCTTCTGAGAACTGCTTGTTCATATCCCTTTATCATTTTTTTTTGACTGGGAATTCCTTTGTATTCTTATAAATGTGACTAATTTCTCTATTCATTTGATGAATCTTTTGTCAAAGATATTTGTTATATATTTTCCCCCAAACTGCTGGGGGTTTCCTGGAGAAGGAGGGTGTAGAGAACGCAAAGGGTTAAGTCCTCCTTGCATTGTTCCCCTCCCCACTAGCATTCTTGAGCAAGGTCAGGCTGGGAGTACTATCTCAGAGAAAAGAGCAAATTTTGAGACATGGAGCCTGAGCCAAGCAAGGACATTGCCCCAGGTATCTGTCTGGTTACTGCTGGAAGAAAGACAAGGAGTTCCCAGAATTCTAAGAAGATAATATTTCCCAGAATCTATTTTGGTAACTGTCTAGTTTCTCATGCTAGGTGGGCTTGACTTTCCCACAGGTAAAAACTGTATCTTAACTTCTGTAGCAATTGGTGTGTGGTGGTGTGTGGATTAAAGATGGACTGCTGAACATCAGAAGAGTGAGTGCTTTCGTTTCCCATTTTGACGTATCTCATCCCCGTTCTTTCAGAACGTCTGTGACACTCCAAGCTTCCTCCATCCCCCTCTCCCTATATTTGGCACCCAAAAGGTGGACATGAAGCGCTCTGACGCTAGACAGCTACAGGTTTGAAGCCTGCTCCCTAGACCACTGAGATTCTGATGGACCTACAATGAAATGTCACAAGTATAGGTTAGCAAGTTACTAAAGGAATACAATCTAAATTTTAGGTTTAAGGTTAGGATCTCAGGAATTTTTATATCTCCTGATGTAGAAGAATTTATTTTACAATATGTTACTTTTGCAAAGAATTTTTTTTCCTAATAGAAGGACTTATTCAGAGATTTCTGCAAGCAACCAGACCACACAGACCAGAGAATCCAGACAGACAAGATCCATGAAGATGAAGATAAAAGAAGATTCCACTAGAGTTTCATTAATGTTACTGTTACTGGAATAGATGTGTAATCAGATGTGTAATGCCTTTTATGTTAACCCATCAGATGAAATATTGCCAAGTATATCAAACTGCTTATCTTTTAGTAGCACATAATATAATCACGGCCTTTCAGTTACAGAATAGAATTAATCATGATTTTATACAGTTATACTTGCTTTTAGAGATGATGTAGGAGAATTGACTTCTAAGGTGCAGCTCTTATAATCATCTCAGAATCTGCAATGTGATTATAGTTATACTTATTTTACTGATGTTATGCAACTGATGTAACTTTGTTAGGATGTTAAGCTCACTTGTGGGGATTAACCAATATATCAGCGAGTTTGGATGATTTGTAGAGCAGGGCCCTGGGGCTCCCCACCTGGCTGTCCTGTGACCTGTGACCCAGGGCACCTGTGATACCTCGGTCCCTATTGCAGCTATTCTTTCATTTTCTTTGGAGAAGGATGATCAGAGATAGTGACCTCGCGAGTTTCAAAAGATAGAAGACCCAACAGAGTTTGCCTACAAGCGTAGGCTTAACGCTCCTGAGGTGAGACCTTTGTGACTTGGTCCCTTTGAGGAAATTGGCCTGGCAGCTGAGATACTGTCTTATAAGCAAAAGTCCCATCTGCTGTGGCTCATTCCAGAGTGAGCTTCATGGGGTAAATGCTGTGTAGAAACTACTTTATGTATGAGCTCACTCCAACGCGGTAGTGTAGTAGATTGAAAGCTGGGCCTGGAGTCAGGAAGATGAGTTCTCCTGGGACCTTAGACCAGATTATGTGGCTGTGGGGGCAAGTCACTTAAACTCTGCTTCCCTCAATTTTCTCAATTGCAAAATGTGGGTAATAATAGGATCTAATTTGAAGGATTATTGTGAGATTCAAATAAAATTATATCTATAAAATTTATAAGAACTATATAATATATAAGCATATATAATCTATAAAAATAAAATTATATCTATAAAATTTATAAGGACTATATAATATATAAGCATATATAATCTATAAAAATAAAATTATATCTATAAAATTTATAAGAACTATATAATATATAAGCATATATAATCTATAAAAATAAAATTATATCTATAAAATTTATAAGGACTATATAATATATAAGCATATATAATCTATAAAAAATAAAATTATATCTATAAAATTTATAAGAACTATATAATATATAAGCATATATAATCTATAAAAATAAAATTATATCTATAAAATTTATAAGAACTATATAATATGTAAGCATATATAATCTATAAAAATAAAATTATATCTATAAAATTTATAAGAACTATATAATATATAAGCATATATAATCTATAAAAATAAAATTATATCTATAAAAGGCTCTTAGCACAGTGCTCAGTATGTAGTATGTGTGTATATGTATATATACATATAAGATTATATAAACTATACTATGTGTATATCTCTGGATGTATATGTACACATACATGTATGTGCTAATATATAATTGATATATATGTGCATATACATGTGTATCTTTAGATGTATATGTATATATACATATGTGTATATATTTGTAAATATATATACATACTATATATAAATGCTTATTTCCTTTCCTTCTTGCCTTCTCTGCCAGGGATGTTTTTGTGCTTTTGTTCTTGCTATATCTTTTTTAGTAAATATCCCTTTTTAAAAGTTAATTGCTATTCTCATGCAGTAGACCAACAGGACATGTTGAAGTTGTATGTATTTTGATGTGGACAGCAGGGCCACAAGAACCTGATACATTATGATGACCCTCATTATTGACTGAAAACAAAAAGGATGTGATATATGTTGGCATCTGAGGACAGAAAGAAGAGAAGATAGTGAGAATAAAAAGAATCAAGTTTTAACAAACAAAGAAGAGTAGGAACAAATTGATATTTGGAAAGTCCTTTGAGCTCATTGGATGAATGATATTTATGAAAGGTAAATTTCTATTAAAAAGACCTAACAAAGTGAGGCAGCTGGGTGGCTCAGTGGATTGAGAACCAGGCCTAGAGCCAGAAGGTCCTAGGATCAAATGTGACCTCAGACACTTCCCAGCTGTGTGACCCTGGGCAAGTCACTTAACCCTCATTGCCTAGCCCTTACCACTCTTCTGTCATGGAACCAATACACAGTATTGATTCCAAGACGGAAGGTAAGGGTTTAAAAAAAAGACCTAACAAAGGAAAAGATCTATATGTACAAGAGAACTCATAGCAGCACTTTGGGTAGTGGTAAAAACCTGAAAATATCTGTTGGAGAATAGTTGAATGAATTATAATAAATAATAATAATAATAGCTAATATTTACATAGTACTTACAATGTATCAGGCATGAATGTAATACATTTTATACTTCCCTAAGAAATGAGAAATATAACAAATCCAGAGAAATATGCAAAGACTTATATAAACTGATACAGGGTGAAGTTAGCAGAACCACGGAATAATTTACTTGTTGATCATAATGTGAAAGGAAAAAACCCTGAAAGACCTTAGAACTTTGATTAAAGCAATGAACAATCCTCATTTCAGATGACTGATGATAAACATATCTTCTACCTCTTTGTAAAGAGGTGATAGACCAGAGGAACAGAACTAGACACACATTCTCAGATAGGGTCTATATCTTGATTCGTTTTGCTTGACTGTACTTATTTGCTAGAACGAAGGGCAGGCATATACTGGAGGTAGCTCCAACTGGCTCAAAAGAGCTTAATGTTAAATTTTCATTGTGAACATTGTAATGGGAAAAGGATAGAGATAAGATTTCAGACAAGTGGAAGGCTATCTTTAATGCACAGGCTAGGAACTCAAGGAAAAGGATTTTAGCAGGCAGAAGGCAGAGGAGGAACAGTTTGGAAGGACAACTGCTAGAGTGAGTGACTTCCTGGAGGAGGCTTGGCACTTCCTGTCTGGAAGGTGGAGGAAAGGAGTCTTATCAGAGCTTAGCTACCTCAACCTGACTGTGGAGAAGGAGAAAAGCCTAAATCATCTTTGGAGGTTCTCTATTGGACTGGGGAACATCTAGAAAAGGATCTGACCATACATGCTGTGCTTTTCAGAAGGTTTTTATCTAAAAATCCTGTCAGATTGGCTTTGAGGCTTTTCCTCAGGGGTCAGACCCCTTGGAGTGGACTTAGCCTTTGGAGAGCAATCATAATAGGTTTTGGAAACAGCTTTTGAACTAAATTTAACCAAGTACTGAGGGTCATAGATAGGAAGCTTTTGGGGAACATTGAGATAGAAATAGGGAGCCGGTAAGTTAGCCAGAAGACCCAAAGGCTTCCTCTTGCAAGGGCTGTAGAGGGTTTTGAGGTGAATAGCTAGATCCCTTAGAGTTAGGGACCCCTTGTTTGATCCTCAGTTTGTATCTCCTCTTATAATAAAAGAGATACTGATTTTATACATCAACTTTCTCTAAGGCATTTGGGCAACTGGCCCAGTGAGAGAAAGTGTTCCTGGTTCACTCTCACTAACTGGAGGTTAGAATACCCAGAGATTATGGCTTGCTATTCAGGGGGATCTCTAAGTGGAAACTACTCTATCCACTCTTGGTCTTTCTCCCTCCTTATTCTTTTTTTAGTTCCTTACAGAAGGACAAGAATTCTTTACAAATTGTCTTCAAATGTGGCCTATGTTATCATCAGATAAAATATCCATTTCTAGCCATTTTTCTCCACAATCTATGTCTGTCCAAAAATGTTGTTGGTGTTTCCCCTGCCTCCTGCCTTAATCTTTCAAATTTTGACCATGTGCCAGGGCATTTAGAATTCGCTTTCATAACTTCTAAAATAGATTCTCTAGATTTCCCCGGATATCTATATGCTTCAACAGAACTCATCTTGAGTTCAGGATTTTTAGTGGGCCATGGAGTAAGATCATTATTATGTGTTTGTTCAATAAATTGTTGTTTTTCTCTCCTACTTAATAATCCATCCATTTCAAAATCTCGAAAATCTGGATCAAACATCCTAATTACTCTCTTATATTCCATTATCACCCACTGGTTTATCATCAAATTCGAGGGTTCTCTTTTTAATTGCATCCAAATCGGCTTGCATGAAATGTTTATGGGATTTAAGATGCACAATTCCCATGTCAGGTGACATATAAGGTACATCTAGCAAAGGAAACATTGCTGCTGGAGCGTTTTCTAAAGCCTGTTCTGCTAATTGTAGCTTAGTAAGTACTTGTTTTTTCAGCATCCACTGTTCTAGTTACTTCTTTGGTACCATCCCATACATCACCTCTTTAACTTTGCTAAGTTCTAAGCATTGAGCTTCTGCTTGTTCAAGCTTTGTTTGCAGGGTTGGAACTAGTTCCTTTATTTTACTCTTCCCCAAGATTAGCCAGCCAGGAACATTAAGTCTTTTAAAAAATTTCACTACAATCTTCTTGAATCGGTAGAGGCAGCCTACTAGAAGACTCGGAAGAGGCAAATAAGACAGAGCTCTATGTATAGTCTTATCTGTAATTGGTAACAGAGCTTGGAACTCCAAAAAATCATGTATGTAATCTGGCATAATTACCATATAGAAAAAAGGGATCATTGTAGTATAAAACCAAATAGTCTCCATTGCACCATGTTTAGGCACACTGCAGAAATAAACTTCCTGGCGAAATGAATTTCCCAAGGGACACAATATGAATTATTACCTTCCACTGAGTCCGCTGAAAACTACTTGCAAATAGCTGTTTGATTGACAGCTGACTGGGAGATTCATTCTAGAGCCCCCTAGCAGGTGAGAGAGGTACTGCAACTGTCTATTGTTGCGTCTGTCTGTCTCCTCCTCACTGCTAACACCCCCCCTCCCCCCCCATGGCTTCTAAGCTTAAAAAAATCTTTAAATTTCTAAGTTCTTGTCCTGAACCAGTTGTCAACGAAAAAAAGAGTAAGGAGGGAGAGAGACCTAGAGTCACTCACTCTAGCAGTTGTCCTTCCAAACTGTTCCTCCTCTGCCTTCTGCCTGCTAAAATCCTTTCCCTAGGGTTCCTAGCCTGTGCATTAAAGATAGCCTTCCACTTGTCTGAAATCTTATCTTATCTCTATCCTTTGCCCATTATAGCATTTAGACATTGCAAACTGGCAAATGCTGCAAATGAGGGCTTGATATATTGTTCCACTGATTGTCCAGACTTAAGAAAGTGATAGAAAAAATGCCAATAATGTACCTTTTAAATTATAACAAAGCATATTTTTTCCAGATTATATGTCAATATAATTTTTTTAGTATTTGTTTTCTGATATTTTGTAGTTCATATTCTCTTTCTCCCTCCTATCCCAAGAAGGCAGGTAAAATGATAATGATTGTGTATATATATATATATGTATATATATATATAATTTTATAATACATATTTCCATGTTTGTCATGTTGTGAAGAAGATATATGTTGCTTATGCTAGAGAAAAGTTCATGAAGGAAATAAAGTAAAAAATCATATATTTCAATTTTCAATTTGGGAGGCAATGATAGGTATCCATTAACTATGGAACCTCGAGCAATTGACTAACCCTTATTTGGTCTCAGTTTCATCATCTATAAAATGAAGAGAACAGGGCACTAGGTTAGGTGACCTTCATGGTACAAAGGAAAATTCAGTGGACTTGAAGCTAAAGTACTCTGGTTCAGATCTGTTTCTGTCACTTGCCACCTGTGTGACTTTTCACAGACTCTAACCTAGCTGGACCTCAGTTTCCTTATCTCTAAAAGGAAGAAACTTCTGACATCTCCTCCAACTCTGAGACTATGATCCTAAGTCTGGAAATCTCTGAAAGCTCATTTCCATCTTTCCATTGGACAGGAGCACCATACAGAAATAATCAAGCTACTTATTCCAGGTTCTCTATAGTGATATTACTCTGAGAATATCCATCACCTAAGAATAGCAGCACTATTACAATTTTCCTAAGTTGTGTGATTTTTTTTTCCTTCTTGGTTACAGCTTGTCATCCATTAGGGAGAGATGATTTTTTAAAAAAAGTATTACTCTGCCGCCGAACTAGGAAGCCTCCAAAATAAAATAAATTTCACAAGAGAAAGGCTGTAAGACAGGAATTAAGGTGTGTCAGGCTGCCTCCAGAAGTAAAATCTGTCTTACTGAAGCAATAAGTAGCAAATGAGTCAATCTCAGCAAGAAACAAATTGTTTAAACAATAGACTTAATTAACTTGTGTTTAGGTATTCCATCCCAGCATGTGTTAAGTCCCAGAGCACCTGCTGCTAGGCCTGAGTTGGTTTCCTGGATTTCCTGTAGAATAGTGTGAAAAAGAATAGGAGCTTTCAACATGGCCAGTGGCTGCAGGAACAGTCTTCTGCTGTTGCCGAGAATGGATTTGGAGAAAAGGGCAAACAACAGATTTATCAGCGTCTGTGAATGACATATTTCTTTAAGCATTAAAATGATATTTAGCACAAATAAAAATGGCACTTTGATTGGCTTATGTCAAAATGTATTTGATCCTTTACCACCATAAAAAAGAAGACTATGGAGCCTCTAGTTGACTAGGATTTTTGTACACCCTTTCCAAATGATTGGTTCCTTTTATTTCATTTTCCTCAGTTAAATGTAGAGCTGATGTTAGATCTAATAGTTGTGTCAGATCCCTTTCTCTGTCTGTTTCTCTCTCTCCCTCACTTCCCCTCTCCCCTGGCTTGTGCTATATAATCATCTTGGTTTGAGAACTTTCCTACATCAATGAATCCTTCGAAGATAGGTCTTACACGTTTGCTTGAGGTGCATTGAAGTTAAATGACTTCCCAGTGGTCACACAGCTAGTAAGTTAAGTAACAGAAGTGAAGACTTGAATTTAGATCTTCCTCACTCTCAATCCAATATTCTACCCATTCTTGCTTTTAATTTTTGGTTTGTTAGGCGGAGTGCATTACTGAAAAAAAAAAAAACAAGAACATAAAAAGCAACAAAAAACTTGTCATATTTTCTCTTATGTTTGGTTCAGTTCTAAAGAGAAATTAAATTTTGCCCCTCTCCCAGTCTTTCAGTCTATATTTATGTCTGCCTTTATAAAACATCCTTCTTCTCATAATATTCTGATTATTATTTATTAAACACCAGGAAAATGCCTGGAGTTGGCATTGTGTAGAGAGCATAGGCATGACTTCCTGCCTAGTTATGTTGTAAACTCTAGATTGTTTTTTCCCTAACGAGCATGATTATAAATTCATTTTTGTATTCGGGAGCCATAGGTGATATTTAGGGATAGATAAAAACACAGATGACTTTTTATCTATACTTGTTTCAATTGAAAACTAGAGAGTGCATGCATAGTTAAGGCTGCAACTTGCACATGGTAGAGAAATATCTTTCCCCAACTCTTTTCTTTTAAGTTTACTGAGCAGTGAGGGGATAGATGGTTATTATTAGTTAAAATAATTTTTTCCTGGACATGTGATTTAATAGGTGAAGGAAATCTCAATGAGGTAACTTCTTCTACCAAAGAGCAGATAAGCAACTTTTCTGCAAGTTTTACTCTTAGAGAATGGCTGGTGGATTCAGATGGGGGACTGAGAGGTCAGTATGGTCAAAGGTAGGATTTGAATTTGGGTTGTTCCAACTCAAAGAGTTCTTTCCAGATATCTTACCCTGATCCAATGATCTTTCCCTTGCAACAAGGGAAATCAGTAAAGCAAAACCAACAAACAAATAACATATTGGCAGGGTAGGCACATTCTGAACTAATAATTTCCTATGTCTCTGAGAGAGGTAGATTTCCTTAACCCTTTAATGGGGCCAAGTGCTGGTTATTACAATTCCCAGTGTCTGGCTTTTTTTTAAATTAGTGTTCTTTTAGTTTATACATTATAGTCTTCATCTAGATTATTTTTCATGACTTTGAAGATAGATTAGGATCTGAGGAAATATGGCAGTGAAAGATTTTTTTGGAGAAGTTTGTGCTAGGACTAGTGTTATAATGAATGAAACAATTCCTTCTCGAAGAGCTGAAATTCTAGTGGAGAGATATAACAAAGTCATGTTTAAGTTTATACAGAATAAATATAAAGAGAATACAGCTGTTAGATGATGCAGTAGATAAAGTGCTAGGCCTGGATTTCAAATCTGGCCTCAGATACTTATTAGTTGTGTGACTCTGGGCAAGTCACTTAACCCTGTTTGCCTCAGTTTCCTTATCTGTAAAATTATTCGGAGAAGGAAATGGCAAACCACTCCAGTATTTTTGCCAAGAAAACCCCAGATGGAGTCACAGAGTTAGACCATGATTGAAAAACAAATGAACAAATAAAGAGAATAAATAAAAACAGATACAAAGTAATCAAATATGAGATGGTTTGCAGTTTATGGTTAAAGATGTTGATCTAAACTTAATTTTTGCCAGACATCTTTTCAGTTTTTTCATAATTTTTGTCAAATAAGGAGTTATCTGGCCTTATGTTCTGGGATTTACCAAACACTGGGATGTTTATTTTTGAGCCTTCCTTGTGTAGTCTGTTTCTTTGAATGTTTTTTTTTAACCAATACTGAATAGTTTTGAAGATTTTATTGATTTATAATTTTTGTCTGAAGTCTGGGAATGCTAGATCCTTTAATTTCATCTTTTTTCATGTCACTATTCTAGATCTTTTGTTTCTTCAAATGTATTTAGTTATTATTTTGTCTAGTTCTGTAAAGTACATTTTTGATATTAATTTAACTTTTGTTAGTATTGTCACTTGATTGTATTGGCATGGCCTGATTTGGACCCTTTTTATAATAAATACAAGATTGTTTTGGAATAATAATCATAGCATAACAGTAGTAGTAGTAATAATAAGCATTTACATAACAGTTTAAGGTTTGCAAAGTTATGCTAACTCATTTGATCCCCACAACAACCCTATGAGATAGGTGGGATTATAATTATCATCTCTACTTTATAGATGAGGAAACTAAGGCACATTAGTATTAAGTAACTTGTCCACTTAGATAAGTAATATTTGAGGTAGGATTTGAACTCAGGTCTTCCTAACTCCAAGTTTCACACTCTATTCACTGTGCCACCAATTTTTGGTACATGCCCATTAAGAGGGGCTCTCCATCTGCACTCAGGAACCTATGTCCCTAAATCCCTTTAATTCCAAAGAAAGGCTAGTTGTTCAGAGAACAGAATCTATGACCTAAAATTCTACATGGATATGAAATTCTTAAGAAAGAAATTCTCAAGACATAAATGCTAGTCATTCAGAAGAATAAGTAAATGTGGAGCTGTTTAAAGAAACCATTTTGATGACATGGGGAACTCATATACATACATACATATATATATTAAAAAACAATTTTAAAATGCATCAAGATCATATAAAAGTGGATGAAAACAGGAATGGTCCAATCCTAAAGCTAGGTTGCTAAGTGGTTAGAGAGCCAGGCCTGGAGTCAGAAGGTCCTGGGTTTAAATCTGTCCTCAGACACTTCCTAGCTTTGTGACTTTGGGCAAGTCACTTAACCTCAGTTGTTTAGCCCTTATCATTCTTCTGCCTTGGAACCAATACTTAATATGGATTCTAAGACAAATAGTAAGGGTTTAAAAAAAAAGAACACTGTGTTTAGAATGCTAAAGTTTAGAATGAGAGAAAGCTGACAATGAATACTGAGCACAATAAAAAGCTATAATGAGGTAAGAAGACGGCTAAGATTGCTACTTGCTAGGGATGGAGGATGGAGAAAAGACAAAAGTTCGCTCTCTGCTAAGGAGAATGATCATCAGACTAGAAAGGAAAGAATAAAAATTATCAGAGAGTTGAACCCCAACATAATTAAGTAGAAGGTTAAGAAAGCATCTTAGCTACCCATTTCTACCTTTCCTTCCCTTTCCAGAGGTCCAAGAGTAGACTTGTAAGAATTAAAATTAATATACAATAACTCAAATATTATATTTATAAGATTTATTAAAATAAAAAAAAACTAGAGTTAGAAAGGAGCTAACTAACTTAAGCTGCAAGAAAGAAAGAGAAAAAGAGGAAGGAGTTACAGCAAACTTATAACCAATCATGTAACCACACAAATGTGAGAATGTAGGTAAAGGGATGCTGGGAGATACAGAAGGAATTCTGGGGAACATAATGCTGGGGTTCAAGATTTTCCGACTATATAGACTTTAAAGTGAATTCATTCCTGCCCAACTTCTTTATTTTTCTGCTGTTGCCATTAATCTATACTACCTTGCTAGGACTCATTCCTGGTAACTTAGCTTATATTCAAACCCCATTTTTGCATTGCCTGGCATGTTTCCCAACCTAGTCTCAGATGCTAACTCTATTCTGAGTCTCCTGAAAGGTTTGGAACCCTTTTATAGTTATTATTTTTGCAACTCTTTCTAGAAAGTAATAGTTATGGGTATGATTAGTTGAAATCTGGGAAAATCTGTCAGGGTGACCTATTTATAACAGATCTGTCAGGGAAACCCTAACTTGTCACCCTTTTAGATCATGTTCCAAGATCTGAACCTCACCAGAATCTCATCCCCTTTTTATTCTGCTACTGGAAACAATATCTTGTGAAGGTAACTTTATTCTCCTTCACTGGAATAATTATTTATTTACCTCAACCACATTTTGCTCACCTCCTCGCCAGCCCTCTTGTGCTCAGTAGTGTAAAAATTAAAATTATATCTTAATAATAAAAATATCATATTTTAAGGGATTTATTAAATGATCATTAGAAATCAAGGGATAAAGAGGATACAAAATAATGACCATGTGCCCATGGCTGGTTAGCCATTTTCAAAATCCCCATTCACCACCATCACTACTGGCTGCATGCCAAAGGAAGAGCCTCAACTCCCACTGACTTTATCTTCTGTCTACAGGAAATACATAAAGACAGGAAGTCTGTGGGCTCTCGGGAAATGTAGTTCTTTTTGTAGGGTAACAGATTTTCAGTTATACAGTAGGAACCAACAGTTCAGGTCATCTCTTTTGGATCTTTAGTAGGACATACATATAACACCCATTTCATATTATTCTTGAAGATAGTCTATGAAATCCTCGTGTTTCTCTATCTCGGTGATGGTAAACCTTTTTAGAAGGATGAGTGATGTGAGAGATGTCCTCAGCCTGGCCCCACATCCCTCTGGCTTTCTAGTAATGAACTCTGGCAAATTCTGTGCTGGGGCAATAGCACGTATGCCCACAAAGAGGGCTCTGAGCATCCCCTCTGGCACATGTGCCATGGGTTTGCCACAACAGCTCTATCTGATTCAAAGAAATTTGGCTTGTCAATTCCACCAGATTTTCAGAGATATTGTGGGAATAAGTGTACGATAACAGCTTATCCTAGAAATTCTTGGGCTGAAAACTTTTAAAATTTCCAGTTAGTCTAAGGGCCAGCCCAAATCATAGGATGCCTCTAAGGCAATATCACTTTTAGGGTAGAGATTGATTTGCCTTGAAAATTGACAGGGAATGAAATTCTGGAACTTCTTAACCCTACCAAACCCCATCATTAGACAGGGTTCCATTTGTTAGAAACAAGTAGACCAAGGTGGAAATATCTGGAAGAAGGCTTCATGTGGTTAGTTTTAGGGAAATATGTTCAAACTTTTAATTGAAGAAATGTTAAGTCTGTTTGATGTCCATGGAACCCTCAAAAGTCCACTTCACCCTCTGACACCCCAATATCAACTGTAAAAAGAATGATGTGGTCCTAGAGTGATAGGTATAGGAATTGATACCCAAGCTGAAGTATGAGCTTTTATACTTTTAAACCTTTGTCTTGCTTGTGATCTGCTCAACTCATCTAGATGATAAAAAGCAATTTCAGTAGCACTTAACTTAATTGCTCTGTGACCAGCCACAGACCCGTGGGTCCTACTTACACATCTCAGACAATGTGCTGCCACAATTTTAGGAAGTGTACAATGGCTAAGATTTGTGTGTCTCTTTCATGTTTAGTTATTTGCCTTCAACCATTTAATTCTTCCAAGTACAAATTCTATTCTGTATATCAAAAGATGGTTGTTAATCTAAACCTTAAAAATAGATTAAGAAAATTATTAAGCAACAAAAAAGATTTAGTCTATGTTTCCCAAAATGTATGGCTGCCTCCTCCCCCGATAAATAATTATTAATATCTTTTGTGAACTCTTTGATGTCAGGGACTGTAATGTTGCCTTTCTTTGTATTGTCTGTCACATAATAGGGACTTAGTAAATGCTTTCTGACTCGATATGTCAAAGTAATTTCTGAAAATATTCCTTTTCCCACTTTGAAATGTAATCCTCCATAGTAACAGCAACAATAAGAAATTCTGATCTGATAATATATGTGTATATTTCTCTGTGTATGTGTATATATACTCTGTGTGTGATTGTGTGTGTGTAATAGCCCACCTTTATCTTTCCCTTCCCTGCCACAGATGGTTTTAGTTTTGCCTTATTGTATTGGTTTCCCAATTCTTCCTGGCTTAGTTCATTCAAGTTCCCTTTGGGGCTAGGAACACCATTTCCCTGCTCATTCCTCAGTCTGATCTTTCAAGGCTGGACATATTTCTTTTTAAAATGTCCAAAGGTGTTTTTATTTTGGCTCAAAGACCATCATAGTCTAATCTGCTTATGGAATTGTGAGGGATGTATATCCCTGGTAGCCCAGTTAGTTCTCAAACTCTATTATACTTCAATTGATACTGTACACCAAACTCTAACTTGTACATGTCGTGAAAGCCCTGCTTATATGTTTTCAAAATATCATCATAATTATATTGCAGTATGGTTGACAAATGCTTTTTTTTTTTTTACTATTTTACAAAATAAGCAAACTAAACTAGGTTTCAGAAAGATCCTTCTTAAAGGATCCTGGGAAAAGTGCAATTGGTGAATGTATATTGGTCCCCTCTATTCCACTAGCATAAGATCTGGGCCAATTTTCCTTTATTCAGGTAATTATATTGGTTCAGTTGCTGAAAAATAATCTATTTTTATCTGGGTTGATAGACACAGTGCCAAATCAGAGCTATCTTAGAAAAAAGGCTCCCAAACTCTGTAACTTGACAATTATGGGCCTTCTAAGCATGATTTTTAAAACACTAAAAAAATTATGAAAAACCCAACAGTTGGGACTAAAGGCTGAGAGATGGAGTACAGGATCTCCAGTTTCTTCTTCCTCCTCTTCCTGAGTGGGAGGGATGTTCCATGCATGGGGTCATTAAGAGTGGGAATAGATGGTCCTTAAGAACAAGTTGCAAGGTTGCATGTGTCTCCATGCATCTGAAAGTCTATTACTTGAAAGGGTAATTAGATTCACCCTCCTTGGCCTCAGGTAGTTGTGTGTAGGAAGAGAGGGCCATTTCAC
The DNA here is from genome assembly GCF_027887165.1 of Monodelphis domestica. Lineage (NCBI taxonomy): Eukaryota > Metazoa > Chordata > Mammalia > Didelphimorphia > Didelphidae > Monodelphis > Monodelphis domestica. The sequence goes on from NC_077230.1 coordinate 209,516,457, forward strand.
TTTGGTAGAGGGAAAAACTTCCTAACAATTAGAACTGTCTTAAAGAGAAATGAGCTGCCTGTAAAGTGGTGATTTTTCCCATTACTGAAAATCTTCCAGGGGAAGCTGGATGGCTACTTGTTGGAGAATTTATAAAGCAGATTCTCTCTCAGATAGGAACTGTATGAGATGACCTCTGAACTCTCTTCTGTTACTGAGATTCTTTGATTCTGAAAAGCCCTTTCAATTAGTAGGACAGTTCCCTAAAAGTTCAGAGAAGAAGAATGACCCCTTCATAAGTTTTGTTGGTTCTAATCCTGATTCTTTTGGGTGTCCATGGTTTGTACTCTTCTCTCTGAAACCTCAGTTTTCTTCTTCTGCATCAGGGAATAATAATATTTTCATTACCTATTTTACTCAGCATTTGAAGAAAAGTACTTTGTGAAGGTTCTATATATGTGGGTTATTTTTATAATTGTCAGCTGGGTTTGGTCCTGTCTCTTGTACCTAACAGCTTCCCTCCTCAATATTGACTTCTGGGCATTTTGAATGGAGACCTACATCCCTAACAAGTCTCTCCATCTTCTCTGTTTTTCTCCTCAAGATATAAAGGGTCCTATAGATTCAGCAGTCCCCTTAACTTCAGTCTCACCAGGGCCTTATCATAGTTTACAGCTTATAAGTATTTATTTAAGATTTTTTCTAAACTGACAAAGTCATTGCACCATTATTTGGCTCTCTTGATTCCTTGATATCAGGGATCCAGGAATACCCTTTGTTCTTTTCTTTATTTCAACCTTCCATCTGATCTAGAGGATCTGTTTTTCTCTCTATTCATGACTGACTTTGTAAAACATCTCCATATATTCAACTATGAAAGTCCCTTAATAATGTAAATAATGCCAACCAAGTACCTTTCTTCTCTGCTTAGAAAGGTTAGCTATGAATACCCAGATATCAGTGCGAACAAGAAGACTCCCTTTCCTTTACTCCTTAGGTCTCTCTTCCATTTACAGGTTAGTTCCACTAATGAAATATAAGTTCCCTGAGGTAGGGATTGTTTTATTTTTGAGTTTATATCTCCAGAGCCTAGTAGAGTGCCTTCCCTCTGACAAAGGAGATCTATTTCTTGGAGATTTGTTGAATTAAATCTGCTAAGGCAAAGCACAGTTGCCGTCTGCATTGTGGTTGGGAAAACCAATACCAATGTAATCACAGATGCATAAATAATTGAAGTTCAGATCTAATCAAGGACTATGATTTGTTTGAGAGCAAATAGATACCAGTACAGATGCCATCTTGCCAAGTCTTTATATAATCCTTTGTTTAGCTTGCAGTAAAGTTGTTTTTAGCTCACAGAGCTACGTGGAATACTTGGACAAAGTCTTCTACTACACTAGCCTCAATGTCAGGTGTGCTAAAGAACAAATGAAGTGCCTACATAGAGATCCAAGTTGTAGACTAGTGACATTTAGTAGAAAAAGTTTTGTGGGGATCAACTAGCAAAGGTCAAACAAGGTAGGAGTCAGAAAAAAAAGAATGAAAATGCAATATGGTGAAGAGGATGCTATAGATGGAAGTCAAAAGATCTGACTTAGAGTACAGGCTTTGCTTTTCATTAATTCTTTATTGTGAGTGGGTCATTTCATCTCTCTGGGTCTGTTTCCTCACTGATAAACAAAGAGGTTGGATTAGATTCCCTTCCCTTCCATTTCTAATAATTAAGTTATGGGTTTTTATTCTGGGATTGAACTTAATTTTTTTTTATAATTGGTTTCATTTGTCATCCTTTATATTTTATTTTATGCATTTAAAGACATTATTTTGAGAAAAGACCTATAGACTTCCCCAGGTTGCCAATTTCCTATTAGGCTGTAAGTTCCTTGAGCAGACTCTGTCTTATATTTCTATTTGTGTCCCCCAACACCCAACACAGTGCTTCGCATATAGTAAGCCCTTAAAAAATGATGCATTCATTCATAAATTAATTCATTCATTGTAAACTTCTTGAGAATAGGGACTGTCTTTTGTATATTTAGTGCCTGAAACAATATTAATAAATAAATATTAATAAATAATGATTGATGTTCCCCCCCAAAGTTAAGAACCCTTGGCCTAGAGTCTATATGACTCATTTACAAATGTCCTAGAGTCTAGAGGATCCTGTGAGCAGCCAGCAACCAGTGACACAATAAGGAAATTCTTGCTCCTTGAAAGGATGAAACAGTCCATGTAAACGAAGGGGAGGGCAGAAATTGTGAGTATAGCTTTTTTGACTCAAATAGGATGTTCATTAATATAAGGAAATTAATCTCGTTACCACCAACCCTTCCATGGTTTATAGGCTATAAAAGAGTTCCAGTAATTAGCACATGAAGCTGGCACAACAATGTTAGATCTTCCATGGTATTTGTGGCTTCCAGCAGGGTCTCTGCTACCTGGGCATTTCTCCTTCTAAGTATCTATTTCTTCAGAACATGGTTTTTAATGGCTTTGACTTGACATTTATAACTTGAGCAAAACCGAAATGGGCAGCTAAAGACTAATTATGCTAAATATTCCAACACGCATAATTACCAGGGCTCTAGCAGGAGGCATGGAAAGCCAATCTTGATTTTTTTTTCTTCAGCTCCTTATTTTAGGCTCATTTAATGAAAGCTGATTGTCCTATCATAATGATTTCTCCTTTGCATAATCTACATTGCAATAACCTCAGTACATTTTTTATTTTGGCATAAATTTAGATTTTTTTGCTTCTGCTCTGTTAGACTCCATCATCTAGATCATAAAGAAACCCCATAAAAGCATTGGCCTGTGTTCAAAAGGTGTCTGAGGTTTCTTTGTGAAGCCTCCTGTCTTATAGGTGGTCTTACATTTAAAAGCTTTAAATCTGTAATATTCCCTCAACATATTAAAAAATAACTAGGGAAAGTTGGGGTGGATTCTCACACTGTCATAGACCTTTAGAGATGGAAGGAACATTAGAAATGATCGGTTCCAGGTTCCTCAATTTACAGATGAGGAAACTGAGACACAGATAGCGGAATTGGTGATTGTCAGATGAAATAGTGAAGCATGGATTAGAAACTGTCATAACACTGGCAAAATAATAATTTTTAATAGATTTTTAGTCATGCCACTCCTTAACGAAAAATCATTAAGGGCTCCCTGTTGCTTCATGAGTAACGTTCAAATTTCTTACCTTGGCATTTAAGGCACTTCATAATCTGTCACTGTCTTACCTTTTCAGACTCATATTAACCATCCTCAAACCTTGAATGTCCAGTTAAAGTAGATTATTCTCATCCTGTACAAAATGGCAGTCCCTTTTCCTAGAGAACGTCTTCTCTTTCCTTGCCCAGTAATTCAAGTCCAACTCTAATGCCATCTTTTTCACAAATACTTCCTTAATGCTTCTCTTTCCCCTCACTTCTTCTAATCCAGATCTTACACTAACATTTATTTTGTAACCCTCTAAAATACTTTTCTTGTAACATTACTATCTATTACAATTTTCTCTGTTGATTTCTTGTCTCCATCCTAGGTCCTGGAGAGTAGGGAACTTGTCTTATGCTTCTCTTAAGGCTTATCTCACAGGACATTATATGTATAATAGAGATATTTAATAAATATTTGTTCAGGTTCAGTGGCTTGAGAGCCAAATCTAGAGACAGGAGGTCCTGGGTTCAAATATGGCCTCATATATTTCCTAGCTGTGTGACCCTGGGCAAGTCACCTAATCCTCATTACCTACCTCTTCCCACTCTTCTGCCTTGGAATCAATATATGGTATTGAGTCTAAGGGGCAAGGTCAGGATTTTTATTTAAAATTTTAAAAATAGCTTGATATTTCCTGACTCGATCTAACATAGCTGGTCTATAACAGCCCATTATAGCACAGGATTAAGTTAACATCAGAGTGAAGAAATGAGTTTTTGTCACACAAATGATTGTTGTTAGGAGTGGTAGAGGGTAGAGGTAGATCATGAGCACCGAGAAAAGCAGATTTGGGGTACATGGCTCAGTGGATTGAGAGCCAGGCTCTTCTGCCTTTGAACCATTACTTAGTATTTATTCTAAGACAGAATGTAAAGGCTTAAAAAAAAAAGAAAAGAAAAAGCAGGTTAAAAACAAACAAACAAACAAACAAACAAACAAACACGAAATGTGCTTGACTATAATTTCCTGCTCCTGAGAGTTGGCAACATTTCACTGTGCATTGTCAAGGACCTTATAGGCAAGATTATCAGAAAAATCCCTTCCTTCAGAAGCCGAAATCCAGTAAGGCTCTGCTATTTAAAATGCTGTTATGTTGCCTATTAAAAGTCAGAACTGGAGCGAATTGAAGTGCCCCATTGAGTGATCAACTTAATGGACCAAATTTTCTTTTCAGATGCTCTCATGAAAATGCCACGGAGTAAAGAATTTGCATAGAAAGTCAGGAAAAGCATAGAGTCTCAGTGGGCAACAGGAGAATGCCAGTGATTAGACACACGTGATGTTCTGACTCCACTCTCATCTAATCTTTTAGTGGGAAAGGCAGCGTGAGCAATGGACCTCTTGCTGGACTTGGAATCAGTAAAAGGGATTGGCCTTCAAAGAATTCTCTATGTATGGCCCCAGGCAAATCACTTAGTCTCTCCATTTCTTCATCTATAAGATGGTCATAATAATAATTCTTGGTTAAGGATGGAGTCAAATTCACCAAACCTCACTTGGCTCGGAATTTCACACAACTTTTGGTTGTTCACCTTCTGGATTGGCTGAGGTTTGGGGTCATACACTCTGAAGTCTTAATTCAGTGCCAAACACATTGTAGGTGCTTAATAAATGTTTATTGATTGGCTGACTATATAAAATCAGAAGATGTTTAGAGCCAGAGAGGTTCATATAAGTAATAAGCCAGAAGTGAGCATTCTAGTCAAACCTTTGAGAAAATACTGCTTGGGGGAAAGGAGATTGCCTTGACCACATGCATTCTCCCCCCCATTTTCTTGGTCAGAGGAGGACCTGCTCGGCAAAATTTTGGACCTGCTATCTTTTGGTTGGCATACTAAAATGACAAATAAAAAAAAAACTCTTACTTTCTGTTTTGAAATCTATACTATGCATCATTTTCAACACAGAAGAGTTTTAAGGGCTCTCAGCAATGGGGGTTAAGTGACTTGCCCAGGGTCACACAGCTAAGAAGTGTCTGAGACAAGGTTTGAGTCCAGGACCTCCTGTCTCTAGTCCTGGTTCTCTATCCACTGAGTCACCAGCTGCTCCTAATGGCGATATTTTCATTGGGAGTCAGGGCAGACTGGTAGAGATAAGGAGAGCAGATTTAGAGCTCTACAAAGAGGACAGTGGAAAGACTACACCATACTTTGAGAACTTACAGGAGGACCATACAGGAGCCATGAATCACTCTAAGAACCTTCCCCCCCGCCAAAGGTGTCACATAAAGGTTCAGACAACTGAAAAACAATTGAAAAGGTGGCACTACAGAGCACAGAATGTTGCCACATTTTTGCCACATTTCCTTTAAGCCAGAGCCTATTTAAACCCTGACCTCAAATGAACCAATTGGAGGAGGATTATAAATTTTGTGGGGCATATTTTCTACCAGTGTACTGTTTTGTACCAATTTGTACTGTTCTTTCTATACCAGGTTATTAAATACCTTTTTAAAGGTACTAACTAATTGATATCAAATATTAATCATGGGAGTATCCTTTGTTGCTATTCAGTTGATTCTGACTTGTCGTGTCTGAGGCTGGATTTGAACTCAAGTCTTCCTGACTTCAGATCCAACATTCTGTGCTCTATAGTGCCACCTTTTCAGTTGTCTTAACCTTTATGATGTGACTCCTTGGGGGTGGTGGGAAGGGTTCTTAGCAAAGATACTGGAGTAGTTTGCCATTTCCTTCTCCATCTCATTTTACAGATGAAGGCAAACAGGGTTAGGTGACTTGTCTATAGTTACACAGTAAGTTTTGCCATTTCCTTCTCCAGCTTATTTTACAGATGAAGAAACTGAGGCAAACAGGGTTAGGTGACTTGTCTATAGTTACACAGTAAGTTTTGCCATTTCCTTCCCATCTCATTTTATAGATGAAGAAACTGAGGCAAACAGGGTTAGGTGACTTGTCTATAGTTACACAATAAGTATCTGAGGCCACATCTGAACTTGGAAAAATGAGTCTCTTTCCGCTGAGCCACCTAGGAGAAGCATACCAATTGGCCAGTACTCTGATGCTGTAACAGTAGGAAGTGAATCCTCTCCTAATTCCTTGGGAAGACATCTGGGGCTACTAGTCAGGAAGGGTGAGAGTTAAGATAGCAACTTCAGAGCATTTGTACTACCTATCTCACAGGGCTATCATGAGGAATGTACCTTGAAGCATTATATAAATGTGAGTTATCAGAACCTCAGTTTCCTCTCTAGAAATAAAGCCTAGAACCTAAAGGACTGGTCATCATAGTCATTTCTGACACCTGTCCTCCATTCAACCTTTCTCCAAATCAATACTCCTCTATAAGGAACTTGGATGATCTCACTTTTATATTTGCATCACCAGCACTCAGTGCCAGGCACAAAGCAGGGGCTTAATGAATTCCTCTTGACTGATTTTACCAAAGAAACTCAATTATATGAAAGCAACCATTACAGTGTAACTGGATACAACAGTCTATACCAATGTACTTATTCATTTTTTCTCCTAGGTTAACATTAGTCACCGCAGTTGCCAGGAATCTGGCTTTGTTTTCTTTTCTTTTCTTTTTTTAAATATTCTTTTCATTTATATTACTATAGTTATTGCATATATTGTTCTCCCTACATTCTGCATCAGATTGACATCTTCCCATCTTTCTCCGAATCCCTCATGATCATAATTTCTTTATAGCAAATTAATGTTTCATTACATTAATAGCTCAGTTTGTTCAGTCATTCCATAAGTCATTTAAAGCTCCTTGGACCCCAGTTGCTTCATATGTAAAATGAGGAGGGTTGATGACACTCTGATGACCCTTCCATCTCTATTCTATCTCCATGGTCCAGGATGCACATCCATCTTGTTTCCATTTTTCTTTTTGCTACCACAAATTTGTATGAGTATTTCTGTATCTATGGTGGTAGTCTTTATGCCTAGGGGCTCCTTGGAGTCTGTCCAGCAGCAAAGTCTTGGATTGGAAGGTATGACTAGATGGGTGATTTTTCCCAAATTGCTTTCCAGAATAATAGGGGCAATTCCTAGTTCCATCAAAAACATATTGGTCTTCTAATAGCTATAAATCTACCTTTTATATGGTTGTTTAGGAGAACTAATCTCGAATTGTTTTCTAAGTCTTTTCTGAATTTTCTCTTGGACAGTAGTAGCCTAAGAATCAGGATTCAGTAGTCACATTCTGCCCTACCTGGCTGAGGATTTTTGACTGTGTGTAGGGCTCCCCTTCATTGCAGGCTCATGTGTGACAACCTTTTTCAAGATTGCACATAACCCACGTTGCCCTTTGAGGTCATCACAAGGTAGCAATTCCTGATAAAGTGAAAAATATCATAGATTGTATCCTAGATAGGAGGTATCCAAGAGATCATAGAAGCCCAGATTTAGAACTTGAAGGGATCTCAGAGAACTAGTCCAAATGTCTGTGGCTACATTTTAGGGGGTCTGTGAACTTACATGGGAAAAAAAATCCATCTTTATTTTTACCAACCTTTGGTTTCATTTGTAATCCTATACATTTTATATTATGCATACAAGAAGCATTATTCTGAGAAATCCATATTTTTCCCCAGACTGCCAAAGGAATTCACAACACAAACAAGATGAAGAACCCCCTGGAGCAACTAGGTGGCTCAGTGGATTGAGAATCAGCCCCAAAGATGGGAGATCCTGAGTTCAAATTTGGTCCCAGATACTTCTGAGCTGTGTGACCCTGGGTAAGTCACTTAAACCCTATTGTCTAGCCCTTTTTGCTCTTCTGCCTTGGAACCAATACAGAGTATTGATTCTAAGATGGAGGGTAAGGGTTTTTAAAAAAGGGGAGTGGGGGGGAGAATGCCTGATCTAGTCCAATCCCTTCATTTCATAGATGAGGCCACCTGAGGAAGAAATAACTAGCCTAAAGGCACACAGGAAGTAGATGTCAGAGAAGTAAAGGACTTGAGATTTTGTAGATTGAATGCCCACACTGAGACAACTCTTGAAAAATTCACTTTAACAGTACTAAAAAATTATCTGAGCCTCAGAAAAGTTAGGGATTTGCCTGTGGTCATTCAGCTAAGTATCAGGAAAAGAATTTGTGAAGCAGTTAAGTGACTTTGTCAAAGACATTTGAACACAGCTCTTCCTGACTCTCAACCACTCTCTGTCCACTAAGACATGCTGCCTGTCTCAACTAAGTTCAAAATGGTGAGAAACCACATCTTCATTATCTTTGTAGCAATCAAGCAACAAGCATTTATTAAGTACCTTCGATATTCAAGGCACTGTACTTAGCAGAGGGGATAAAGATAAAAGTGAAATATTTCTTGTTTTCAAAGCTTACACAATTTTGCAGAATAAAATATCATGTATGTATGTAGGGATAGAGGGGATGGCTAGGTAGCCCAATAGATAGATACCCACCCTGGAATCTGGAAGACTAATTTTCCTGAGTTCAGATCTGGCCATAGACATTAGCTACATGACCCTGGTCAAGTCATTTAACCCTGTTTGCCTTAATTTCCTCATCTGGAAAATGAGCTGGAGAAGTAAATGGCAAACCACTCCAATATCTTTGACAAGAAAACCCCCAGTGAAGTCACAAAGTGTCGGATGTGACTGAAATGACTGAATGAAAACAACATAGATACATACAAAATGCAATGTGGTTTGAGGGGGAAGATGCCAGCTGAAACTGAGACTTGAAGGAAATGAAAGATTCCAAGGATGCAGTCAAGGAAGAAATGCATTTCAGGCATGGGAGATAGCCATTGCAAAGACTCTGAGGTGGCAATAGAATGGCATGCATGAGGGATGCCAGGGAAAGCCAATCTATTTAGACTATGGTGTTAGTGAAGGAGTGAGGTTGCAGAAACAGAACAGAGCCTGGTTGTGAAGGGCTTTCCATGTCAAACAGAGGACCTCATCTTTGATCCTGGAGGTTATAGACCCATTGGAATGTATTGAATGTGCTAGTAACATGGTCAGATTTGCACTTGAAGATGAGTTTCAAAAGTGTGTACAGGGTGGATTATGTAGAGGGTAGATGTACTTCAAGCCAGAAGACCAGTTAGGAGGCCATTGTAATGGTCCAGGAAAGAGGTGATAAGGGCTTCAAGTAGGGTGCTGACTGTTGGCTGAACAACTGGAGAGAAGGAAGTGTTTGGCAGAGATTCTGTGGGGATATGAACAAGATTTGGCAACAGAATGGCCATAATGTAGGGTTGGAGAGTGAGGAGTGAAGGATGATATGAAGGTTGCAAGCCTGGATCACTGGAAAGATGGTGGTGCCTTGACAAAAAAGGGAAGATCATAAATGAGAGGTTTTTTTTTTTATTTTTTAATTGAAAATTTAAATTTAATTAATTTGGAATATATTTCCATGGTTACATGATTCATATTCTTTCCCTTCCTTCCTCCCTCCCCTCCCCCATAGCCAATGAGCAATTCCACTGGGTTTTACATGTGTCACAGATCCAGACCCATTTCCATATTATTGCACCAGGGTAATCATTTAGAGTCTATATCCCCATTGACTCATGTGATCAAGAAGTTGTTTTTCTTCTGTGTTTCTATTCCCACAATTCTTTCTCTGAATTGGATAGGGTTCTTTCTCATAAGTCTCTCAGAATTGTCCTGGATCATTGCATTGCTGCTAGTAGAGAAGTCCATTACATTCAACTGTGCCACAGTGTATCAGTCTCTGTGTATAACGTTCTCCTGGTTCTGCTCTTTTCACTCTGCATCAATTCCTGGAGGTCGTTCCAGTCTCCATGGAATTCCTAATGGAAGGAGTTTTTTTTTTTAAATTTATTTTGAAAAGATAATGGAGTGAGGCAGCTTTGTGTTGCAACTCCACTTCTTGAGTTCAAATCTGGCTTAAGGCACTTCCTACCTGTATGACCCTGGGCAAGTCACTTAACTGCATTGCCTAGCCCTTACAGCTCTCCTGCCTTGGAACTGATACACAATATTGAGTTTCAGATGGAAGGTGAGAGTTTTAAAAAAGAAAGATTAAAAAAAAGAAAGAATAGAAAGAAAAGACAGTAGGTTCTTTTGGGTATACCGACACATGGACATATTGAATTTGAGATGTCTATGGTATATTCAATTTAAAATCTCTAATTGACAGCCAGTGAAATAGAATGGAGTACATTTTTAAGTAGTTAAGAGATAAAGAGAAGGGGAAAAGAGGGATCTTTATGGTTAATAGTTTCTATCTTCTCAATAACACATGAGGTAGAAGCCTTCAGCGAAAAGTGTGGGGAAGGGACGTGATGTGGGAGGTTTCAAGAGACCAGAGAAGGTTTGTAATAGTCTCCGGGAGTGAGATAGAGAATCAATTACTGTACGTCACCCAGTCATTCAATAGCTATTTATTAAATGCCTCTTATGTCCAAAGAAATGTGGTAGAGCACCTCAGATACACAGAGTCAATAAACATTTATTAAGATCTTACTAATTAAGGAGGAGTGCAAGCATTGCCTTGTTGCAATGAGGGTCTTGCTGAAATTAGATAACAAATTTGTGGTGTATTCAGGCAGCAAAGTTGCAGGTCTTTATCCAGGTCCATTGAGCAGCATGTGAATAGGAGCAGAGGAAGCAGATGGTAGTGGTTTAGCCAGGTATGAGCAGTGATCAGACAAGAAACTAAGGGCTTCTAGAGTAAAGAGTGGCATATAGTTGATCTAGTCAAATGAAGAGTAGAGAGACGGTTGGGAGGAAAATGAAACCGGAGAAGAAATGGAGTTCTGGGAAAAATACTGAGAAGTAAAGGAAATGGGGATTACAGTGAGGATGAAAAGGATAAAGAAGTGACTTAGGAGGGGTAGGGTGTCTAGGGGGAAATAGAATGATAGGAAGTACAGATCAGATAAAGGCATTTTAGAATTTTCGATCATAGAATCATAGGCAATGACAAGATCAAGGGTATGACCAACCCTGTGTGTACCTAAGATTTCCTTTCACATTTCTTTGTATATAAGAAACATTTAATAAATGATTATTGAGTGCCTAGGTAATCTATATCAGTCCTTTTATTTTACAGATAAAGAAACAGCTTAGAGAAGTAAAATGATTTGCCTATATACACTGAATAAATATTTGAAATTAAGGACATAGGCTTCTTGAAGGCATGGACTATTTGGTTTGTTGTTTGGTAGGGAGGAGGGTGCTCTTTGTATCCCTTAGCCCCTACACAATGTCTTCCATACAGCAGATGCTTAATAAATGCTTGGGATTGGAGTTCTAAATCTAAAAGGGACTCTGGGACCATCTAAACCAAATCCCTTTTTTTTTTTTACAGATAAAGGAAATGAGAACTAAGGAAATTACCTGACTTGCCCAAGCTCACACAGGTTGGAAAGATCACTGGCAGCATTTGAATCCAGGTTTCCCAACCACAGTGCTAGTGGTCATTCCACAGTATCAGTGTCATTTTTTACTATAATACTTATTAAATTAAACTCAGTTTAATTAAGAAGGTTAGTCATTAAGAGACTAGGAGACAGGATGCAGATGAAATATGTCCAGAAGACCAAAATAAAAGTCTTCAGGAAGCAATATAATAATTATTATTATTTACTTATTAAAAGACCATTGTAAAACTTGTACTTATAGTACAATTTATTTTACTAGGTTTGGTTTTCATTAGTTTAGGACAGAGGTGCTAAAATCAAGAGTCACAAAACTCCCCAGTGAGACCATAACAAGATTAATATATAATTGGGAAATACTTAACAAAATACATAAAAATGGAATATAGTATAGATAATGCTAATTTGTGATTTTCTAAGTCAATGTGTGGCCTGCAGGGAAGCATTTCTATTGACATCACTAGTTTAGGGAACACCTTGAGAAAACATCCTTTACTAAAGCAAGTAGAAAACTCTTCAGTAGGGAGTCTTAGGGAGTTGCCTGGGGACACAGAGAGGTTAAATAATAGTATGTACTTAGAGGTGAGAATTGAACCCATGATTTTCCATCTGTTGGTGAGCTACTACACCTCATTGTTTATCCACCAACTTGAAACTACCTAATTTATCATGTGGCACAGAAAGCCATGAGGCTACTTCTTTACAACAACCATGTTGTCTCTCTAGAAGTAATATCTTACTTCCTTCTATGTATCTATTTAGTTTCTCTGGTACTAGGTCACAGCCTTTCTCCCACTGGCCAACCACCTTGCCCCTAAAGACATTCCTCTAGTTTTTCTCTATTGGTGATCTCGTCTCCCAGGTCAATTTGGTTTCCCATTGCTTCAAGAATCCCCTCAATTCAAATGGCTCAAATCTGTAACTCCTGTCACAATATCATCCGCAACTTCAGTCCTAGTCCATTCAACAAGTCCATCAACAGGATGGACACCTCCATCTCAATTTCCTGCCAGCCGCTTAAACTTGATATGCCTCCAAATAATTTAGGGATAGAATTATGGGATCATCTGTCTTTTTTTCTTATTCTTCAAGGCATGAAACTGTGGAGTCATATTTTGCTTTTCTCATTTTCATACCCACATAATCGATCAGTTGCCTACTCCTATAGTTTCTGCCTTCACAGTATCTCTCATGCTATTCCTTCCTTTCCATCTACATGGTCACCATGTTATTTCAGGTCTGAATCACTATAATAGCCTAACTCATCTCTCTGACTCCTGGCTATTCCCCTCTCAGATTCATCATTCACACAATTGTCAAAATAATGTTCTTAACCCACAGGTCTGACCATTTCACTCTCTTACTCAAAAACCTTTAATGGGTCCCTATTCATCGTAAGACCAATACAGATCTCTTAGCCTGGCACTTAAGACCTTTTATAAGCTGGTTTCAACCTCCCTTTTCATCCTGATTTCACACTAATGCCATCCATACACTATAGGTTGAGGGCCATATGAACTACAATTGTTTCTCAAATCTCATCCTATACTTTGCCAGCTCTGGACATTTCAGCAGGCTTTTCCTAAAATATACTCCTTCCACATCACAACTCACTGAAATCTCTCTCTTCCTTTGAGGTCCGACCCAGTTTTAATCTCCTCTATGAAGGCTTCCTTCCTTGAGTCTTCCAATTAAAATGATCTCTCTTGCCTCAAAAGTTTTCCAACATACTTTGTCTGAATTTCTTCTTGCTCTCAACACATTCCACCTTGTATCACCTATTTGTGTACATATCACACTTCCTCTGCTAGAACCTGAGTTGTTTGAGGACAGTTCTAATGTTATCATCTTTAAACTATGCATAATACAGTGTTTTGCATGTAGTAAGCACTTAATAAATGCTTAATGAGTCGAACTTAATTGTTGAATGGTGCTCAATGTGAAATGTTAAAATGGGATACCCAGGGATGGCTACTGAAACACCTGCGCTAATCTACCAGCAGTGAAATTTTGCTGCAATGCAGATCTGGAAACACAGAGAGCCAGTGAAAGCAAGGAATCCGGTTCACTGCCACATGATAAATTAGCATGGAGTAGTTTCAAGTAGGTGTATAAACGATGAGATATAATAGTAGATAAACAGCTAGGTCTACATCATTCAGAGAGGGGCAGTTCTCTCTCTCTTTATCTCTCTCTCACTCTGTTTCTCTGTCTGTCTCTATGTCTTTGTCTCTATCCATCTGTCTGTCCCCCTCCCTTTGAAATGCTATTGGGACATGATTTGAACATGTTGTTTGATTTCATTTTCAGCCTTTTAGACTGGTAGTCACTGGTCACCAGAGTAGCATCATCTTTGGCAATGGAGGGCAATGTGCCTCAAGTGTCTTATAATTACTATTCGCTACATGTCACTGATATGATTTGACTTTATGACCTAACATGTAGCAAATTTACCACCACATATCTCTGAGGGCTGTGTTTACTTAAAAAAATTCTTGGTTGAAATTCAAATTTGAAAATAGACCTACAAAATGAGTTACCTAATATTTTGTGTTCCCTATTAATACCCCTTCACACTCTCTTTCTTGACACTCCTTTTCGATTTCCCTGTGGCACCTAGTGTTATTCCCACAGCAGCCCATCCATCTCCATCTAATTGTTATTTTAAATAACAAGCTGATAAATTAAAAGAAAACTGATGAGGCTTATGTAAATGTATTATTAAACATATATATATATTTCATATGTAAGATGTTATCGAGGTAATAATTTTGAAGCTAATTATAGCATAAGCTATTAAAATAAATGATAAAAAGAAATAAAATCCTTTTTTCATTAGAGAGCTCTCTGCTTGACTTTCACTTCATTCTGAAGGCAAGGAGGCTGAAAAACTTTTTTACATAAAATTGCTATTGCTGAATTAGCAGTTTTAATACTACCAGGGAAACATGACATTTTTTCTTCTTTTTTCAAATTTAAAGTGCAAGAGCATGATAATCTTCGCTTTCTCCAAAATTAAACAAAAACAAAACGAAAAACTTCCACTGGTTTCCAAACATTAGGATTTATTATTTCAGCCACTAGAGGGCTCTCTAATGTTTTTTATTAGCACAATTGCCATCTAGCACTCTGTCAAGGGCTTTCCAAACATTTGCAAAAGAACTATAGTGTATGATAACCAGTTCTAAAGAGATGTATTCGATGAGAGTGTTTTCATTAGATCACGGGAGCACGAGGAGTGATGCATGGCACAAATGTCAAATAGAATATTGCCTTCCTCCCTCCTTCTCAAAAAACCATTATTTTAAACATATAACAGAGAGGCAACGTAACAAAAGGGATAGAGAACCAGCCTCTTAGCTTGGAAGACAAGGGTTCATCCCCAGGCTGGCTGCTCAAACCTGGGTAAGTCCCTTATCAGTGCCGTCCAGGTTGTAGAACAGGGACTGACCTGCTTTGGTAGAGGGAGTTCCCTTTTAGGAGGGAAATCACAGGTTCAGCCCCAACCCACCCAGCGCACAGTCCCAGTGCTGCTGTATTAGTACTTACGAATGTACCGAGACATGGGGAGAGCTCTCAAGAATGTCGAGTGAATCCTCTGTGGGAGATCTCTGTGAGAGGACGTGGCTGAGAATCACTCAGGATGAATAAGAGTCTTGCAGTAAGGAAGGGAATGCGGGTGTCAGGGAGATCACAGATTCATTTTCTGATATTAAGGAAAAGGGAGAAAGAAGGAGACTCCTCTTATTATTTTTTTTTCTGGAATATTGACACCAAAATATACAGTTTTGGTATATGTTGATGAAGATAATAATGAACAAAATCTGTGATACAGAAGACTAATCAATAAAATGACAACTGCTTCAGATGAGAGGTTGTTTTCCTTTTATTCTTTAGATAGTCTTAGTAGAGTAGATGCCTTGGGTATAGTGAGTATTCAATAAATACTTGTTGGATTGGTCAGGCCATACAATTGTATGGATATAAACATCCTCTCATGCTCTTATGAATATGCCAAAGAAGGATGGTAGTGCTTCTTTTATAGAATGACTGGATAGAACTCACAAGAATTCTCTTCACAAGATTCTCTTTTCAAACACATTACAGATTTAGAAGAGATGCTCAGCAGGAATATTGTTTTCTTGGAAATTTTATGACTAGGTTCTGGTTTCAAATGCTTCACCAACTTCAAAAACAGATAAAAAAGAGTCTTTAAGTCAATGCTTTAGGCTTCCAATCCATGTATTCAGCAATTCAATTATTTTTTTCATTCACAGCATTACTTTATATCAGAGATCTTATCTTGGGCTCAGTCAGTCAATAAACATTTATTGAGTTCTCTATTATGTGTCAGGCACTGTGCTAAGTGCTAGGGTTACAAGGAAAGGTAAAAGACAGTCCCTACCATCGTGGAACTCATTGGAGTCCGTGAGCCATAAAACATTGTTAACTATGCCAAAATAGAATTGATTTCCTTTAAAATCCTACATGTTTTATTTTAAGTATTTAAAAACATGATTCTGAGGCAAATAGCCATATCCTTTCCCAGACAACAAAAGGGATCCATGGAATACAAAAAGGTCAAGAGGTCTTCATCTATATGGAATGTTCAGTATTTAGTTATTGATATTCCAGTTAAGTGGTGCAGTGGATAGAGTGCCAGGCTTGCCTAGATTTTCTCAATAACCTTTAGTGTCTTTGCTCTCCTGGAGTCCGGAAGATTTACATTTCTGAGTTCAAATCTGACCTCACTTACTAGCTATGTGACATTGGGTAAATCACTCAACCTTTTTTTTTGCCTCATTTTCCTCATCTGCAAAATGAGCTGGAGAAGGAAATGGTATACTATTTCATTATCTTTGCCAAGAAAACCCCAAATGGGGTTACAAATAATTGGAAACCACTGAAAAAATGGCACAACAACAAATTACATCGTTTAAAACAAAACAAAATTGAGAATCTGACATCCTTATGGGACAGCTGAGTTCACAGAAATATCAGGATCCTTTGATTAGGTTCTTATCTGGGCACTGCCTAGATTTTCTCAATAACTTCTAATGTTTTTGCTCTCCAATCCTTCCTCTACTCAGAGGCAAAGTAATATCCCTAAAGAATTGGAATGACTATGACATCCCCTTGCTCAAATAGCTTTAGCAATCTTTATTGCTTCTAGGATAAAATGCAAACGCCTTTTGTTTGGCCTTTAAAATCCTTCACTTGTCTCCACTCTTCTGTTCTAGGCTTTTTACACAATCTAACCCTTCCCACACTCTGGGTTCCAGCAAAATGGTTTATTTGCTATTCTTCATATTCAGCATTCTATCTCTTTTCTGTGCTCCAGCATGGTCTGAATGTCATGCCTCTGTAAGAGGGACACATTGAATGTCCCCTAACACTGGATATAAATAACAAGATAATTTGTCCTCAATACCTTTAACAGGATTGTTACAATCAGTCAATCAAATGCATAAACAACAAATTCCTAGATACCTCTATTAAAGCAATGAAATGTATAAACAAGACGTGAAGAGTGAAGTGCTTCAACCCACTGGAAGAAATCAGGTTATGAAATGTATTGCTATATAGGTTGGAGGAGTTAAACACAAATTTGAGCTGAAGTATAATATCAGAAAAAGAATTTAAGTAGGGGAGCAGTTAGACTTTGGAATCCTTTAGGAACCCATATCCTAGAGTCTGTTACTAGAAAGCAGCTGGATGGCCCTTCTCCCATTGTTATTGTTTGTTCTTCATTTTCAAAGAGGACCAGTGACTTCATGGAGTATTGTTTTGACTTGTGCATGAATTGAATTTAAGTGATACAGAATTGTACAGAGTTGTCAGCCTCATTTTCTCTTCCAGTCATCAAAATCCAGTGGCAAGACAAAAATTAGGATGACTGGTGAGGACTTGGGATGCAGTGGATGACCTTGGCATCTTTGATATCTGACCAAGGTCCAAGTGCTCCACAGTGCCTGCTTCTGCTGCCTTCATGGCCTTCAAACAAGTTATTCTCATCTCCCCATCCCTCCAGGGAAGACTTTACATGCTTAGGGTAGATGCGCCCTTAACACTTCGACCCTCAACCTAGCTTAACACATCTGCTGAAATGGATTTACCAGAGTATGGCTGCTGTACATACCGCAGCTTCTTGGAGTCACAGATAAGAATTGAGTGCCAAGTAGACACCAAAAGTGTATGAGCAGTCCTGAAAAGGATTCAGCAAATTCTCACAATAGAGGCACTAGTCCTCCTTGAGTACCTACACACCCTAGTGACCAGATAGCCCCTCTCCCATTGACCACATCAATGGAGAGAGCTGGCCATTAACAAACGATGTGTGTCCAGCCATGATTTGAGAGGGGACATAGTAAATACTCTGAAGAAAGACACCATTAGGGAATGTAAGCTCTTTGGATCAGTTTGTTGGACCCTGATTATCAGGGAATTTAAAGAGGAATTAAAGCAGAAAAGGATTTCTTTTCAGTCAGAAGACGAGTGACTGCTTTGCCACAGGTGTTTTCTAAGTTGAGCTCACAAAACACACTGAATTGTGCTTGTAAATGATAGTTTCAGGAAGGTTCCCTTACCCCCCAGGATTACCCCTAAAACTCAGAAGGGAGAAGTAGTCAATTACCCTATGGGGATCCAATCTTCTAGTGCTTGTGGGAGTTGGAAATGAATCCAGAGTTAGAACTATACACCTGTGGCATTCTCTTTTCTCACCTCTGTTTTTTGGTGCTATTTAAAAATTAAGTATTGTTATTATTGTCCTTGTTATTATAAATTTTAGCTTCCTTCAAGGCTCAGCTCAAGTATTATCTCCTTCAAGAAATCTTTTCTGATTCTCAGTGAGCTCTATCTCACGTGAATTATTTTGCATTTATCTTTTACATGTTATTCCACCCACTCCTCAGTAGAATGCAAGCCCTTTGAG
This sequence comes from Monodelphis domestica, assembly GCF_027887165.1. Lineage (NCBI taxonomy): Eukaryota > Metazoa > Chordata > Mammalia > Didelphimorphia > Didelphidae > Monodelphis > Monodelphis domestica. The sequence goes on from NC_077230.1 coordinate 209,534,936, forward strand.
GGCAGAAACTGCTTCACTTTTGTCTTTATTTTCCCTGACTTAGCAAGATATCTTCCTTACATATAGTCAATATCTAGTAAGTGTTTTCTATGTGCCAAGTACTAAAAATACAATGACAAGGAAAAACACTGGTCCCTGCTCTCAAAAAGATCCCAGTCTAATGGAGAAGACCACATATAGATAATTATGCACATACAAGTGATGCACAATATAAATAGAAAATAACCTTGGAGAAAAAGTACTAGAAGTGAGGAAAGCCTTCTTTCTTCAAGGGGGTACACTTAATAAATGTTTGTTAAGTTGACTTAAATGTCAGGATGCTACTATTTTTTCTTGGTCAAGATTTTCTCTAATGTAATAAATCAGGAATGAAATAAAAACATAGCACCATAAAGGATTAGACTTTGGAAACTATTTAATTGGCCTCCTTTGTTTTTCATATGGTAAACTGAGGCATGGAATGGTTAAGTAACCCCAAGCAGGTCATATAGAATATCTGTGTCAGAACCAGAACTGGTCCTCCTCCTTTCTAATCCAGGCCCTTTTCTTTCTTTCTTTTCTGAGATTCTAACCCAGAAATTTATTCTTATAATATGGCATCTTGATATTATTAATGTCATATACTCATAACATTATAAAGCATTAAAATGTTTTTTCTATGGTAGTAGAAAAATCAACGAATCAGGCAATAGAAAATCAGCTGAATTATGAGTGAGAGGACTTGGGTTCAAATCCATATTTTGCTACTAATTGCTTATTTTATCTGTGGTGCCCATCCCTGGATCTTAGTTCCCTCATGTATAAGATGAAGGGTGGGACTATATATTCTATAAGGTCCACTCTCATTCTAAAGCTATGATATTATATGAATGTGGATATATATATATATACATGAAATAGATATGGATAGATGCATATATTTTCTAATGCATACTGACTTCTTATTCACATAAAATCTTAGAATTTTAGGAGTATTTCTTTAACTAGACTGAGCTTCTCACAAAGAAAGGCTCTGGTTGCCAAATCTGGGTATTTTTTGTTGCCTTTTATAATCATCTCTCTTATACCTTTCCCACTCAATCTCCACCCCCATCTCATCCTTCCTGTAAGCATGCAAGAACAATTATGCAAGGCAGTACTACATTTAGAGATCTGTACTTGAAGTCCGGGAGACCCCAGGTTCAAATTTTGTTTCTGACACCTTAGGGTGACTTTGGGTTTATTACAAAAACTAAGGCTGACAGTGCCTGATATATGGGAGATACTAAATAAATATTTGTTGATTGATTTATTGAAGTTTCTCCCTTCTGTCATCTCTCATTTCCCTAGCAAGAGGAGAGATCAACCTTTAACTTTAGAAGTGAATAATAGGAAGAGAAATGAGAAAAAAAGTAGATGGAAGTTTCTTAGAATTGAAAGCTGGAGTCAAAGCAATCTGTTTCCAGCACCAGGAGGCCTTGAAGTATAAGGGAAAAATGTGTTGATGGTAGACAATTCATTGAACTCTCTCCTACAGGGTGTCAGCATTTTCTTCTTTGAATTTTATAGGACTAGAGGTGGGTGTGGGACGGAGATTGGAAATCCAGGGCAGCTGGCAAGTTTATACAAACTTCAACTTGTGTTATTGCAAAGATGAGTACTTTTTCTTCCGTTTGATGTCTGTTCTGTCTCCCCAGTGACCCCTCTCTGACAGATAGCCAGCAAGCAAGCTAATGCACATTTCCAACAAGAAAGGAAAGTTTTTTAAGAGTCCTCTCATAAAGATTGGAAATAGTTCTGGGTTAGGAGGCCAGTAAACTGGCACTACTGAGCTATTTGTGTCAAGTTAAAAGGTAGGTGTCTCTGTAGTGACCTGTTCTTGGTGCTACAATCCCATTCTTTTGACCCGAGCTCCTTGGAATCTTAGTTTTGTTTAGGCATTTAAAATGTTGCAGGGGGAAAGAGATAGCAGGCACAGAGGCTACATTTATATGTAACATTTTTATGAAGACCTTGATAGGTGTCTTTATAAACACATGTTCTTTCCAGTCCTTCATGGTGATGTTTTCCATTTTATTAAATACGAAGCCAACAGAAGCCTTTCGTGGTCTTCACCCTAAGAAATAAACTGCTAACTCTGTTGAGGATCAGGAAAGCATGACTTGCAGATGTGTTTTTTTTTTTGGTATGAGACCTTCTGGTATGAGCCCTATGGACTGTCATCTGGTAATCAGACTGCACAGTATAGGACTGCCACTATCCTGCCCCATACCACTAACTCGGGTTTCTGCAGGACTTTTCTTCTGCCTTCCAAGATAAATGGTTTGAATGGTAGCCTAGATGTTCTAGTACTGCTCTCATCATATCTGTGACCACAGGGCAGGGCAGAAGGAGATCCTTGGTACCTATCGGTGGTTTGAGGGATGTTGGATTTCCATTGAGAGCAAGAGTCATGGATACTTTCAGGGCATCTGTGAATAAGAATGGGGGAAAGTGCACATCCTTATTTATTCTAACTTCTAACTGTAACTGAGCAATTCCTTTAGTTTCTCTTGTAGAGTAACAAACCATTTTTCTGAGGAGGGGTCTGTAGACTTCACCAAAGCAGCCCATGACTCAGTAAAGGTTAAAAACTCTTGCATCAGAATTAATACGCTAAGGCATAGTATAAAGAATGCTATTTATTATCAAAAGAAAGGTAGAATGAAATGAGATCAGAATCCTTGACATCACTTTATCTTATTCCCTGCAGAAACCTTAGAAAAGGAAAGGAAGGGAGGGAGGGGAAAAAGGTGAGGAACAATTGTTTATTTTGCTCTGCTTTGTCCTGGGCATGATGATGTTAAAAGTTTTACAATTATGATTTCGTTTGCTCTTCATAAGAATTCTTGAAGGAGGTTCTGTTATTATTTCAGGTTTACAGTTGAGGAACTGGAGAAAATAGAGGTAAAGCCAGTAGTTCAAGATTATACATCTAGTGAGGATTTGAGGCCATAATTGAATTCAGGTCTTCCTGACTCTAGGTTTGGTCCTCCATCCACCATGGTACCAGATGGTAGATGGGGAAGATGATTGAGGCTACATAACTGCGTACTGGCTTCTCAGCTCTTATTAAGCTTCTGCTCTGCCCCATGTTCCGAGAGAATGGCCTTTGGATTAAAAACAATAGGATGAAAATGGATAATAGAGAGTTAA